>NC_080091.1:5422843-5782176 GCF_950005125.1 Chionomys nivalis | reverse complement strand
GCGCCCTCAGGCGCCCGGAGCCGGAAGAACTCGTGTTCACGTGCAGTTCGGGGGCGGAGGGAGGGACTTCGGTAGGGGCGGGACCTAACCAATCAGCGATCAGGGGCGGGGCTAAGGTGAATTACGACTCAGCAGCGCCTTCAAGCGTCCATAGAGGGAAGAACAGAGCAGCGAATATTAACCAGAGAATGCAGGGGAGGAAGCCTTGCGAGGGGCGGAGACAGGAGCGGGGCTTGGGGTGGAATCTAGTGACAGGAGGCTCAGGAACGCCCCAGGCGGAAAGCAAGTCTCTGAACCAGACACAAGGCCAGCCTGGTCTACCGCAGCAGCAAGTTCTTGGTCAGCCAAGGCTACATAATGGTATCCTGAAATAATGTAATATTATTTATATTGATAATGTACGTTATAGTGTAAAGCGATAAAAAACAATAGCAGTAAAGAACACTTCCACTCATAAACATATTAAATTTCTTTGAGGCAGAGACTCATATAACTCAGGCTGCTAGAATAATAACCCTGACTCTCCTGCCTCAGCTTCCCCGTGCTAAGGCAACAGGTGTGGCCACCCTTCCTGACACTAAGACTGTTCCACCTGAAAGAGCGCACGGATAGAACCGAGTTAGCCTGACTAATGCCAGTGCTTCCAAACGTCCTGGAGCCGCAGAATCAGCGTTTGCCAGGAACGGCTAGAAACCTGAATCTGAAGCCCTTCCTGCCACAGAACTACTCCCGGTAAAAGCTGAGAGTCTCGGGGAATCACAGGAAGGAATGAGGTCATGAGTACTCAAATCAAGTGGAAGCAAATTAAAAATAAACAAAACAACAACAACAACAAAATTTTCCACCTGCAATTGGAAAGTCACGAAGGGCCAAGAGACAGGATCTAGACATAGTTAAGTCAATACTGATACAAAGGATAATGATCTTGGGAGAGACTCAGAGGTGGAATCTCCCTAGAACCCTTCAGTGAGAGACTGGGGGCGTGGTCAGGGTGGGGCCCCACCTAGAACCCCCCCATGAGGGGGCATGGTAAGGGTAGGACCCCACCTAGAACCCTCAGTATGTGGGTTGGGGGCGTGGTCAGGGTGGAGCCCCGCCTAGAATCCTCAGTGAGGGGCGTGGTCAGGGTGGAGCCCCACCTAGAACCCCCAGTGTGGGGGTAGGGGGCGTGGTCAGGGTGGAGCCCCGCCTAGAATCCCCCAGTGAGGGGTTGGGGGCGTGGTCAGGGTGGAGCCCCACCTAGAACTCCCCAGTGAGGGGACTGAGGGCGTGGTCAGGGTGGAGCCCCGCCTAGAATCCCCCAGTGAGGGGCTGGGGGCGAGATCAGGGTGGAGCCCCACCTAGAACTCCCCAGTGTGGGGGTTGGGGGCGTGGTCAGGGTGGAGCCCCACCTAGAACCCCCCAGTGTGGGGGTTGGGGGCGTGGTCAGGGTGGAGCCCCGCCTAGAATCCCCCAGTGAGGGGCTGGGGGCGTGGTCAGGGTGGGGCCCCCCACCTATAGTCTCCAGGGCACAGCTCAGCTGTTAAGTCCTGTTCTATTTGGTGTCAGCCCCTGCAATGAAAGGAAGTTTGGCAGCGGATGGGTTGCACAAAGGGCACAGCCCCCCTCGACCCCATAGTGCGCTCAGTGTTTTCTGAGCGCCTTCTCTGTGATCCCCGAGGTTGGTGCCGTGGGGTGCATTCCTAGGTAGGCCTCTGGGTGCTCAGGGGTTAAGGCCTGTCCTGCCACGTGAGAGTACCTTGCGACAGAGCCACACGCCCTCCCACCTGCGGGCGGCCTCCTGCACTCACCATTGCCCAGTGTCGCCGGCTCCACCCGACATAGGGATGCGCCCTCCCGCGCGTTCGCTGCGCTCTGCCAGGGCACCGCGGTGAGCAAACAGGTCATCCGGCCTGAGCAGCCAGCTTGGGTCTCCTCCCTGCCACCCATGCCAGACGTGCATCCAGGACCCGGCTGCTATGACCCACCCTGCCTCCGCTCAGTCTTCCAGACGGGTAAGTCTCCAGCCAAGCTCACCCAGAGGGCCACATGCATGCAGGTGACCCCGCCTCGGGCTCCGGGGACCCCCCAAGTTGGCTCTGAGTGCTCCTCGGGGGAGCCGGAAGCCGCCATCCTGCGTGGGCATCTGACACAGTTTCCGAGGCTTTGCGCGGCTGCAGTTTCTGCCCTGGCACGGTGCCCGGGACGCTGCAGCCGAGACTTCAAAGGGTCATTGTGAGCGCAGGTGCCGGGCAGGGAGGTGGGGACAGCGAGCTGGTCCCTGATCCCCTAGCCCGTGAGGGAAGTCTGGTGGACTAAGTCCGGGTTTTCCTGGAACTCTCCCAAGGGTCACCCCGAATTCCCAAGGCAGAGGGGTGCCACCTGTCCCAGGTTACACCCTGAGGGGACCCGGACAGGACGGGGCTGGAATTGTATGCTGAGGGGCATGGCAAACGCCTGACAGGGAACCAAGGGGGCGACAACAGGAATTGGTTGCTTCTGGGTCATTTGCCCCCAAACAAGGAAGGAATGAAGAATTCCTTCAGGAGGGTGTGACCTGCCACCCGAGGTGACTTTATTCTGGACCAGGAAGGCTCAGGTGGCAGGGTGGGTCTGGCCTTGTAGTTTCAGAGGTCGACCACAGTGTTAGCCCAGCCTCAGTTTCTCATTCTGCAACACAGAGAAGCCAAGGCTACACTCACAGTCGCTGGGGCAGGCGGTCCCCATTAGCCACAGAGTGAACTGAGAGGCCCAGAGAGGGTCAGCCATTTCCCTGCGGATGCACAGTAGAGTAAGACTGTCCCCGAAGGAGACCTCGGAGCTGACCCCTAAGACACTAGACACTGCCCCAAGCTCGACATCTAGGAAAAGTCCCTGTCCCCTCCGTTCAGGCACTTCCGTGTGGCCCCGAGTCTGGGGAAAGTCCATGCAGAGAATTTGGGCTCCGTCCTTCCTCCTGGGCCTGGCCGGGTGCCAGGGAGGCAGTGTTTGCTCAGGGTAGAACCCAACACCCTTGGGCATGGCCAGGTCAGTGGGACACGCGGCTATGGGGACAGGCTGCCTAAGCAACGACGTGCGTTTATTGAGCGTTTACTGTATGCCGCCAGGTATATCGGGAGCAAGGCTCAGAAATTCAGTTTTATCTTTTCAGTTTTTTTGGAGACAGGATCTCAGGTAGCCCAGGCTGTCGTCTGTCTCCCTAAGTAGCCAAGGGCAACCTTGAACTCCTGACCTCCCTCTGCCACTCCTGGCTGCGCACACAAGACCCTGCCCAGAAGTTTAATTACTGAAGTGGCGCTCGGGGCTACGAACCGATCGTGAGCTAGAGGCACTGCCCGTCAGGCGCTCGCCCCTGAGTCCCCCTTATTCCTCAGGGGCCTTGCGTCCAGCTGCACCCCTGAGCTGTGCCCACTATTCAGAATGAGATCTGGCAAATAGCAGGCACTCCATAAATGCACAAATGGCGCGGTGGTACAGACAGCTGCAGTCTGAGGAACCCCCCCCCCCCGAGTTCTACATGGTGAGCTCTGGGCCAGCCTGGTCTACGTGAGACTAGAAACAACAACACCCCCAATCGACAGGGAGCTGAGGAAGCCCGCAGACTGTTTGATGACTTGGGGGGGACAGGGACCCCGTCTAGACCTGCGACGCCCGGTTCCACTCCTGGGCTCCGCGTGCCCCCTGCTGGCCGAAGCTGGAATTGCAGCCCCAAGTGCTAGCCTTTCTGAGAAGGGGAAACTGAGGCAAGGAATGAAGCGGCTGGGGATCTTTCTGGAGCCCCGCTTGCTCCAGGGTTGGTCTCCGGGCTCGCCCACCCCGGCGGCCCCCACGCCCCATCCCCCTATACAGCCAGACCCTGGCCAGAAACGACAGAATCTGCCCTAAGTGACTCAGCTTCGTAAATGTTCCTCTAAACCTTGGAAACAGGTGCAACTATCACTCCCATTTCCAGAAGGGGAAACTGAGGCACAGACCCACAGTCCACCCGCCCACCCTACCGTGCAGGACGTGGTCTTTGGTTTTAGCTCGGAGACCTCGTGGTCAGCTCCACCTTGACCGACCCCACGGTTGCGGCCTCGGTCCGGACGCACCCTTTGACCTTGGGATGGGCGACTCCCCCGGACGCGGGGAGGCCGAGGAACCTGACGAGGGTCTCACTGTAGCCCAGGCTGGCCCGGGCTCACTCTGTCCCGAGGGGGCTGTGCAGTTCCCGGAGCCGCCCGTGGGCAAGGGGGATTCGAACTCAGGTCCTCGCGCTCTCACAGCAACCGCGCCGAGGGGGCGGGAGATCATCGCTGCCCCCGTCTCCGCAAACTCTTAACCGAGCTTCAGAGCCCCATCTGCCACGTCCCTACCCGCCACACGCCGGCCTCGTCGCCCTCTGCGTCCCGCCGACCCGGGTGCACCCCGAGCGCGACGTGTGACCGGCCCACGAGTGGGACACATCAGCCGGGCCGGTCCGCTCTGCCCCGCCGCCGGCTCAGCGCGGCTGTGTGGAAAGCCGGGACCGGATCGCGGGTGTGGGGACCGGAGTGGCGGGGCGTGACCTGGTTGGGGGCGTATCAGAGGGGCGGGCCCAGGTGGGGCGTGTCGGCGGAGGTGGGGTCTGGTGGGGGCGCGTTGGGAGGGCGGGGCGTACTAGGGGGCGCGGCCTTGTGGGGCTGAGAGGCGGGGCCTGGTGGGGCTGCGGGGCGTGCCGGGGGCGGGGCGTGATCGGCGGAGGTGGGGCCTAATGGGGGCGTGTCGGGGTCTGGAGGGCTGCGGGGCGGGGCCGGGCGGGGCGGGACCTGGCGGGGCGACCAGGGAGGAAGACAGGTGCGGCGGGAGCGCCGCCCGACCGGCCTGCGACCCTCCTGGCCCCCGGTCGGGGCGGACCTACGGTCTCCAGGCCCCTCCCTCTCCACGGAGGGGCGCTGGTTGTCGGGTTCCAGGTCCCCTGTTTGCACCATGGCGGTGAGATTCCAGGCGAGTAGCTCCGGAGCTCGGGGGAGGGAACGGGAGTGCGACCCAGGCTTTCCAAACCTTGTCTGTCTGCTTAACAGCCGGGGAAACTGAGGCCCAGAAGTGGGGCCTAGCCTGGGGCGGCGTAGGGCTACAAAGGTGTGATCCCGCCCCCGAGAGCCCCGAGTTCGAATCCCACCGCGACTGTGAGACCCGCTCGCACGTGATAGATAATCGGGCTTTGTTCTATTCTTGGCTGCTGGCATTTATAGAGCACCAACTGTGTACAGACTTTCAGGAGCCTGGAGGGCGGGGTGATTGTAGCCGGCTCTGGGGACCTTGGGGGACTTTGCTCTTTAGGCGTGGAGTCCTTTACTCCCCAGGAGGATAAACTGAGGCAGCAGCTGCTGGGTCACCTCGCTGCAAGCTTTGTGTCCGCCTGGGAGGAATGACGACCCCCCCCCCCCGCAACCCCGCCCCGCCCCACGGACCTGTTCCTAGCCCTGCCCCTCCCCCTGCCACCTGGCCCGCGGGGAGGGACGGCCGGGAGCCAGTGTCCCCCGGCCGAGCGCGCCTGCAGGTGACAGGGGCGGGGCCGAAGGGCTGGGAGCTTGTGGGTTTAAACCGCCCTCCTCTGGTTTTCAAGCACTCGTCCCTAGACCCCCAGCTGCCGCCGGCGCCCAGAGTCGGGGCATCCCTAGAGGAAACGGGATTAGATTGTGACACCCCAGACTCCAAAGGGAGGGTGTCAGATGTGCGTGTAGGAAGCAGAGGAAGAGACCGTGGCCATGGGGCTTTGAAGGCTGAATAGGAGTTTGAGGAGGGCTGTAGCTGCTAGCAGGTCTCCTGGGCTTCCTGATGGCTGGTTCCGGAACTCACACCTAAGCGAAAGGGCGAGAGCCTGCAGGGGACTGCGGCGAAAACCGTAGGAGCGCCAGGGACTGGCAGCCAGGCTCGGGCTAATCCTTGGGGAGCCCCGGAGGGTTTTAGACAAAGCCTGGCTACCCTCAGGGGACCGGCCCACACCAGCGGGGACAGGCTCGGCAGGTCCGGACAGGCCCGGCCACCTGCCTCCCCTCCCCCAGCAGCCCAGGCACCCTCCAGAGCCTTATCTTAAAGGAAAGCAAGAAATAAAAATTCCACAGCCGGGGACCTTTCCCAGCGCTTGAAGAAAGTCAGCCAGGGTTTGTGGTGCCTGCGGCACCCAGGAGCTGAGGCAGGAGGATGGCCATGAGTTTGGAGCTACCTAGGCGACGGAGCAAGAATCCCACGCCCGCCCCGCCCCCCAAAAGCAAACTAAAGCCCAGGGATCAGAACTGGGGAGATGGGGGGTGTCACACAGCTCAGCAGGGGGGAGGTCACAGCTCAGCAGGGGGTGTCACACAGCTCCGCAGAGGGGGTCACGCAGCTTCACAGAGGGGGTCACACAGCTCAGTAGGGGGGGTGACACAGCTCAGCAGAGGGGGGGTCACAACTCAGCAGAGGGGGTCACACAGCTTCGCAGAGGAGGGTCACAGCTCAGCAGAGGGGGGAGTCACACAGTGCAGCAGAGGGGGTCATACAGCTTCGCAGAGGGGGTCACACAGCTCAGCAGAGGGGGTCACAGCTCAGCAGAGGGGGGGTCACAGCGCAGCAGGGTGGTCACACAGCTCAGCAGAGGGGGTCACACAGCTCAGCAGGGGGGTCACACAGCTCCGCAGGGGGGGTCACCTAGCTCCACAAAGGGGGGAGCCCCGGAGGCAGATCTGGAGGAGAGGCCCAGCCTGTGAGCTGGATGGAGGCTGGTGTTTGGGGGCAGGCAGGACGCCCTTGTGGCTGCCCCCGAGGAAGGTGGTCTTCTCAGGCCCCATGAGCCTGTCCCTGTCCCCGTAGGTGGCAGACATGGAGGAACTGACCATCTGGGAACAGCACACGGCCACGCTGTACAAGGTGAGCTGCAGCCTGGCCCTGACGGAGGGGGAGCCCCTGGGCCCGGGAAGTAACGCCCTGTGTCCCTCAGGACCCCCGCCGCGGCTTCGGCATCGCCATCTCTGGAGGCCACGACCCCGACAGCAGATCCGTGGTCGTGTCCGACGTTGTGCCCGGAGGCCCGGCCGTGGGCAGGCTCCAGTGAGACTCGGAACGCGATGGGGGCGGTAGGGGGGAGCATAAGGGCCAGACCCCCCCCCCCCCCCCGCACCTGCAGATCTGTCAACAGGGCCTCCTGTCCCTAACACTTCCCGGTCCCAGAGGCAGGGCAGAGCCCCAGGGCAAGATGGCAGGGAACTGGAACAGAAAGATTGCAAACAGGGTTCCTGGAATCCGGTGGACAGAGCCATGGGTGATGGAGGGAGGAAAAGACACAGAGACGCAGAGACAGAGAGAGAATACACCGGAGGGCAGGACGGAAAAAGCAAAACATCTACTTAGAACCAGTCTGGGTACACCAAAGAATGGCCACGGGCTGGGTGCAGCCCTGAGCTTCCTCACTTGGGCCACTCCCTCAGGACCGGGGACCACATCGTCATGGTGAATGGGGTCTCCGTGGAGAACGTCACTTCTGCCTTCGCCATCCAGATTCTGAAAACCTGCAACAAAACGGCCAACATTGTGAGTGGGCATAAGTTGGGGAAACTGAGTCCACACTCAATAAGCCAGGAGGTCCTGTGATACTGGCGGGAGCATATATAATTCCGTTAGCATGTTTTTCTGGTGGTGCTGGGAATGGAACACAGGATAGGGCACATTGAGTCTGTGCTCCGCCCTGACCACGCCCCAGCCCCTCACTGAAAGAATCTAGGCAGGTACAGCTAGCTCCCTTTTTCCTTTTTATTTTTCTCAGTCTCTTTTCCGAAATCTTTCCTTCTTTTTTTTAAACTTATTTATTTTACGTATGTGGGTGTTTTGTCTGCCTGGACATCTCTCTGCCCACCGAAAGAGTACACACCATGAGACCACAGTCACAGACAGTTGTGAGCTACCTTGTGGGTGCTGGGAACTGAACTCGGGTTCTATGAAAAAGCAGCCAGTGAGCTAACCGCTGAGCCCCCTCTCCAGTCCCTAGTTTTTAAGTCTTGATCCCCCTGCCTGGGTCCCTTGTATGGTCAGAGTGGCCATCCTGGACTGATGGGCGAAGGACCTGCTCCTGATAGCTGCTGTGCTGGGGAAAGAGCCCACGTTGTGCTCATATCGGGACCCCCTCCCCCACAGAGTCACACACGGGCCCAGTCAGATGACAGCTTTGGTGCTGAGCCCAGAGAGGGGCTGGATTCCCTAAGGTCCACTCTTCCTACCTCTTCTGACGTCTCTCCTCCCTCCCACAGACAGTGAAGCGCCCTCGCAGGGTGCAGCTACCTGTCACCAAGGCCAGCACATCACCGGGCCACCAGCTCTCAGACCGGGAGGAAGTTGACCATGGCCGGGGCTATGAGGGCGACTCCTCCAGCGGCTCTGGCCGATCTTGGGGTGAGCGTTCTCGCCGGACCAAGGCAGGACGCCGTAGCCGCGTGGGTAGTCACCGGCACCAGAGCTCGGGTGGTAGATCTGAGCCCAACGGACTGGACCTGGTATCTGGCTACAAGCGCTTGCCGAAGCAGGATGTGCTCATGAGGCCGCACAAGTCCGTGCTGGTGAAGAGAAGAAACAGCGAGGGTGAGGGGACTGGGCTGGACCCCAAAACAGAAAAAAAAAATCCTCAGGCGCAGGGAACATGGTGGATGCCCCCCTACCCTCTCTCCACCTAGAATCCTCCAGTCAGGGGGTGTGGCCAGGGTGGACCCCGCCCACTTTAGAGGCTAAAGCAGGAAATTTCATTTTTTTTGTTTTTTGAGACAGGGTTTCTCTGTAGCTTTGGAGCCTGTCCTGGAACCAGCTCTTGTAGACCAGGCTGGCCTCAAAGTCAGAAAGATCCGCCTGCCTCTGTGGTGGGATCCGAGTGCTGGGATTAAAGGCATGCGTCACCACCACCCGGCCAGGAAATTTTTTTTTAAGACTTATGTATTTAGTATTATGTGTGCAGTGTTCTGCCTGCAGCCAAAAGAGGGCATCAGATGGTTATGAGCTGCCATGTGGGTGCTGTGAATTGAACCCAGATCCTCTGGAAGAGCAGTGCTCTTAACCTCTGAGCCACCTCTCCCGCCCCTAAAGCAGGAGGATTATACGTTACTTCAAAGTCAGGTTAAATGATCTTGGTCTCCTGGCTAAAGAGTTCCCTCTTCTCCCCTCCAGAGTTTGGAGTGAAGCTGGGTAGCCAGATCTTCATAAAACACATCACAGATTCTGGCCTCGCTGCCCGGAACGGCGGGCTGCAGGAAGGAGACCTTATCTTGCAGGTGAGGCCAGGATTATGCTTGAGGTGGGGAAATTGAGACCAATGCGGGCAGTGCTGTGCTCCCAGCACCAGGAATTATTTCCAATCCTCTTGTTGTCTGCTTCGGGATCCCTCCCCAAGCCAAATGTTTCCAGTCCCCCCTCAATCCCATGCTGCTTCTCGACACTCGGGTTGTTTGTTTCTACCGACCCCTCTCAGATCAATGGGGTGTCCAGTGCGAATCTGTCCCTGAGCGACACACGGCAACTCATCGAGAAGTCAGAGGGGGAGCTGGCACTGCTGGTGCTGAGGGATAGCGGGCAGTTCCTGGTGAACATCCCTCCCGCAGTGAGTGACAGCGACAGCTCCCTTATGGAAGGTGAGGAGGGCAACTCCAAGCTTGGCTCCCGGAGACTCAGAGAGGGATGAGAACTGACCTCAAGCCTCGCAAGTCCACAGCGGCACAGCGGGCTCTTCAGGGCCTGCGTGGTTCCCAGTGTGACATGAATGCCAAGACCAGGTGCGACCCTGGCTGACCCGCTGCCCCTCCTCTACAGACATCTCAGACCTGACCTCGGAACTGTCCCAGGCGCCCCCATCCCACATCCCTCCACCACCTCTGCAGAGTCAGCGGAGCCCCGAGGCCAGCCAGCCAAACTCTCCGATGTGAGTGCAGGGTGGAGGCTGTGAGAGGCCAGACCCTTGCTCTGCCTAGTTGCAGGGGTGACCCTACGTCTGGGGGGGGGCCCATGCAGATGCACTCCGACTCACTGGGCTCTCGTTTCACCCAGGGAGAGCCCGCAGCCCCGAAGGCGGGAACGGTCAGTGGATTCGAGAGCCATTGCTGAACCAGGTGAGCACTCATGGCTGCACTCTTCCTCACCTGCAGCAGCCATGCTAAAAGCCAGGCAGGGAGGGGAAAGGAGGGACTGGGGGCGTGGCCAGGGGATCCTCCACCTAGAATCCCCCAGTGAGGAGCTGCGGGGCGTGGTCAGGCTGGAGCCCCGCCTAGAATCCCTAGTGATAGGCTGTGGGCGTGGTCAGGGTGGAGCCCCGCCTAGAATCCCCAGTGATGGGCTGTGGGCGTGGTCAGGGTGGAGCCCTGCCTAGAATCCTCCAGTGAGGTGCTGGGGGAGGAGGGTGTAGCCCCATCTCGGTTGGCTCTTTGCTCTGTGCAGTATTTGTTTAATCTGAACGAATGAAGGCTGCCGGTTTCTCGTAGAGTATCCTGGAGAAACCCGCTATGACATTTACCGGGTCCCCAGCCAGCAGAGCCTGTCAGATCGTGGGTGAGTATATCAGATGAGCATGTGATTCCAGAGGTCCCACATCCTGCAGCCGTCCTCCCAGCCCATGTAACCCTAACTTCCTGCTTGTGGAATGTCAGCACCCACCGCCACGATGGCCTGATCACCCTCCTCTCTGGTAGCTACAGCCCCGACACGCGTGTCGTGCGCTTCCCCAAGGGTGCAAGCATCGGCCTGCGGCTGGCTGGCGGCAACGACGTGGGCATCTTCGTGTCCGGGGTGCAGGAAGGCAGCCCAGCCGACGGTCAGGGCATCCAGGAAGGGGACGAGATCTTACAGGTGACACGGGGACAGCAGGCCCCGGGAATGTGGCCCTGGGTCCTCCTGGTAGCCCAGGCTGGCCTGCAACTTACTATCCCTGAATCGTTGGGATCACAGGCCTGCGCCCCATACCTGACTTTTTCCATGGGTGGCAGGGATTCAAATTCAGGTCTTCATGCTTGCATAGCAAGCAATTCCGCTGAGCTCTCTCACTAACCTGGAGATTTTTTACGTGGTAAAGGGATGGGGCTGGGCCCCTCAACACTGCCTGAGGCTTTCAGACTTGGCTGTGTGTACTAAGTCTGGGTCCTCCCTGGGTCTGTATGACACTCAGCCGTGGGGGGAGATCCGGTCACAGAGACACTGGGGAGGCAGTGGCTCAGGTGCCAGCCCCACCCCATTACCCTTACCCCTTTTCCGGCAGGTGAACGGCATGCCATTCCGGAACCTGACCCGGGAGGAAGCTGTGAACTTCCTGTTGGAGCTGCTGCCGGGGGAGGACCTGGAGCTTGTGATGCAGAGCAAGCAGGACAGTGAGTGTCCTTGAGGTGTCCCGCAGGCGCCCGGACCCCACGTGAAAATCCAGACACTAGCCAGGTGGTGTTGGTACACCACCCAACACTTGGGAGGCATGAGCAGGCAGAACTCTTTTTTTTTTTTTGGTTTTTTGAGACAGGGTTTTTCTGTGACTTTGGAGCCTGTCCTGGAACTAGCTCTGTAGACCAGGCTGGTCTCGAACTCACAGAGATCCGCCTGCCTCTGCCTCCCGAGTGCTGGGATTAAAGGCGTGCGCCACCACCGCCCGGCCCAGGCAGAACTCTTGAGTTGGAGGCTAGACTGGTCTACAGTGTGAGTTCCAGGACAGCCAGGGCTACAGTGAAACCCTGTCTCAAACAAACAAACAAAAAAAACCAAAAAGCCAGACTCTAAGCCCTGGACCAGCTATGGGGATGTGGAGACAGGAGCATCCCCGGGGTCACGCCAGTCTGGCAGAGCTGCTGAGTCCAACATCAACCTCTGGCCGCCACCAGCCACCATGATGGTGCGCACCTCTAATGCTAGCACTCGGGAGGCAGAGGCAGGCGAGTGGAGTTCAGCCTGGTCGACAGAGAGAGTTCCAGGGCTACACAGAGAAACCCAAGGGGGCTGGAGAGATGGCTCAGTGGTTAACGGCACCGGCTGCTTTTCCTAGAGGTCCTGAGTTCAGTTCCTGCCCAGAACCCAGAACCCACAGCGATCTGTAATGAGATCTGGGGTGCAGGCAGAACACTGCATACACAAGAAATATATGAATCTTAAAAAAAAAAAAAAAAGCCGGTGGTGGTGGCTCACACCTTTAATCCCAGCACTCGGGAGGCAGAGACAGGCGGATCTCTGTGAGTTCGAGGCCAGCCTGGTCTACAAGAGCTAGTTCCAGGACAGGCTCCAAAGCTACAGAGAAACCCTGTCTCGAAAAACCAAAAATAAACAAATAAACAAACAAATAAATAAAATAAAACTAAGACCCAAAGCTCCAGGCCCCGCAGGGACAGCGCACTGTGTCTGCCCAAGCGAGGTCCCCAGGAGGGATGGGCCCCTGAGGAGCTCGCGAAGACACCCTCCCCCACCTCTGTCCTCAGTCTTCAGGAAGATGATCCAGTCCCGCGTGGGTGACTCCTTCTACATCCGCACGCACTTCGAGCTGGAGCCGAGCCCACCCTACGGCCTGGGCTTCACTCGTGGTGACGTCTTCCACGTGGTGGACACTTTGTACCGTGGCTCAGGGTCTGGCTACGGTGGTCGTGGGGGCCTCTGGCTGGCCGCCCGCATGGGCAGAGATCTCCGAGAGCAAGAACGCGGCGTCATCCCCAATCAGAGCAGGTGGGAGAAGCTCCCCAAGCTCGAGCCTCAGTTTCCCCATTGCCTAGGACTCCCTGGGGTGAGTCACAGTGGTGTGAGCGGGGGAGTGTGCTGCCGCCACTGTATACTGAGCGCAGATATGGCCTTATTTATCCATTGATTTCTGAGGCAGAGTTCCTTCCCAGTATCCAACCCCTCCCGGGTACCAGCATCCAGAGGCCCCGCATCCCTTGACTTGTGGTCCCATTCTCTCTTCAGAATCAGCGCAGCCTTTCCCGCCTTCCTCTAAGGACCCACCTCGGATGTCCCCAGTTCAGGGTCCTCAGCCTGACTTGGTCCTGCCTCTCTAGGCCGTGTTCTGCCCCTCATGTCCCCTGTGCTCCCCAGGGCAGAGCAGCTGGCCAGCTTGGAGGCTGCCCAGCGGGCAGCGGGCGTTGGCCCAGGCGCTCCCTTGGCCTCCAACCCACGAGCCGAGTTCTGGCGGCTCCGGGGTCTCCGCAGAGGGACCAAGAAGACGCAGCGGAGCCGCGAGGACCTGTCAGTGCTGACCAAGCAGGGACATTACCCACCCTACGAACGCGTGGTGTTGCGAGAAGGTGGGTGGTCGTGGGAGGGACCCTCCTCCCCAGGTCACAGGGCCTCAAGGCCATCGCCTGCCTTCCCCTTGGTTCTGTTGGATAACACAAACCTGTGCACCCCCCCCCGGAAGCTGAGGCAGAGGGATTTCTGTGAGTTCGAGACCAGACTGATCTACAGAGTGAGTTCCAGGACAGCCAGGGTTACACAGAAAGACCTTGTGTCTAAATAAATTACTAAAAATCTTAATAAATAAAAAAAACAAACTCAGGCATTTTTGACTCTCTCAGCCCAACTGTACTCAGTTGGCTGCGCAGCGGGAGAGGCAGGCAGATAGATGGTATCTCAATAAAACTTTATTTACAAAATCAAACCAAGGGCCAGACACAGTGTGACTGTAGTTACTTGCCAGTCTGTTCCACATCTAGTAGTACCAAATAGGATCAGAAACAAAACAGAACTTCCTTTGTTTGCCCGCCTTGAACTTGCAGCAATCCTCCTGCCTCAACTTCCCAGGCTTCTGGCTTGAGCACCCTGACCCCGAACCTGACCTCGCTACTTTCTCCACTTCCCAGCCAGCTTTAAGCGCCCAGTGGTGATCCTGGGACCAGTGGCCGACATCGCCATGAAGAGGCTGACGGCAGAGATGCCCGACCAGTTTGAAATTGCGGGTAAGACATGGGATGAGGGCAGCCATGAAGGGGGTGTCCCACCCTCTCCCCCATCCGTGCCAGGGCCAGATAGCATCCATCTATGCCAGCTCCCACCTGCCCCCACCTCTCCACCCCCACCCATGCCTGGGCCAGACAGCATCAATCTCAAGCCAACCACTGCACTCAATGCCAGGGCCAGACATTGTCAATCGATCTGGGCACAGTCTGTTGGTCTCTGGGAACCGAGGCAAACACCACCTTCTCATTTGCTGAAGAGTTGTTCAGTTTTTCTTCTTTATTTTTAAAATTCCGTTTCACTTTTAACTATGAGCACGTCAGTACATCATCCCACCTAGGATCCCTGCTGCTTCAAGGCTGAGGCAGGAGGATAGCAGTTTTCAGGACAGCCTGGGCAACTTAATGAAACTCTGTATTCAAATCATGTCTCCATCCCAGCATAAACTGGGCCTGTCATCAGGAGTCCAGGGTCAGCGCTGACTACATAACTAGAGGCCAGCTTGGGCTACATCAACTCCATCTTTTAAAATGTTAAAAGGGGAAACCGAGGCCCGTGGGTGTGGTTCAGGAGTGAGCGCTTAGCAGGTGGGGTGGCTCTAGGGGGCTGGGAGTCTTAGAGGGCTCCTCACACGGAGAACCAGATAGGACAGATGTCAGGCTGCTCAGAGAGGAGGCCCCTGGAGGAGGCTGGGTGGCGTTCAAAGGGCAAAGTCATCTGCAACCCCATTAGTCATCAGGAAATACAATCGCTGGGGTTGATGTGCGGAAGGACGGAAAGTCGGGCCCCAGACAAGCACGTGGTGGACTATTACTCAGCCAGGAAAAGAAAGAAACCCCCATGGGCGGTGGGGTGAGGTCCTACTTCCCGGAGCCACAGGAAGTGGGAGGGTGGGAAAGGGGCTGGGGTGAGTGTGCACACCGCGGTGGGGGACACGGTGGACGGCGGATGGCATTAGCCGGGTCCCCTGCCTCCTCAGAAAGCGTGTCCCGGACTGACAACCCATCCAAGATCATCAAACTGGATACGGTGCGGGTGATCGCCGAGAGGGTAAGCACAGGCATGGGGAACCTGAGGCCCCGCATGGGCACGGAGGGATCCCCTCTGGGGCAGCGGTGCGCTGCGGGCTCCTGCGGGACGCGGGTCTCAGGCCCACACCCCTGAGGACCCGAGTTCGAATACCCGGAGCCGTACACTTGTGGATCCGGGTTCCCAGCCACAGCGGACCCCTCACCTGCCCCTTACCCCGCCCGTGACCCAGGACAGGCACGCGCTCCTGGACGTCACCCCCTCAGCCATCGAGCGCCTCAACTACGTGCAGTACTACCCCATCGTGATCTTCTGCGTCCCCGAAAGCCGCCCGGCCCTGAAGGCTCTGCGGGAGTGGCTGGCCCCGGCCTCCCGCCGCAGCAGCCGCCGCCTATATGCACAGGCGCAGAAGCTCCAGAAACACAGCGGGCACCTCTTCACAGGTGCAGGGGGGGTGGGGAGGGCAGTGCGCGCGGGGGGGGGCGTGTAGAGGAGGCGCCGGGGTGACGTCTGCCCTCGTCTTCGCAGCCACTGTTCCCCTGCACGGTACCGATGACTCCTGGTACCAGGAGATCAAGGCCGTGGTGCAGCAGCAGCAGACGCGGCCTATCTGGACTGCGGAAGACCAGGTGCGGGGTGCGGAGAAAGGAGGGCATACATAGCCTGGGCGAACCCCATAAGTAACCAGGTTGTGGCTTCCTAGTACACAGTAGCCAAGATTTTGCTTGAGCAAGCTCCTGCCCTTAGGGCTGGACTTTGGATCCGGGACTTTGTAGGATGCATAGAAGTTGTCCAGAGCTGAACCCCAGCAAAGGCACCCATCAGACGTCGTGGCCGGGCATGGGGTAGTGGAGGCTGGCATTCGGGGTCACAGCATCCTGTTCCCCACAGCTGGACGGCTCATCCGAGGACCTTGATCTGCCGGGCCGCGGCCTGGATGCCAGCTCCGGGGACCTCAGCTGTGACAGTCGGGCCAACAGCGACTACGAGGACACGGACGGCGCCTACACGGACGGCGAGGGCAGCGGGCCCCAGGACGCCGATGAGGAGCCCCCGGTCCCCGCTCTGGCCCGGTCTTCGGAGCCTGCATGGGTGGAAGACCACGAGGGGCTGAGGGGTCACGGGGGTATCACTGCCGAGTTTGAGACGCAGGTGGGCACGGCCCCGCGCGGTGGGGGAGTGGGACCCTCCTGTGCGCCTAGTCAGTCACCCCACCCTCACCCCCTCTGCGCCTGTCAGCGGGTCACGGCCTTTCTCTTCCCTCCAGGCTGGCAGCCGCCATCCCCAGGGCCAGTGGCGCGAGGACAGCATGCGGTAAGCGCCCTTGAGGGACTCAGGGGCGGAGAGGCGCCTCCCACAGAGCCACTTCGCACCCCACCCAGTCAGGACTTGAGGATAAAGAAAGCCTAATGAAGGAAGGGCATTGGGGCTGTGGCTTCTCAGGATGGGAAGGAGTTTACTTGCAAGTCCCAGCCCACAGTTAAATGCCTGGTGGGGTCGGTGGGACAAGGTCACGTTGTGCATCCCCACCTCCTCCTTACCGCGCACCTGCACCCCCTCCCCCAGCGCGCACCCACACCCTCTCCCTACTGTCCTCCCCAGCGCGCACCCCCTCCCCCACCGCGCACCCACACCCGCTCCCCACCGTCCTCCCCACCGCACACCCCATCGCCGCCCTGCACCCACTTCTGCCCCCAGGACCTACGAGCGCGAAGCTCTAAGGAGGAAGTTCACAAGAGCCCGGGATGTTGAGTCCTCGGATGATGACGCCTACGACTGGGGCCCAGCCACCGACCTGTGACCTGTGACCTGAGAGGTCACAAGCCCTGCCTCCTGCTCCCTGGAGCCTCATTTTCCCTTGTAGGACCCAGAGCCTCTGACCATTTAATAAACCTTTAATTTTCTTTAACATTAGAAAGTAATATAAGGCTGAGGATTCTGGGGTCCCCGTGGGCTGATAGAGGTGGTGGCCGGGACGAAGGCACGCGTGGGCAGGGCGATCACAGGTACACCGGCTGTTCCTGCCCCGTGAGCAGCCGGTAGGTGGCAGCTGGCATCGTCTTGATGTGAATCTAGGGGTCAGGGGTGATGGGTTAGAGGTGAGGTCAGGGCGATGGTGCAGGGTGAGGGGCAGGGGTGACAGGGTTTGAGGTCGGGTGATGTCCCCTCTCGCACCTCCCGCGCCTCGGTGAGCAGCTGGATGATGCGCGCGTGGGGCATGGCTACCACGCTCTGCCCGTTGACCTCGATGATGCGGTGTCCCACGCGGACACCCCCGCGCTCGGCCGCACCCCCACGCAGCAGACTGCAGATCTGGGGGGAGACACGGCGCTCAGGACCCGTCCCTGGGCTGTGGGCTAGCCTCCACCCCACACCCGGCCCGGAGGTCCCGGCCTCACGATGCCGTCCTCCACGCAGAAGCCCAGTTGCTCGCGCACATGGGGCCGCCGGATGACGGCCGTGGTGACCGGAGGGCAGTGGATGATATTCAGTGTCACTGACGAGTGTCGCCTCACGTCCTGAGGGACCCACCGTGCCGTTTAGGCCTCCGCAGGCCTCAGTCTACCCACCCGCCTATCCCCCGGGCGGCGAGGGGCTGTGATCAGTGGCACCCCTGGGGCCCGGTCCCCGCGGAACCACGACTCACACGCACGGCGGCCTGGCAGGCGGCCAGGGACAGCCCCACCAGGCTGGTCCCGTTGATGGCGGTGACACGGTCCCCGATGCTGAGGGCCCCCGAGCGCTCGGCAGGGCCCCCGTGAAGCAGGTTGGCGATGACAGCGGTGGGCAGCAGTGAGCCCCAGCCGGACTCAACCAGGGCGACGCCCAGGGCCTCTCCAGGCCTCTTCTGGATACAGACCTGGGGGCGGGGCCGCGTGGGCGGGGCTCAGAGGGGGCGGGGCCTAGCGAGGGCCCTCTGTAAGGCAGGGGCGGGGCCCGAGCCCTCGCTCACCTCCCTGCAGTTCTGGCTGTTGCAGAAGTGGTCCAGGTCGCCGTTGTGCGGGTGGCTGGCAGCATCCGAGGGCCGCGTGCCCACTTGGCTGGGGTCGATCCCATTCTCCTGCAGAAACTGGCTGTAGGCGATGCTGAAGGCCTGGCCGATGGCCTGGGCGATAAGCTGGGCCTGTGGGAGGACAGCAAGCGCCTTCGCACCCTACAAAGCCCCAGTTCCAAGGCCCACACCTTCAAGAAACCTCACGGTTTCTGAGTCAAACTCAAGGAGGGGGCAGGCAGGGCTCGGCTGCTTACATCCTCCGAATGGAAGACATGGCACAGCATCTTGTAGAGACGCCGACCGCGGTCCTGGGGAGTGGTCCTCCTGGCCATCCGTCTCCGGGCCATCACGACCAGCACAGGCCCGATGTCCGCAATGTAGGAGATGGTCTGCAGGGCGTGGTCCATCAGGGCGTCCTGTGGACACGCGATGAATGGGCTGGGGACCTCTGGAGATTCCCGAGAGTCCACCACAGCCAAAGCCTGGCCCTCTGGGTACCTGTGAGTCGGCGGCCAGCACCTTGACCCTCTTGGTGGAGATAAAGATGTCCACCTCTGCCATCGGTTGGGTCTCACCTTCGGGGGCCTGTGTGGAGGGGGGTGGGACACGGGGATTCGTGGTCATCCAGGACACCACGCCATGCAGCCCCAGCAACTCCACCCTGGCTCACCTTGACGCGGTCCACAGCCTCCTGCGCCTGCGCCATGCGCGTGCTGGGCGGCGGGCTGCGCTCTGACAGCAGCTGGGTGGAGCCCAGATATTTCGCAGTGAAGATGACACCGTCCACGAGCTCCTCGTGTCCACAGGGACCTGGAACTGCGGGTGACAGCGAGGGGCACCTTCAGGCCAGGCCCGTCCCGGGGATTGGTATAGGCTAGACCCGCAGTGCTCCATCGCCTGTTCTAGAAAGATCCACAGGACTCCAGCTCCAGTGTCGGCTAGCCTGCTGTGTACCCGCCACTCCCAGAACTCCTGCGAAGCATCACCCTCAGCAGGACCCGGGGCTCATGGACCCCTCTTCTAGACTAACCTTCTGACCGGGCTGAAAGCCAATGACCTCACTGTGGTGTCTCAAACCCCTAACATTCCAGAATTGGGCAGAGGCCAGCAAGATGTCTCAGCGGGGTACAGGGCGCTCTGCAGCCAAGCATGACACCCTAAGTTCGACCCCGGGGACTCCACATGATGGCGGTGAGAACTGCTCCCACAAGCCGCCCTCCAAGCCCCTTCTGTCATAAGCAATAAATAAATGCAAAAAAGATAAATAAGTGCAAAAAAGCAAAAAAGAGGAGGATCAAGGTCATTTCCCTTTTCTTTCTTTCTTTTCTTTTTTTCGAGACAGGGTTTCTCTGTAGCTTTGGAGCCTGTCCTGGAACTAGCTCTTGTAGACCAGGCTGGCCTCAAACTCACAGAGATCCGCCTGCCTCTGCCTCCCGAGTGCTGGGATTAAAGGTGTGCGCCACCACCACCTGGCTTCAAGGCCATTTTCCATAGTTACCTAGAATTCTCTCCAGACAGCCCAGAAAATCCACAGCATCTAAAGCCCAGGTCCTTGACAGCACTCAAGCAATTTCGCCCAGACCCTGTAAACTGCTACACTGCTGAGACCCGCGCTATTCCCTGCCCCTGGCAGCCAGAAACTCTTCCACCCTAGTCTTTCTGGACTCCTGAGTACCAGGATCCCTTTCCATCCGAGCTGCAAGGCTGACAGACCCTTCTTCAATTCCAGACCACTTTGGTTTTTAACCTTTCTTTAGCCCTGGGCCTATGCAGCTCAGGCCAGTATGGAACCTGCCATCCCATCCCAGCTTCCCGTGTGCTGGAGTCAGGTGGGTGCCAGCATGCCCATATGCTGACCTGCAACTTCCAGGTCACCCTGAAGCTGACGTAGGATCCTGTTCTTTCTGTGGTTCTAGAACGTTCAGGCCTATGCAAAACTGGGCAAAACCATCAGCTTGGACACCCCTGAGATAAATCATAGCATTAACCACAGCCCTAGAATCTTCTGTCATGCAGGGCTGCACAGGCTCCTGGGCTCCTTGAGTGAGCAATGAGGATTCGAACCCAGTTCCTCATGGTGGTGTGCCGTATCCACTTAGATGCCTCCCTGGATTCGAACCCAGGTCCTCATGTTGGTGTGCCGTATCCACTCAGATGCCTCCCTGGATTCAAACCCAGGTCCTCATGCTGGTGTGCCGTATCCACTTAGATGCCTCCCCGGATTCAAACCCAGATCCTCATGCTGGTATGCCGTATCCACTTAGATGCCTCCCTGGATTCGAACCCAGGTCCTCATGCTGGCATGCCGTGTCCACTTAGATACCTCCCAGCCCTCAAAAATTCGCACAAAACTATAAATGTGTTGCGAAGCGGTGGTGGCGCACACGCCTTTAATCCCAGCACTCGGGAGGCAGAGGTAGGCGGATCTCTGTGAGTTTGAGGCCAGCCTGGTCTACAGAGCTAGTTCCAGGACAGGCTCCAAAGCTACAGAGAAACCCTGTCTTGAAAAATAAAAGCAAAACAAACAAAAAAGTCCTGTAAATGTCATCTTTAGGTCCTAGGAGCACTCTCCCACAGCAGTCTGGAGCTGGCCTTGTGGACAGTGGTTTCTAGGATACTTTCCATCCTATATCTCATTTCTAGCCATCCAGGGTCTCATTCAGCCATCCTCTCTAACCCTGCATCCTCAGGGCAAACGTATCAAGTTTGGGAGTCTGGTTGTGGGCTGTTCTAGAAGGCTGTTCTGGTCCTGTGTGAGAAGGAACACTTACCCTCTGAGACAGCAGGGCATGAGGCCAGGGTCTCAGGGCTCTGGAAGATAGAAGAGGAACAGGCCTGGGTCCCCGGGCTGCGCTGCAGGCCGAGGTCAGGATTCATGAGTCGGGGTGTTACCTGAGCACCCAGAAGTGGCTCCTGCTGTGTCACCAGGGGCACTGTCTCTAGCCAGGGCTCTGGGGAGCTGCTGGAACTCCTGCTGTCTGCTGGCTCTGCCGACACCCCCTCCATCCACCCTGGGGATCCTGGGTCCCCCTCTGGCTCTTCAGGCGGCTGCAGCAAACGGGGTGTGGTCTGTGGAGGATCTGGGGGTCCCGGTTGGGCAGGCAGAGATGTCTCACACCTCAGCAGACCCAGAAGGTCATCCCCGCCCGCGTCGGCGGACAAGAGCCCACCAGAGTCTGTGCTGTCCTGGGTGGCCAGGCCTTGGCCAGTGGCAATGTGCAGGGGACAAGGCTCTCCATCTGGGAACGGGCCACCCAAGTCACCAGGCAGAGCTTCCAGCTGCTGGACCAGCACCTGCACACCAGATGCATCCAGCTCCATCTCGCTCAGGGAGGCAGGTCCTCCAGGTCCCGAGGCCCACTGGGTACTGGAGGGGTGGTCCTCAGGGGGCACCTTGGGGCCTTTGGGCTCCTCCAAGTCCATGGCTGGGAGCCCTAAGGGGTCCTGGGCGTCTGGCAGAAACTCCATGTCTGGAACCCAGGTTCAGGCTGGCATCGTCACCAGGCTGAAGAACAATGATGCCAGGTGAAATCTCTTAGGAAAGCCACTATCCGACAGGTGACAGTCTCGGTCCCCATGAGGCCTGCACAGGAAAGAAGTTCCTTTTCACACAGGGGCCAACCAAGAACTCAGGCACTGACCCTCAGAACTCAGGCTGCGGCCCCCAGAACTCAGGCACTGACCCTCAGAACTCAGGCTGCGGCCCCCAGAACTCAGGCACTGACCCTCAGAACTCAGGCTGCGGCCCCCAGAACTCAGGCACTGACCCTCAGAACTCAGGCTGCAGCCCCCAGAACTCAGGCACTGACCCTCAGAACTCAGGCTGCGGCCCCCAGAACTCAGGCACTGACCCCCAGAACTCAGTCTGCAGCCCTCAGAACTCAGGCTGCGGCCCCCAGAACTCAGGCACTGACCCTCAGAACTCAGGCTGCGGCCCCCAGAACTCAGGCACTGACCCTCAGAACTCAGGCTGCGGCCCCCAGAACTCAGGCACTGACCCTCAGAACTCAGGCTGCGGACCCCAGAACTCAGGCACTGACCCCCAGAACTCAGTCTGCGGCCCCCAGAACTCAGGCACTGACCCCCAGAACTCAGTCTGCAGCCCTCAGAACTCAGGCTGCGGCCCCCAGAACTCAGGCACTGACCCTCAGAACTCAGGCTGCGGCCCCCAGAACTCAGGCACTGACCCTCAGAACTCAGGCTGTGGACCCCAGAACTCAGGCACTGACCCTCAGAACTCAGGCTGCAGCCCCTAGAACTCCAGCACTGAGCCTCAAACTCAGGCACTGACCCTCAGAACTCAGGCTGCGGCCCCCAGAACTCAGGCACTGACCCTCAGAACTCAGGCTGCGGCCCCCAGAACTCAGGCACTGACCCTCAGAACTCAGGCTGCGGCCCCTAGAACTCAGGCACTGACCCCAAGAACTCCGGCACTGACCCCCAGAACTTAGGCTCTGGTCCCCAGAACTCAAGCACTGACCCCCAGAACTCAAGCACTGACCCTCAAACTCAGGCACTGACCCCCAGAACTCAGGCTGCGGCCCCCAGAACTCAAGCACTGACCCCCAGAACTCAGTCTGCGGCCCCCAGAACTCAGGCTCCGGTCCCCAGAACTCAGGGTCCGGCCCCCAGAACTCAGGCACTGACCCCCAGAACTCAGACACTAACCCTCAGAACTCAGGGTCCGGCCTCCAGAACTCCGGCACTGACCCTCAGAACTCAGGGTCCGGCCCCCAGAACTCAGGCACTGACCCTCAGAACTCAGGGTCCGGCCTCCAGAACTCAGGCACTGACCCTCAGAACTCAGGGTCCGGCCCCCAGAACTCAGGCACTGACCCTCAGAACTAAGACACTGACCATCAGAACTCAGGCACTGACCCCCAGAACTCAGGCACTGACCCTCAGATCTCAGGCCCCGGTCCTAAATCTCAAACACTGGCCTCGGGTCGCCCCGTCTGGTCCCGCGCGGGCGCAGTACCTGTGCCTCCGGCCCGGGCCGGGATGACCAGGTCCGTCCGTCCTTGCTGGAGACTCAGCAGCTCTCTGGGATCCCAGCTTTGGATCCGGATCATCAAGCTGTGCACCTCCCAGGAATATTGCGCACGCGCAGCCTCACGCTGCCTGCTGGGAAATGTAGTCCTTACAGGCGATCTCGGCAGGTGCACAGTGGGGTTGTAGCGTAAATAACAGAGTATCACGGGTTCGAATCCCAAGACTCCAGGCAAACTGGCTTTTTCTCTAAAATGGGGTTCCGCATCACTCCCAGGTGCAAACAACCGAGGTGGAAAAAGGGAAGAGACACGGCAGGGAACTAGAAATGGGAACACGAAGATCTGAGGAGAAAAGACAATTGTGGGCAGGAGTTGATGAGGACCAACTTCCGGTTTGGGTCTCAGGAGTGACACATAACTTCGCAACCTAGATTCGAACTGACACTGGAGCTCACACCACGGTCCACAATAACAGTCCCTAAGCTTGACTGTAAGAGGGCAGTGGGTTAGGGTGTAGTGATGAGTCTATTTCTTCTTGAGACATAGTCTCATGTAGCCTAGCCTGACCTCGAAGTCCTGATCCTCCTGCCTCTGTCAAGTACTGTCAGCCTGGAACAAAGGACTTCTACGGAGCCCCGGTCACCACCTCCACTTTCTTCTTTATTACAGGCCTGATTATGTAGCCCAGGCTGGTCTAGAATTCACAAGGATGCACCTGTTATGCCCAGATCATGGGATTCCCCCAAAACCAACCAGAAGACCGAGTCCTGTGTGTAAAAGCACAGAGCCTTTATTCTTACACAAGTTTGCAACTCGGTTTCTGCGTGTGTCCAGCGTATTGGAGTGATCCGAGAGCCCAGGGCTGTTAGAGTTGGGTTTTTATAATAGTAAAGGTGGGGGTGAGGGGTTTCTGAGGTTCAGAGCCTCTGACTGGATGACATTTGTCTAGGGGTGTCCTGGTGAAAAGCGATGGGTGTCTGCTGGCAGGCGAGCCTATCTACAGCGGTTGGAACGTTGGGAATTCCTTCGGATGGTTTGTTCCTGGGTGGTGCCTGGGTGGTCTCAGTTTGTGGTCTGTATCGGAACCAGGGTAAACTACTGAGACTCAGGCCTCTATTGAGCTTGTCATGGCTGGGTCCTACACACCCCCACTACTTCCCACACGCTGGAATTAAGGTGGTGCACACCACACTCGGCCACCTTATATTTAAGCCAAGGTGCCATGTAGCCCAGGCTGACCTCAAACTTGATGCGGAGCAGAGAGCTACCCTGATCCTGATTCTCCTGTCTCCATCTGTAATGGATTAAATAAAAGAGCTGCAGGTGTCAGAGTGGCTGCAGCAGGCGGCTGGCCATGAGACCATGCCGCAGATCTCCGAAGGCGGCTGGTGCCGGGCAGGGAGACATGCGGAGGCGGGTGAGAGACAGAGCCATGGACAAGCATGCCATGCAGAGTGAAGTTGGATATTTATTTAGTGGACTATGAAGAAGAGGAGGGGAGCAGAGAGGCAGAGAGAAGGGGGAGAGAGAGAAGGGAGAGGCATAGCTGCCTCTTCGAGAGGGAGACAGAAAAGGAAGAGACTCAGGCTGCAAACAGGAAGATCTGCCTGCCTCAGCGGAGGGGGAAGGGAGTGGGCGTGGCTCGTCTCTTAATGAGACAGAACAAATCATTACACCGTCTCCCACGGCAACAGACTGGGTTTTGAGTTTTTTTTTTTTTTTTGGTTGTTGTTTTGTTTTGTTTGTTTTTGTTTTTGGAGACAGGGTTTCTCAGTGTAACAGCCCTGGCTATCCTGGAACTCACTGTGTGGCCCAGGCTGGCCTCGAACTCACAGAGATCTGCCTGCCTCTGCCTCCTGAGCGCTGGGATTAGAGTGCACCACCACTGCCCAGCTTGTTCTTAAACTTTCAAAAATCCCACACACAATACAAGCACGAACTTAATGTGACATTTTAAGTAGATGAGGATCTAAAGACAAGAATTTCTTGAAATAGTCTTTGAACGGGTGATAACTACATGAGTTCAAACTAGTCACTAGCCGTCCAATGCTACGACTACATTTCCCAGAAGGCCGCGGGCGCCGCCACCGCCCTAAAGCGGCCCCGGAGCGTGACGTAGCCCGGAAGCATGCACGTGCAAGCCGGCCAGCATTATGGCGGCCACCCGTCTCCTCGGGGCTTCCCGGATGTGGGCCGGCTATCGGCTCCGGGCTCTCCCGGTCCCCGGAGGACCTGGAACGCTCTCCGTCCGGGACTACGCCAAGAAGCCAGGTGAGGCGCCTCCGGAGGAACCAACGCGGGCACGGTGGGAGGCCAGGAGAGTACGTAGTGCGCAGGCGCGCTGCTGTGGGAGGCGGGGCTCCGGGAACTGCTACTGCGCAGGGCAGGGGGGCCAGAGGAGCCGGTCGCTGCAGGGCGCCTGGAATACCAAACCCACCCGCAGAAATTGAGTTATTGCTGGGTTTTTGTTTGTTTGTTTGTTTGTTTGTTTTGTTTTTAAGATTTATTTATTATGTTTACACCGTTCTGCCTGCACATCTACACACCAGAAGGGGCACCAGATCTCAATGTGTGAAAGCACCTTCCGGGAAAGCCTGCAGCCTGAGTTCGATCCTCAGAACCCACGTAAACGTGGGAGGAGATGGCCGCCTGCACAAATGCGCTACTGTCCACCCCCCCACACGTGATAATACTTAAAAATTACGTTTTGAGGCTGAAAATGACTGCCAATACCTTTAATTCCCTCACTCAGGACAGAGAGGCAGAGGGGTTTCTGTGAATTACAGGCATGCCAGGAAAACCACATCCCAATAGAATATATTTTTAAATGTTTTATTTTTCTACCGGGCAGTGGTGGCGCACACCTTTAATCCCAGAACTCAGGAGACAGAGGCAGGCGGATATCTGTGAGTTTGAGGCCAACCTGGTCTACAGAGTGAGTTCCAGAACAGCCAGGGCTACATAGAGAAACCCTGTCTTCAAAAACAAACAAACAAACAAAAAACAACAACAAAAAAAACTTTTTTGATGTTCCAGGAGAGCTGTATAATGATATCTTGTCTCAAAATATAAATAAGTTAGCCAGGCAGTGGTGGCGCATGCCTTTAATCCCAGCACTCGGGAGGCAGAGGCAGGCGGATTTCTGTGAGTTTGAGGCCAGCCTGGTCTACAAGAGCTAGTCCAGGACAGGAACCAAAAAGCTATAGAGAAACTCTGTCTCGAATATCCAAAAAAAAAAAAAAAAAAAAAGAAAGAAAAAAAATATAAATAAGTTTTGTTTGTTAGTTTGTTTTTGGCACAGGTAGTCATATATGCCACGCTGGCGTAGAGCTGCTGAGCCATCTCGCTAGCCTTAGTTTTTTATTTTTTCTGAGACAGGGTCTTATGGTCCCCCAGCCTCAGCTGAGACCTCTGGGCATCGGGTAATAGGCACGTACTGTCCTGCCCCCATCACTGAAAGGAAGAGGGGCTGAGTGATCAGGCCACACAGCCTCGGGCCAGGGGACAGGGGACCCTGTTATACCTGGGGGTGTCCGGGGTTGCCAAAGCCAGGAGGCCTCACAGAGGGAGGCATGGGGGCAGGGCTGGGCAGCCTAGAGTGACCTGAGCTCACTCTCTGCAGTCATGAAGGGCAGCAAAGGTGCCAAGGGCAGCGTGGCCACTGAGGCCCTGAAGGACCCTGAGGTGTGCACAGACCCCGCCCGGCTGACCACACACGCCATGGGGGTGAACATCTACAAGGAAGGCCAGGACGTGGCCCTGAAGCCAGACTCCGAGTACCCCGAGTGGTGAGTGTGGATGGCCACCTGGCCCGCAGAGGCACCCTGGGGTCTACTGATCTCACCCACCCTGGTCCACCTAGGGGAGCTGGTGCACAGGACCGTGTGTCCCTGAGGGCAGAGGGGGCAGGTGGGGGGCTTTGTTTTCCTTGACATTGATTTAAGGCTGTGTCTATTCCTGGCTGTCCAGACCCTGGTATCTCCTGGAGTGAGCTGGGGACCAGTTAGCTGCACAGGCCCGTGTGGTGGGGCCACATTCCCAGGACACTGGGAGAGACAGGGACAGCGGGTGCAGCCCAGGCTGTCAACCAGATTTTGAGTTTCCACACGGAGTCAGGGTCAAGTGGCTGGAAGGTGTGGTCTGTGCAGATCCCAGAGCAGAACACAGCCTGCTCTGGGGCAGTGGCGGGAGCCTGCGGCTTGAACGGAGGGGGACCAGGGCAAGAGCCAAAGCCCCAGCTCAACGCTGCCTACACCCCAGAGCTGTGAGGTGGCCATGCAATCTTGACACTCCCCACAGGCTATTCCAGATGAACTTGGGTCCCCCCAAAAAGCTGGAGGAGCTGGAACCCGAGTCCCGTGAGTACTGGCGACTGCTGCGCAAACAGAACATCTGGCGTCACAACCGGCTAAGCAAGAATAAGAAGCTGTAGCGTGAGGATGGAGCATCTCATAGGAAGCTGCCCGGCCCAGGCCAGCGAGAGGACTCTGCGGGGAGCGGCCTCACTGCTCCATGTGAAGACCCGAGTTCAGTCCCCAGAACTCGCATGGTGGAAGGGACAGAACTGATTCCTGCAAATTTTCCCACCTCTGCTTGTGCGCTTGGCAACACAGGCCGAATGCACACAGACACACAGACAAACACACACAAACACACACATACCAATAAACAGGTAGGAAACAAATGACTGACAGGTGTCTGTGGCGGTGAGCTCTGTCTAGGACGCCTCAGCTCCGGACCTTGAGGCAGGTGGGCTGGTCCAGGGCTGGGCTCCAGGCCTTCAGGCAAGGCTAAACCCAAGTGCATCAACACTGAGGGCTGTGACTCGGCCTGGTCTGGGGCCTCCAGGTGGAGGGGGTGGCATAGCCCCCCAGCCCGGCCAGCTGAAGGGAGCTAGGCGCAGGGCTGAGTGCTGTTGCATTCCTTCTGGGATGGGTCTTGCTTGTCCATCGTCGGACCCCAGAGCTGAACCTGTCTTTGCCAGCGTCATGTGGCCCGAGTTCCCCTCAGTTCCCAGGAAGCTCTCTGTCCAGCTGAACTATGAACTACGAGAATGGGTGAGATTATGTGCAGGGGAAAGAGACACCAAGGTGACAGGGCCTGCTCCCTGGGACAATCGCGTGGTTCTGCTGTCCTTCTGTGCCTCACTGGAGGGGTGTGAGGCCCTGCCTATACAGTAGGAGTCTATGGAGCCTTTCTTGGCAACAGCCATCTTACCCCAAACGCCTTGTGGCAAACTTAAGAGTTGAGTCAGGCTGGTCTCCCTGATTCCCCCACCTGCCTGCTGCTTTGGGCAGCAGCCGCATGGGCTCCAGCCCTCCTCCACTGGGGACCCAGCCTGGCCCAGGGCTTTCAGGCCGTGCTCTCTGCCTGGAGCACCTGGACCTCCTCCTTCCCTTAGTCAGTGTTTGCTGTACTCTTGGCATGGCAACACCAGCATGGGCCAGAGTGAGTTCCTGAGCTCTCCATAGTTGAGAGGGAAATCTTGTGTCTCCATGACTGCTTGGTGTCAGCACAGCGTGTGGTATGTGCACACCTGTGGACGGGTGGGTGAATGACTTTGTGTTGGAGGAGCGGAAGAGTGGCGAGGCGGAGACATGCAGGGGGGTCTGGAAGGTGGGAGTGGGTGGTTGTGTGAGCCGCGGGCCTCGTTGGTAGTGGGATGTGAAGGTAAACAGCGTTCTGTCTGCTACACTCAATGTTACTGACACAGCCTTTGACCCCCAGCTTGGCTCTACTTTGATGTCTGAAATCCCATGGAAGAAAACCACCTTGGCCTTGGATCCAGAAAGTGGGTCCCCTCTGCACCCTCTCACCTCTATGGGCAAGAGACTTGCTGTCCTGGTACCTGTCCCTTCTGTGACATGGACACCCCTCATTCACCCCACACCGTGAGATGGGATGTGATCTGAACGCCCCAACTTAGTGCTGCTACATGGGGGGGCCCTTTAGGCTCTCTTCTGTAGCACCTCCTTAGCCTGCAGTGACTCAGGCTCCCTTCCCAGCAGGTGCCCCTGAATTCCCTGAAGATAAGAGAGGATGAAGGAGGCAAGGCCCCAATGACAAGCAGATCCCCAGCCCAGCTATTCCCCAGAGGCCTCTGGCCTCACAGGCTGGCAGGGACAAGGTAGAGTAGGCAGGGACTTGGGGCAACAGCACAGGCATCGATAATCGTGTGGACTCAGGACAGTGGGGGCAGGTGAGGCCTGCCACAGTCGAGTGCAGGGGGCCCGGGCGAGGCGGACACGGCTTCACAGAGACACAAATGTACCAGTCCTTCCGATCACTCTTTATTGGGGGTTCAGGGACTTCGGAGCCTGCGCAATGGCCCATCCTGGTGCCGTGACCATGAACCTGTGTCCTCTTGCTCCCTGCTTCAGGGTCAGGGATCCTGGCTCCGTGGGGGAGCTGAACCCTCAACTTCCTGTCCCGCAATGGGAGCTGCGGTGCCCGCACTGCGGAGCTCGCGGCCCAGCTTTTCTGCTATTTTGCGGAAGGGAGGTCTGCGTGCAGGCTCGGCCTCCCAGCAGCTGCCCATGAGGGTGTGCACAGAGGCTGGGCAGCCGTCGGGGGGCTCCATGCGGTAACCCTTCTCCACGGCCTCTGAGACCTCCTTCAGCGACTGCAGACACAGAGCGTGTAGCGTGGGTGGGAGGTCAGCAACATAGGATGCACAGGGCGCCCCTTCCCAGGGCGCTGCTCACCATCTTGGGGTACGGAGCTCTTCCATATGAGAAAACTTCCCACAGCAGCACCCCAAAACTCCAGACGTCCGATTTGCTGGAAAACCGCTGTGGGGGCAGAGGTCAGGGTGAGCAGGAGCCCCGCGGCCTCTCTGGACACACTCCCCTCCATGCTAAGTCCATGCCAGCAGGGCTGCCCTGAGCCCTGGGCTCACTGGAGGACCCATTTCCCCTTGAAGCTCAGAGAGATCAAGGGATGTGCATGGGGTCACACAGCAGTCACAACATCAAGCTCCCTCTGAGGAACCCCAAAACCTCAGGGGTAGAATACTGCTCACCCCATTCTTGAGAGCCTCAGGTGCTGACCACTTGACTGGCAGCCGGCTGGAGTCCAGTCCCTTCCGCTCAGCCTTGGCTAGGCCAAAGTCACTGACCTTGGCCACCAGGTCCTCAGAGACCAGGATGTTGCGAGCAGCCAGGTCCCGGTGTACCAGCTTCTTGCCTTCCAGGTACTCCATGCCTTCAGCAACATGTCTAGGGACAGACAAGGCCCAGTCACCCTGCACTCAGGCCTCAGTTTCCCCCTTCGACTTCGGGACCTACCTTCCCGGAAGGAATGTCACTTACAGGGAAAACTGCAGGAGCTGAGATGTGCTCACGAGGGCGCGGCCCCGCGTGCGCAGGAAGTTCACCAGGTTGCCCTGTTTGGGGGGGAGGGACCTGGGGGTCTCCAGGCTGTTGGGCCACCCCGCCCATCCACCCATCTGCCACCCCACACACCTTGCTCACGTGCTCCATGACAATGTACAAGCCGTGGTGCAGGATCACGCCTAGGAGCCGTACCAGGTTCCTGTGCTGCAGCTTTCTGGGGGCGCGGTGCGGGGCGGGAGGTGGGGGTGGTGGGAAGTGAATACAGAGCGGCACCCCAACCCTGGGACCCAGCCCCACCCGGCCACTCACGTCATCACAGCCGTCTCATCCAGGAAGGCCTGGGCTGTGACGTCACACTTGATGTTCTTCACGGCCACCTTCTGCCCCAGGTACTCACCCTGCAGGACGGCTGTGTGGGAGGGGATAGAGCTCAGGACCCACCAGCAAGACAGACAGACCTGCTGAGAGCCCTGCCTAGAATCCCCTGTGAGGGGCTGGGGGCGTGGTCAGGGTGGAGCCCCACCTAGAATCCCCAGTGAGGGGCTGGGGGCGTGGCCTTGGTCCATCCCCAGTCCCCAAAAGAGAAATAATGCAAATACAATGGCTGTCTCATTATTCAAATTCAAATTTCTGTTCCATGACAAGCCCACAGGTCCTGCCCATGTTTGCATAGTTTCCAGCCGCTCGGGACGGGCAAGGCATGGTGACCGCGCGTGTTCACTGTCCTCTGGTCTAAGTCCCGGCATTCTGAGCAGAGCTCCTAGGCGGTGAGGGCGGGGCTGCGCCCAGCCACCTGTCCAGCCTGGGAGGTGCCGGCATTGCCTTCTGCGCCCCCTCCTCACCTCCGAACTCCCCCTCTCCAATCTGTGCTCCCAGAGTCAGGTGCTGCAGATCGAGTAGCCAGCCAGCTGCAGGGGCAGAGAGACCAGGTCAGAGCCACAGCCCGCTTGCGTCTAGTGAGCTGTGGAGCGCTAACATCCCCAGAGCTACGCAAGTGCCCACCCAGCGGCTGCCCCAAGGCTGTATGGCGGACACCCCACCCCCGGTGCCAGTTACAATCCTGCAAGCCACAGTCTGTCCAGGAGGTCATCAGAATTCAGTCCCACCGGGTTCCCCAGACTTCAGCCATGGCTTCAGGACCTCCCTCAGGGATAGGGGCTGTGGCTGCCTGGGCCCCTCCAAGCCTCTGGGGGACACACGGGTTCTGGAATATTCCTGATCTTGTCTCTGAGAGGCTTTTGCACTCTATACACACCCTACTTCTGAAAGGCCCCCTCCTTCCCCCCAAAGCTCTCCAGTCCCCAGCTCTGAAGAGTCTAGCAGGACAGACACCTTGCTCTGTCCTGGGTTTGTCTCTGGGCCTCCAGGCCCCACGGAGACATGTGACAGCCAGGCTTGGAAGACTCTAGGGCTTAACCAAGCCACGGGCAGGGGCTTAAGGATGAGCGATTGAGGCTGAGAGGTGGGAGGCTGAGGTTGCATCTGGGCTGATGCGTATGAGAAGATCTCTCCTGGGTGACTGCCATACCCTTTGCAAGCTCCTCCTCGGCCGACTTGGCACCCTGTTTCCTCTTGGGCTTCACCAGCTTGGTGCAGATGGCCCCCTTGTCCTTGGTGTAGTGCTGTGGGGAGTGGGAGCCATAAGCCTCTGCCTCCAGGGACCCCCTGTCCCTCACTCCTCCCACCACAATCTCCACAGTGGGTTAGACAGAATTAACCGTGCACCAGGCTAAGGTGACTGGTTTCCATGGCAATAGTGGGGGGTGCAGAATGGGAGGTGAGGGGCGGTTGTTGTCCCCGTGGGGCTCCCTGGAGAAGTGACCCCGGTTCTAGGGACAGTGAGGCTCCTGGAGACCCCCCCACTCCATTTGCCACCCGTCCTGCTCCAGCGGTTTCCCACAGGTCACCTCCACCATGTCCATCAGGTTACAGAAACACACGGCCTCGTCGATAGTGAGGTGGCCGTCTCGATGCAGGACACGGTAATGGATGACGTCTCGGCCAAAACTAACACACAGGACGTAGTCTCCGGGGTGACGAGCCGACTCGCGCACGAGAAACAGCCCGTCCTCTGGGGGCTGCAGCTGCTGCACGGCTTCCTGGCCTGAGATCTTACCGTGGAACCATCTGTGGGGACCCGCGGGAAGAGGACACAGTGTGGCGCAGGGCGGCTGGGGCCCTGATGCCACCCACCCCACCAGGGCACCACTCACGGCATGAGGCTGAGCTTGGGGTCCGCAGAGAGGGCCTCCCGCTGGCGCAGAGCAGTGGCTGCCAGCAACCCCTCCTGCCCGCTGCCGTGGTGCTTGGCGCGATACCAGCCCTTGTCCTGCACCGGGAGGGAAGGAGCTCAGGGAGTCTGTCCTGGCACCCCTAAATGCACCCCAACTACTTTTCAGCGCCCCTCTCACCTCACAGGCCTCCAAGACGGTCACCATGTCGCCCTTGCGAAAGGCCAGCTCACCAGGCTTGGGGCGCGAGTTCTCACACTTGGTCATACATTGAGTCCCAGGGGCCCAGCGCCTCTGGGGATGAGACAGAGGCCAAGGATGTCAGGGACAGAAGGGAGCTGTGAAGAAAATTGGGAGGGACAGGGAGACCTGGGAGAAACTGGGAGCTGAAGACAGGACAAGGGAATGGCGAAGACACGGGCCAGTAGCCTAGCACTCAGGTGGCTGAGACAGGAGGATTCCAGATCAGTTAAAGGTCAGACTGGGCTGCAGTGAGAACTTTTCTCAAAAAAACTAAAAAATAATTCTGGGGATGGTGGCCCACACCTGTAGTTCCAGAACTTGGAAGGCAGAGGCAGGTGGATTTCTGAGTTTGAGGCCAGCCTGGCCTACATACTGAGTTCCAAGCCAGGCTCATCTGTATTGTGAGACCTGGTGTCAAAAGCAAAATAAAACAATAAGTAAGTAAGTAAATAAATAAATAAATAAATAAAAACTTGGAGTAGATGGAAGGGAAACTGAGTCACAGAGAGAGAGAGAGACAGAGACAAGGGAACAGAATCACAGTCATATGTAGAGGCCTGGGTGGCCAGACTGGCCCAGTCCCTGGGGGAATGTCAGGGGTGGGAGCTTGTCTCGGGGCGCACGCCCTCCCCCAGGACAGTTGAGGATGGTCTGGTAACTCACGGTTGGCATCCTAGCTGCGACAGGCGAGGGGTGCCAGGCTCGGAGGAAGCGAGGGCTCACCTGTGGAGGAGTCAGTGTGATGTTTAGATGTCCCCAGGTTCAGTTCCTTCCGCTGGGCCTGGCCGGGTGGAGGCAGCACCAGAGGCAAAGAGCCCCCTCCATCAGCCCTCAGGTGGCTTGGGTAGTGACCCCTCTGCAGCCCAGGCTTTGGGAAGTTATCTTTACCCGAGGAAGGTCCTTAGACTCCCAGCCATCAAAGGCCAGCCAGGGGACCCCGGAGCCTTGCCCTGCCATTGCTCCGGAAGGGAAACTGAGGCCTAGCGGCAGGAGTGTAGGGATCCGATGACTCTGGTGGCAGCCAGGGTTGTGTGTGGGGAGGATGGTGCCAGGAGCTGGGCCCGCAGCTTCCTCTTTCCTGGGCCGTGGGCAGGGGCGGTGACTCAAGGTCATTCCTGGGAATCTGACCCTGGGTGGAGTCTGGGGAGGCCGGGCACCTACGTGGCTCCTCAGGTCACCAGGGGTCACTAAGGAATCATCTGGAAGGACCCACACGACCCCAGCGTGGAGAGCGCAGGGCAGTTACTGCTGGGGTACCCAGCTGGTGGCTGGCAGAGGCCAGGGCAGAAGAAGGTTGGGGTGAGCTTCTGGCCTCGGGCTCAGTGGGTTTTGCAGGGCAGCTGCGCGCAGGCGGAGGCGCACGTGCATCTGGGCACAGATGCCACCCTGCCATCCGTGTGCGCGCGACACGGGTGCCGGCTAGACACGGGTGCCGGCTAAACACGGGTGCCGGCTAGACGCGGGCACCTGTGCGTGTGTCTGCAGCACACATGGGCCCTGCAGTGACCACCAGGGCGCGCGCACTCAGAGACGCGCACGCCGCACCCAGAAAAAAAAAAAATACCCAGCCCTGGCACCTGACGTCCCCGGGTCCAGGACCGTTTTGAGGGGCGTCCCCTCTCCACCCGCGCGCACGCGCTCACCTGCTCAGGGCGCAACCCCGGGAGGGTGCCTGCCAGCGGGTCGTGCGCCCCAAGGCTCAACTCGGAGCAACTTGCTCCGCTTCCTCATTTTGGGGCGAGGATGGAGGGGACCCGGCTTAGAGCCCCTGCGGGTCCTAGCGCCGGCCGCACTGCGGGCCGCGCTACCGCCTCCTCCCGCTCCGCCTCCCGGGCGGGATGCTAGGTGCCGGGTGCTTGGTGCCCGATGTTCTCTGGGTCCCCGCTGAGTCCCGGCCTTCCGTAGACCACTCCGGAAAGGCTAGGAGCAAGGAACGGCTCGCGCACGCGCCAGTACAAGGAATAGGAAGGAGCTCCCCGTGTGGGGAGGCGATCAAGGCAAGCAGCTCACAGCACAACGACCTCCTCGCTGCAGCCATGGCCCCACAGCCTGGACCTCCACTCCCCGCTGCGCTGTGAGCCTGGCGCACGCACATTCAAGTCGTTCAGAAAGGCCAGGCTCCTCCTGCTGTGGGGCTCTCGAATGTTTCCCCAGAACTCAGGAGGCAGAAGCAGGCAGATCTCTGTGAGTTCAAGGCCAGCCTGGGCTAGAGAGCTACGTGACAGCAGCGAGACCTTGACTGGAAAAAAAAAAAACCCAAAGAACAAAAAAAACAAAAAAAGAACAACAACAAAAAAGCAACAAAAAACACCAAACAAACAAAAGCCGAATCAAATAAAATAAAACCTATTTAACTAATTAAAAAGAGGGCGGGGTGGGTTGGGGGCGGCTCAGGAGTATCGGACAAGTCTGGACAAACGTGTCCTCACGGATGGCTGTGAGATCACAGCCACAGGTCTCCAGCCAGGTGTGGGTGCCCACCTGGGGAGTCACGGGCCAGGGAGGACCAGAGACTGCAAACCAACTTCTGCTCTTGGGTGACCCTCATTGCTGAAGACACCACACGTCTGAGTCACAGGAACTGACCCGGAGACTTCCTCCCTACTGCCGCTGTCACGCAGCTCCCACGCTGCAGGAGATACCCACTGGTGCAGCCGTGGTCCGAGCTTATGTGGTAACCGGCTGCTTTCTGATCAGATCTGACCCATCCTGCACAGGTTCCATTCATGCGGTACTGGGCCATACAGGCCGACCCCGAGGCTGGAGCACCCCCACAGCAGGAGGAGCCTGGCTCACAGCGCAGCGGGGAGTGGAGGCCCAGGCTGAGGGGCCGTGGCTGCAGCATGGAGGTCGTAGTGCTGTGAGCTGCTGGCCTTGACCGCCTCCCTGGTTGCTTTGCCAAATGGACTTTGTCCAGATGTTTTCTCTGGTACAGCTGGCAAAGATGCAGAAGACAGGCCTGGGGCTGGGGGCTCAGTAGCTGGCACACTGTGGTCACAGGCCTGTCACCCCAGCACTGAGGAGGTAGAAGCAACGGGGAAGGGAGTTAAAGTCAACCTCAGCTATGGAGTCGACCTGAGGCCAGGCTGGGCCACCGGGGACCTTGTTGGAAGAAAAAAAAGTAAAGCTTATGGGCTTACGTGTTAAATGATAACAGTACTGTCCCTCTGGGTTAGGGGAGCCTGAGGCAGGAGGCCCCACCATCAGTGGCTTTGGGCACTCTGGTCTTGGCAGAGCTGGGTGGGGATCTGAGGTGTGGTTACCCTCTCACTGGGGGCCCCGTGGCAGAGATTCCAGGAACACTAAGGATCCATTTTCGTTGGTAAGCCGTCACAGCTGCCTGAAATAGACGTGCTGAGCCACAGACCGAGCAGAGGAAACACCACGGCCAGGAAGTTCTTGTCCACACGTGGCACTGTTGACCGTAGCCCTAGCCTGCGAAGCCCTGGACACTTGACGTGGGACCTGAATGTGTTTAAGCATGTTTTTCGTGCCGCAGGAGGCTGGGGCTGGGCTCACGGGCATAGCACTCGCCTGGTGTGCACGAAGCCCTGGACTCTAGACCAGGTGTGGTGGTATGCGCCTGTCATTCCAGTAATGGGGAGACTGAAGCAGGAGGGTCAGGAGTTCAAGGTCAGCCTCAGCTACCTGGGATGACTACGTGAGTCTCTGTCTAAAGAACAGATAGAAAATGCCCTAACACTTCTCTTTAAGACACTTTCACTCATAGTCCAGGCTATCCTAGAACTAGCCATGCTCCTGCCTCAGCATCCTGAGTGCTGGGATGACAGGTATGTGCCACCATGCCCGGCTCTCCAAATGGATTTTTATAAAGCCACTACCTTCAGAGCTGTGCAGGGAGCAGGCATTGTGCCCATCTTGTGGATGGAGAAACTGAGGCCCTGGCACTCACCGCCATCAGTCAAGGCACTGGGGACACTTAGGCTTCTCAGTTGCCACGGAGATAGCTCCCTTGCAGCCTGCATCCCTGGCCAGAACCTGCTGCCCCAATTAACACGCCTTTAAAATTAGCTCTGCTTGGTGCTTCTCATGCTAGGGGACTCCCAGATTCAGGGAAGGACCAGGCTTCCTGCGGGGAAATGACCCTTGCTCTCTTTGAGGCCCAGCTGCTCTCACCCTCTACCGTTCTTTTTAGTTTTTACGGCAGGGTTCCACTGTGTAGCCCAGGCTGGCTCATCCTTTTTTAGTTTTTATGGCAGGGTTCCACTGTGTAGCCCAGGCTGGCTCAGGACTCCTGGCCATACTACACAAAACCCACAAGGACTGGCAATAGGAGCTGGCTTCCTGTCGTGTCAGCTGAAGAACAGAGATTAAAATAATATGCTCATAGGCCACCCACCCTCACCGCATGTCCAAAAACCAGGACACGGAGCAGGAATGAGAACCCAGAGGGCGAGGCTGTCCCACGCCTGCATATACTCTCTGTGACACACACCATGAAGAGAGACTCCCGAGGGCTGGTCTCTGACCACAGCCTCGCACACATGCACACAACCACCACGCGTGCACACAGATACACTTTATTGTTGTCTGAGACAGGGTCTCTGTGTAGCTTTGGTTCCTGTCCTGGAACTCACTCTGTAGACCAGGCTGGCCTCAAACTCACAGAGATCCGCCTGCCTCTGCCTCCCAAGTGCTGGCATTAAAGGCGTGCGCCACCACCGCCCGGCAATATCCAAAATTTTAACAAATGCCTGTGACATGAAAGCCACTTTTCCCCATCTCAGTTCCGCATGCAGCACGGCGCGCTCACTCCCATTGCCACTGGCACCATTGTGTCCAGAACTGTCTCCTCACCCCACACTAACTCCATGCCCTCCCCTGCCCAGGGCCCTCACTGAACCACTTCCTATCTCTGTGGGTCTGATGACACCAACCCTGTGGTGTGTGGCCCATGTCACTGGGCATTATGTCCTCCAGGGCCACCTGCATTCGAGCAGGGGTCAGAATGCCCTTCGTGGCTGTATAATATTCCAGCGAGTGGCTGGACCACGCCATGTGTGCCCATTCGTTCCTTAGAGAAGTCTTTGGTGTCTCCTTGGCCAGTGACAATCACGCAGCGTTTTATTTTCAAAACGTCAGCGAACATGGGACGGGCGAGGCCCGTAGGGGGCTGTGATCCCCCTCCTGAGGAGCACCCGTCCTCCGGCTGGCTCTTACTTCGAGCCCTGGTGATCATCGCCCTTCCTGAGGTCAGCAGTGACCTCCTGCAGGCAGCCATCTCCCCAACCCCTCCTGCCTGGACCGCGGCCCGCCCACACGCACGCGTCACCGGCCCACACTCACCTTGTCTCCTAGCAACGCTCCCCTGCATCCGCAGCCCGGGTCCAGCTCTCCCTCAATACCCTGGCGCTCGGTTTCCTGCCTTGTCTGGGGCCCAGCCTTGTGCCCCTGATCCTCGGCCGACCTGCTGCGGGGTCCCCTGCCCCGCGGGGACAGGACCTGGGCGGGCCGATCAGTTGCTGCGGCTCTTCGAGGCTTCAGGAGCTGCACAGCCCAAACAGGACTCCATCTGGACTGAAATCACCAAATGCTGGATTTGTCGCGGAAGCGCCGTGGTTTGGGGTTGCTAGGCGGGTCCGACTTAACTCTTTGTCACCTGGCGTGGACTCATCTGCCTTCCCAGGGAGACACGGGTGGGCTTGACGGAGGGGCTCAGCGTGGAGCGGTGGGGCGCAGTGCTTTCCCAGCACTGAGCCTAGACCAAGGTCGCAGCCACCAGTCCCCTCCACTTGTGAGCTCGCCCAGCTGTGAAGCACTGTCCCCGTGAGCCAGCTGCAGGCTGAGCGCCACCAGAAAGAGGCTTCCTGGTTTGGCTACCCGTGTGTGCCTGGCTCAGCCGGACCCAGCCTGTACACTTTTCTGTCTGATAAGGACGCTGCCCGCGCTGTACCCTTATCAGGGCGGGGGAGGGTGGAGTGTGGAGGCGGAGGCTGGGAGGAAGGACGACTGGTCTCGCACACTGGAGGGTTGCTCTCATGGAGGCTGAGCTTAGATTCGGGGTTCCACGGGGAGGAGGGCGCTCAGGGAGAAGAGGGAAACTGGGAGACTTTCCCAAGGCCTGGGGCCTTGCGCTCCGCGGCACTTCCTCCAGGAAGCATTCTGCTCCTGACCAGGCCCTTCCCGGGCGGGCGGAGATCTGCCCGCGCTCATGAGGCAGCCTGGTGGGGGGAGACTGAGGCCTGTGGGCACTCCCACCCCCACCCCAGAGTGAAGGACACGAAAGCCACAGGGCACACAGGCAGATGTGATTTATTACCCACCCCGGCCAAGTTCTGGATGATTCTACAGACTCCAGGCATTGTGCCTTTAAAAGTCACAGGCAGAATGGAGCAGGGTTGAAGCCTCAGGTAGTCCCGGGGGCTCAGGGGTCCACAGGGTGACCTGGGGCGGAGTGGGCCCTATCTGCAAAGGCACTCAGTGACTGGGGCTGGGTTCCACTGTGGGGGACAGCGTCCCAGGGACCATAGGACTCGCCGCTGGGGTGGAGCTGGAGTCTGTGTGGAGGACAGGATTGGGTCTGGGGTCTGGGGAATCCCATTCTGTGCTCTCTGCTCCTCCACCCCAGCTCTGTGACTTGTAGAATCTTCCAGGCCACCCTTCCTGGCATTTCAAGGAAGTGATTCAGATCCCACCTACTTCATGTGACATCAAGGGAGTTTCAAATTGATTAGTATCAAGGAGTGGAAGTCACTGCTGCCTGGGGGTGGGGATGACAGAGCCATGGCACGGGGTCACCACAGGGCCCACAGCATGTGAACAAGCCTACAGACCCAGGAGGCCCAAGCAGGTTCAGGCCTGTGGTGATGCTGGCTCAGGGCAGCCCTGCCGTGCCCTGCCGGCCCCGCTTTTTCTCCCCAGAGCCCTCCTGGGCCTGACTAGCCTCCCTCATCCTCTTCCGGGCCCGGGCCCCAAATCTGGTCCGCGGAGGTAACTGTTCCATGTGAAGGACCTTGTGTATCTGCCGGAAGGCCACGAGACGCAGGGCACGCTGTGGACAGCGGGGTCCTGTCAGGCCTGCCCACTGCAGGGACCAGGGAGCAGGGCTGTTCTGTCCCTGTTACAGTTTCTGGAGACAGGCATGCAGCCTGGGGAATGCCACCTCTGGCTGCTGGCACAGGCTGGCCTGGAGCCCTTGGGACCCCACCTTGAATTCCGTGCAAGATACCTGACTCCTCTGAAAGTGGCAGTGTGTGGGACTGTGGGTATGTGTGGCTGAGGTATTTTCTTTGACACCAGGCCCAGGCTAACCTCAAACTTTCTATACAAATTCTATATAAATTCAAGGATAGCCTTGAATTTCTGCACCTCCTGCCTTCATACCCCGTGCCCAGGATGGAGCCTAGAGCTCCGTGTAGGACAGTGGAGCCCTGGACTTCTGTGGCCCAGGCCACTCAGTGCTGCTCTCTGGAGCTGTCTGTCACTCCCAGCCCCATTCCTGAGTCCAGACTGCAGGAGGAGGATGGGGACCCGTGTACCTGAGCACTGGCCGTCAGGTCTTCCCGCTGTTGTGGGGTCATGGGCTCCAGGGCATCCTGTGGGCCTTTCTCACAGGGGTCCTGCAGCCCCGGGCCATCTGAACCAGGGAGAAGGTGGACACCCTTGTGAGGGACTAGCGGGGTGATTTCACTTGTAGTCTGTGTTTGCCTGCAGCGACCCATGGGCCACACTGGGCCAGGTCTGCCTCGATAACATACAGCCTGGGCACATTGTATGGGTCCCCTACGGCCCCTTTGTCCCTGTGTGGGTAAGCACGCCCCAGCCTGTGTGACAGCCCACAGGACGGGCCTGACCCCTGGCCCTCTTTTCCCACCCAGAATCACCCTTCGGGGCCCACTTCTGTCCCTTCGGAGGGCACTGCGGCCCCTCCTGCCTCATCCCAAGTGCTGGGGTGGCAGCTGCCCACCAGGCCTGGACTGTGCAGTGCTGGGGTGAGATCCAGGGGCTCCGGGGACACTAGATGAGCCGCAGCCCAGCCCACGGTGTGGCGCCATGGTCACCGCGGAGTCCCTAAAGGATGCCGACATACCTCTGCCCCTGTGCTACTCTTCCAGCGTGTGTAGATGACCTCTCTTCTTGTACGTGGATGTGGATGGCTGCTGCATCTGCCGTCCATAGCCTAGCCTCCCGCCCACGCCTGTCCCATCACTGACCTGTCAGGAGCGCGCCTGTGGCCACGTACTCCAGGACCCGCCGCATGGCATCCCCTGGGCTCAAGGGCCGGGGTGCGCTGCTCAGAACCTTCTCCACCAACAGTTCCATGGCCTGAAGGGGACACAGGGCCATGGTGTGGAGGGCACGACAGGACACACTGTAGCTTGGAAGGGGGCAGGGTTGGTGAACAAGGCCATGCTGGAGTATGTGTCTGTGAGGATATGAGCGTTCTCGAGTTCCAGGGGCGCCCTGGCTCCTGCCCTGATGCTGACGGCTCTTGTGAAGCAAGTATATTCCCTGGGACACCTGCATTTGCAGGGTCTGGGCTTCACCCCCCCGCCATTTTGGCATTTAAGGCGACTGTAAAACATGACAGTGACCCACTCTGGGTTAGTCGGGCACTGAGAGGAGAACACGCTGGACCCCCACTTGTGGTTCTTCACTGTCCCCTGCGGCCTTACCCAGGCGGGCAGGGCCCCCCAGGGGGGCAGGCAGCGACACAGCTCCCGCAGAACTCTGATGACAATCACACACGGCTGCAGGCCACTGGCTCGAGCCTTGGGGAGGATACACACTGGCGGTCAGTGGGACTCTGAGACAAAGTGTGGCTGGTGACTGTCCCCACCTCAGCCGCCCCAGGTCCTGACCTGGAACCACTTGGCATGACGGAGGGCGGCCAGGGTCTCAAGGCACCGTTCCCTGTCCAGGACATCCTCTGGGTCAGGCAGAGAGTCTTGCAGTCCTATAAGGGACAGGACACTGAGTCCCTGCCTCACAGGGTGGCCCTGTTCCTCTGCACTGCACACTGGGCTCCAGCTCCCAGGCCTCTCTGCTCAGCCTCCAGAGCACTGGGATAAAGGGCTGACACCGTGCCAGCACCTACAGCTGGGTCACTACTGTACACGCTGACACCGTGCCCCACACCTACAGCTGGGTCACTACTGTACACGCTGACACCGTGCCCCACACCTACAGCTGGGTCACTACTGTACACGCTGACACCGTGCCCACACCTACAGCTGGGTCACTACTGTGCACGCTGACACCGTGCCCCACACCTACAGCTGGGTCACTACTGTGCACGCTGACACCGTGCCCCACACCTACAGCTGGGTCACTACTGTACACGCTGACACCGTGCCCGCACCTACAGCTGGGTCACTACTGTGCACGCTGACACCGTGCCCGCACCTACAGCTGGGTCACTACTGTACACGACCGTATGCTGAAGTAGTGACAGCCTGCAGGTCTCAGGCCTGGGCCCGGCTGCACAGAGAGGCCCTGTCCCTAAACTCCATGGAGAGGTGCGCTCAGTAGGAGAGGACTTTTCCGAGCACGTGCAAAGGTCCAGAGGGTTAGCTATTAGCTTGACTGCCCCAGATTTGCTCCTACAGGACCCCATGTGACCCTGCATGACCCCGTGTGACCCCATGTGACCATGTGTGACCCAGAGCTAGTGAGGCCACTGGGGTCCTGCCCAGGGCAGGGTGTGTCTGCTGTGCCCTGGAGACCTAGCACAGGAAGTTGGGGATGTACCTCGTTTTACAGAGGGGTCTTCGCGCATCAGAGGTGAGGTGGCGGACACAGTGACCTTCACCCCTGGCTCCACGCAGGCTGAGATAACGATGTTGGCGTCGCGGTCAGATGAGACCTCGTACTTGTCCTCTGCCACTGTCTGGGGTAAACATGACAGGAGCCCCGTGCACACAGAGAACGGTACTGCCTGTGTGCCCGTCTGTCCACCTAGTGTGCCTGCTGCCAGGGCCAGCCCTGCGCTGGAAGGCCTGGGCGGCTTGAGACCCGCCAGGGAGGCTGAGGAGCCTCTGTGGCGAAGGGCACCGCTGCACACAGGACAGCGACTTAGTAGGAAAGCGGCTGAACGGCAGAACGGGAAGGAAACAGCCTTTCACAGGCAGTCACCCTGTGGTGCACAGCCGCAACTGTGTGTGCGCCTGTCTGTGCGTGTACATGCCAGTGCTGGGAATGGAGCCCAGAGCCTTGCACCTGAGAGTGCTCACCACTGAGCTACCGACCCAGCCCTGGGTAGAGCTTGTCATCCCCCTGCCTCAGCTCCTGGGATGACAGGTGTGTGGCTGATTCCTCTTTTGTGCATGTCAGGGCCAGAGACTGAAGTCAGAGTGTTTCTCAATTGTTTTTCCTTCTTGTTTTGTTTGTTTGTTTTGGTTTTTCAAGACAGGGCTTCTCTGTGTAGTCCTGCCTTCCTGGAACTAGCTCTTGTAGACCAGGCTGGCCTTGAACTCACAGAGATCCTGCCTCTGCTTCCCGAGTGCTGGGATTAAAGGCGTGCACTGGAACTCAGACGCCAACACGTGTGTGCGAGACGATGGTGTCACCCCAGCCCTGTGGGCTCTCTGCCGTCTCTCCAGCCTTGCCCTTACCGACAGCTCTCTGGGCAGCTCCTGCTTGATCCTCTGCAGCAGGGAGTGCGTGGGCTTCTTGGAGCACAGCAGGGTCAGCTGCACACTGTGGTCCCCTCGCAAGACCAGGCCCTTGGCCAGGATGCCAACCCGCACCACACCCTTGAGCATCCGCGGTGGTGGAGGCGCCAGGGTGCTGAGGAGACAGAGAAGCAGCACACGTCAGCAGGGAGAGATGGGAGGGTGCTGTACTCCTGAGTGCCAGGAACCAGGCCTCTCTACAGCAGACATTGGCTGATAGGAAATGAAACACACCTCCATCCCCAGTATTCATCCCTCAGCCCATGCAAGCAATCCCATCACTGGAGAGGTCAGACATCTACCTCTCTATGATCTAACTGTGTGTCTATGATTCATTTATCTACCTATCTATGATCTATCTCTATCTACATATCTACCTATCTATGATCTATCTACATATCTATCTATCTATTTACATATATACCTATATATGGTCTATCTACCTCTCTATGATCTATCTCTATCTACATATCTATCTATCTATGATCTATCTACCTATCTATATCTGAAACAAGGGTTCACTGTGGAGGCTGACCTCACCCTCACAGCATTCCTCCTGTCTCAGCTTCCTGAGTGCTGGATTCACCAACCCCTACACATGGGGGGTGGGAGGGATTTTCTCCACCAGAAGCCTTGGGAGACAACGGAGGTGGGACAGAGCTTTAACCCTGTGGCATCCATGGCCTCTGGCGTAGCACTAACCCATGTTGGCTGCTCTCCTCGGCCAGTGTGTCCGATACCAGTCTGAGGGCTCGTTCTGTGTGGGACACAGCCGTCTGGATGGCCTGCAGTTCCTCCTCGGTGGGGTAAATGGAGGCATGCTTGCTCATGACATGCCGATCGTCACTGCTCTCTGGCCGGCGCCCCGACTGTGGGGAGAACTACGCCCATCAAGGGTGGGCTGAGGACAAGACAGCCCTGGCGGGACTGCAGAGAGGGTGCAAGGCCAGGCAGGCTGCAGGGAGCCCTGGCAGGACCGCAGAGAGGGTGCAAGGCCAGGCAGGCTGCAGAGAGCCCTGGCAGGACCGCAGAGAGGGTGCAAGGCCAGGCAGGCTGCAGGGAGCCCTGGCAGGACCGCAGAGAGGGTGCAAGGCCAGGCAGGCTGCAGGGAGCCCTGGCAGGACCGCAGAGAGGGTGCAAGGCCAGGCAGGCTGCAGGGAGCCCTGGCAGGACCGCAGAGAGGGTGCAAGGCCAGGCAGGCTGCAGGGAGCCCTGGCAGGACCGCAGAGAGGGTGCAAGGCCAGGCAGGCTGCAGGGAGCCCTGGCAGGACCGCAGAGAGGGTGCAAGGCCAGGCAGGCTGCAGGGAGCCCTGGCAGGCGGGAGCTGGCTGTGGCCAGCATCTGAGCAGCTCCCACAAGGGAACACATGCCGGGGCCGGGGTCTGGGTGGGACAGCTCTTCTCTGGCAATGTTCTGCCATTCACAGGCCAGAGGCCACACAGGGCCTGTCCCCAAGCAAGAGGCCAGACTCAGGTCCCTATTCAGCCTAAGGATGGACATTTGTGGAGAACAGGAGGAAGCCATGGTGTGGGAGAGACATGCCATGCTGAACCCACATACTGGGTAGTCTTCATGGTCCTGTGCCCCTGAGGGGCTCCTGAGGCCTGGTGGGGACCGGCACATCAGCCCCCCTCACCTACCTGGCGCCGGGTGGTGGCCATTCCTGGCTTGGCAGTGGGAACTGGCAGGGCCCAGGCGGGTGACGTGGGTGACTGCTCTTCAATCTGGGGCTGGGAGAGCTCCTCAAGCTCCCTGTTCTCTTCTTCTTGCTGTCTATGGCCAGATGTGGGAGGACACAGGGCTGTGATCACCAGAGAACCCCACAGACTCACTCCAGCCCCAGGGCCCAGGTGACCACACAGAAGGTCTAAAGAGTGAGGCAGGATGGATGCAGAGATGCCAGAGGTCGGGGGGCACGGGGACATCAGAGATCAGGGGACATGGGGGCATCAGAGGTCAGGGGACATAGGAACATCAGAGGTTGGGGGACATCAGAGGTCAGGGGGCATCAGAGGTCGGGGGACATAGGACATCAGAGGTCAGGGGGCATCAGAGGTCGGGGGACATAGGACATCAGAGGTCAGGGGACATAGAACATCAGAGGACAGGGGACATGGGACATCAGAGGGCAGAGGACTTAGGACATCAGAGGACAGGGGGCATAGGAACATCAGAGGTCGGGGGACATCAGAGGGCAGAGGACTTAGGATATCAGAGGTCAGGGGGCATAGGAACATCAGAGGTCGGGGGATATCAGATGTCAGGGGACACAGGACATCAGAGGACAGGGGACATGGGACATCAGAGGTTGGGGGACATCAGAGATCAGGGGACATAGGACATCAGAGGACAGGGGACATGGGACATCAGAGGTTGGGGGACATCAGAGATCAGGGGACATAGGACATCAGAGGGCAGGAGACATGGGGACATCAGAGGTCAGGAGACATGGGAACATCAGAGGTCAGGGGACATCAGAGGTTGGGGACATCAAAGGTCAGGGGGCATCAGAGGTTGGGGACATCAAAGGTCAGGGGGCATCAGAGGTTGGGGGACATAGAGACATCAGAGGTCAGGGGGCATCAGAGGTTGAAGGACTGTGAGGAGGTCAGAGGGGACATCATGGTCACCTTAGTTCAGAGCTCCAGTGCCGTGCATCCTCTAGTCTTGCCTGTGCCAGCTGCCGCTGCCGCTGCAGCCTCTTGACCAGCACCCTCTGCATGGGGCCACTGGGCCGGGTGGCCACCGGAAGTGTGGGGTCCACTTTCTTCTGCAAAAGCAAAGCCAGACAGGTGATGCCGCTAGAGGGGACGGACTGATGCAGGGGCCACCTCATGGGCACAGAGGGCCCCAACTAACACTCACCAGCTGCTTGTTCTCACAGAGCTGCCCCTCCCACAGAGCAATGGAGGGAAGTGTGCTGTGGAGACAGCAAGTGACATGCAGGCCACAGCAGCCAAAACAGGTGCTTTGGGAAAGGTCCTGACAAGGTACTGGAGGTGTGGGCTACTCCTGCTCACACTGTACGGCGTACCGAGCACTGGTGGGCTCAGGAGCGCAGCTCCACAGGGAGCCACCAAGGGGCATGCTCCATCTGTCCAAGTTCAAGCCGCGTGTGCTCACTGAGGGACTAGAAACACTGAGCCCTTGAGGAGCTGCAGCAGCTAAGCACAGGCTGGTTCTCATTCAGCCCTGGCATTGAACATCTGCAGTCTCCTGCGTGGCCAAGGAGAAAGACTCCTGGTGAAGAAGAAAGCTAATGACGTGTCTGCCCACCCTCCTCCTGCACCCCAGTCCTCTCCCACCGGGTGGTCCCGGCGGCCTCTGGTGCCCCTGCCGGACATACCCGGTACTGCAGCCGATGCCGGCGTCCGGTCAGGTGCATGTCCCTGGCGTTGCGGTCATTGAAGCTGCACTCGCAGAGCTTGCACCGGAAGCGAATCACCTTCCCCTCCTCGCTGCGCACCTAGGACAGAACACGGCTCAGCCGCCCACTGGCCAGCCCTAACACCCTGGAGGATTCTGGGCACCAAGACACCCAGGACACTGGTCCTCCTAGTGGGGCTGGCAGGAGCCCAGGTTCTGCCCCTGGCCTGGTCCCCTCCTCCCCCAGCTCTACCCCAGGACAGAGTCCACATCCCCATCATGCTCTGTGGAGCGCCAGACACTTTCTTTGGTCTCCATGACTTCTGTCTAATGCCCTGTCACAGCGGCAGGCCACCACAGCTGGCTCCAGCGGCTGAGACAAAGTGCAAGGCACAGAAGCACCCTGCACACACCCACACAGGTGACATCTGGGCATGCAGGTGCCACGGAGCCAGCTGTGAGTGGAAATGGCTCTGCACAGGGCAGAAGCTTGTGAAGAAACCGTCTGCCCTGGGTGTCTGCAGTGACGGGAAGGGCTGTCCTTGGGCTGGCAGGTCCCAGGACCTCAGGGTGGAGGGAGCTGGTTGATTCTTTCAGGAAAGGCCAGGGTGTGGAAGCCAACTGAGGTGCAAGGTGCCACAGCCTGGCCTGCTGGGTGACAGGGTCCTGGTACCCTGACAGGCTTTCCTGCCCCCGGCCCTCTTAGCACACCCTGAAGGAAAGTGGACATGAGAAGAGGCTGGTGAGTCTCGGGCCCGTGGCCCTGCATGGAGCTCACTCACCTCCTCCACATACTCTGTGCCCACTGGCTCCATGTCCCCATAGGTCCCTGGAGCTTCCCCAGGCCCTCCCCTGGTGGCCTCTGCCTTGGGGTGTGGTGGTCTCCTTTCTCCGGGTCGGCTGTGTGCTGTCTGCAGTTCAGGTGGCCCTGCCAGAAACCATGACCAGCTGCAACCCACGCTCTCCCCACCTCTTTCCCACAATGCCCCAGGAACCTGAAGCAGAGGAGCAATAGCCCCTCCTTCCTCTGGAAGATCTCAGCGGCAACATGGAGCCGTGCAGCCACAGAAGGGCAGGTAGAATGTCCAGGCTACATGGGAACAGCTCAGAGCAAGGAAGCGAGGTGCTCCGCAAGTGGCCACTGTCTGTCTGCTGAGGGCAGGTCACCTCATGGAGCTCCCAAGGACAGTGGCTTTCTAGTCAAAATAAGTTTTCACAGAGCTGGTGGTGCACACCCTGCTCATAAGTTTGAGGCAGGAGGATCACCAGTTTCAGGTCACCATGGGCCACACAGTGAGATCCTGTCTCAGAAACAAGAGATGGCCAGGGTGGCACCTGTCTTTAATCCCAGCAACTGGGAGGCAGAGGCAGGAGGATCTGAATTCAAGGCTAACCTGGGCTACAGAGTCAGAAAGAACTCTGACAGCCAGGAACCCTGGAAATCCTGTCTAAAAAAAACCGAAAAACAAACAAAAACACCCCAAAAATATCTAAAAGCTGGGGGCATGGCCAGGGTGTAGCCCCACCTAGAATCCCCAGTGAGGGGCTGGGGGCGTGGTCATCTGCTCACATATAGGGAACTGGAGAGACCTGTACCCTTGCGTGAAGCTGTTGATCCTTTGGCTGGTGCTGGCCGGCCTGAGGTGTGTGAGCTGTAACTGCCGTGAGCTTCCTGCTTGACTGAGGTTTCAGGGGTGCTGTCCGAGCCTCTGGTGTAGGTGACACTCTGAGGCGTGGGCTCAGAGGGAATGGGCTTCCCTAGCCTGGTGTGCAACTTGAAGACCTGCAATGGACCCCACAGCCCTCAGTCAGGAGCGAGTTTGGAAAACAGGGCACTTCACACCGAATTGGCTACTGGAGGGAATGTGGGGGCCGCACCCTGGTTTCTATACTCTGTGGGAAACTCCACGCTAAAACACCTCCCGGAGCCACCTCCTGCTTGCAGTCCCATTTCTCAGCTGTGGCACCTCTTTCTCTCGACCACCTGCGCTGGCTCCCACTGAACGTCGTCTACCTCCAATGCAGCCAGCTCTCTAGCTCCCCAGCTGTAGCCTGTGAGTGTGTGCACGAATACGTGATTTGGGGGACCCCAGCTGAGACAAACGCAAACACACTCATGCCCTGGGTTCAAACTCTAGCCACAGTACCACTGCCTAAGGTCGCTGCCTCCAGCCACATCAGAACAGGCTCAAAGGCTCAGTCAGCATGCCCCCCCCAGGTGCCCTCCCCCCACACCTGCATGTGCTCAGAGCTCACAGCAGGCTTGGGAGGCTCATACCTTCTGGTGCCTGGCTCCCCTCATGTGAGCTGCATAGGCATCCGCCCCGGTGCAGGACACAGCACAGAGGCCGCAGTGCAGGCTCTGGGCCCCTCGTGGACCTCCGCTGGGCTGTGTGCCTGTCCTCTGAGCTGCCTGCTTCTTCCTGTGCTTCTGTCCTTCCAGGTGATCCCGATAGGTCTGGAACAGAGCGAGGTGGCCTGGGTGACCACACAGTCATCATCTGCAGGCTGCAGAGCTGGCTAGTGGGAGCTCAGAGGGACACAGGACCCCTGCTTCCTCCAACACTTATGCCCAAGAGAGGTATTAAATTACAAGAGTCAGGCTGTATCACCGTCTCCCTTCCCTGACCTAAACTCCAACCAGGTTCTTAAGAAAATATTTACCAAGGGTTGGGTGGTTTGTCTGGGAACAGGGGGCTGCCACCGAACAACACCTGGATTTCCAGGCTGGGGCTGAAGTTTGTGACAAAGGGCTGAGTTTCATCCCCAGGACCTCAGGAGTTAGATGTGGGGTTGTTGGCCTTTCCTCTGAGGCAGGGGCATCGGGAGTTCAAGGTCATCCTCAGCTCAGTTGTGAGTTCAAGGCCAGTCTGGGGTACGTGAAACCCTCCTTAAAACAAAACAACTAAAAAACAAACAAACAAAGAAAAAGATAGATGCTGGGTGAAGTCAGGGGTTAGAGCAAAGCTCCAGGGGATCCGACCCCTGCCTAATGGACAGGCACACGTAGAGGCACAAACTCACATGGAGAAAAGAAACGCAACTGAAAACATGAGCATGGAGAAAAAGCCCCTTCGGAGCTGACGCAGAGTGCGGCACTTGCACACGTGTGAGCCTTGATCTCACAGAGCTCTCACAGACGAGCAACCACAACTGCAGATCAGATGCACATCCGGGCGTCAGTGCCCACAGGGTCTGACAGCTCAGCCCGTGTGAGTGAAACAGGCTCGGGTCTTAGAATCATGAAAAACAGGCCAGCCGCAGCCCATGCGGCCCAGTGTGGCAGCGGGCGAGTGACAAGGGCCCCAGAAACACACAGCATGCCTGCACCACCGCTGACTCGGGGTAAAACTAAGAAGGTGCTGAGGCCGGAGAATGGCAGGCTCAGAACAGCCTCAGCCACCGGGAGACGGCCTCAGCGTGCTCTCTCCTCTCTCCATTGTGTCTGCGTATGTGTGTGTGGGTGCATGTGTGGTATGTTTGTGTAAATCTGTGTGTGGTGTGTGTGTCAAGACAATCGTTCTGTGGTCACCTCTCAGTGCTTTCTTTCTTCTTTTTTATTTTATTTACTTTGGTTATTTCAAGACAGGATTTCTCTGTGTAACAGTCCTGGCTGTCCTGGAACTCGCTCTGTAGCCCAGGCTGGACTCGAACTCAGAGATCCACCTGCCTCTGCCTCCTGAGCGCTGGGATTGAAGGTGTGCACCACCACCCGGCCCTGCCTCTGTTTTTGGAGGGTGACACTAAGCTGCCCACTGCTATGCTGACCTGCGGCCCGGCGCAGCTGACCCTGCAGACCTCACAGTAGTGCATGGAGGGTGGCCGGGGGCCCGCCTTGGGCTTCGGCAGCCTGTCCAGGAATGGCAGCGCGTCGCTGGTAAAGCTGGGGTCCCAGGGCCCGAGGCCTGGGCCACCCCAAGAGTCCGAGCCCACAGGAGCCATTGGGGATGTCTGTTGCTTCTGCAGGACCCGCTGATACTTCAGTGGGCGGTCTGAGCTGTGGGTGCTCGGGCCTAGGAGGGCAAGAGACAGTACACTCAGCCAGGCTTACCCAGAGCAGGGAGGGGACAGTCACAGGGGGTCAGCCTGTGACCTCCCATGGCCCCCAGCTGCAGCTCTGCCAGAACGCAAGGAAATTTTAAACCTGAGACTGGAGCTGGCAAGATGGCTCAGCGGATGATAAAGGCTCTTGCGGCCAAGCCTGCTGACTTGTTCCATCTAAAAGAGCACTCCCTCGGGAAGCTGTCCTCTGCCCCCCACATGCGCTAGATGCATGCGGTAACAAGTAAATGTCACAGACAAAAAGACACAAGACTGCTGGCTGGCTGGTGATGGTCACAACTTTAATCCCAGCACTCGGAGGCAGAGGCAGGTGGATCTCTCTGACTTCAGGGCCAGCCTGGTCTATCAAACGAGTTCCAGGACAGCCAGGGCTACAGGGCTACACAGATAAACCCTGCCTCGAAAAGCTAAACACCAAAACAGAAAAAAGAAAAAAATAAAACCTAGGACTAGGGTCTAGCCAGAAGGAGCCCCGCATGGTCTGGTCCAGCCCAGGGCTGTCGTGTCTGTGCTGAGTGCTGGCTGGGATGTGGCCCCTGTGATGGCCATGGCCATCCCTTCAGAGGACCCCGACACTCACCTGGTCGGCAGAGAGGGGCTGCAGCTGGCTGCTCTGCTGTGTCCTCACAGCTCCTGGGCACCTTTGACTCTCGGCAGCTGTGACCACCCTGCTGGAGCATTCCATGGGACAGGAAGAGAAAAGGAAACAGCTCAGTGAGGTGAGTGGGACAGAGGGGGCAGTGGGGTGGGACACGGGGGCAGTGGGGTGGGACACACTAGGGGCAGCGGGGTGGGACGCTGGGGGCCAGCGGGGTGGGACGCTGGGGGCCAGCGGGGTGGGACGCTGGGGGCCAGCGGGGTGGGACGCTGGGGGCCAGCGGGGTGGGACGCTGGGGGCCAGCGGGGTGGGACGCTGGGGGCCAGCGGGGTGGGACGCTGGGGGCCAGCGGGGTGGGACGCTGGGGGCAGCGGGGTGGGACGCTGGGGGCAGCGGGGTGGGACGCTGGGGGCCAGCGGGGTGGGACGCTGGGGGGTCTCTGTGGTGAGACATGGGAGGGGCAGTGCGCAGGCGGCAGCTTTATGGTCTGAACCCTGGTCATGAAGTGTGTTTTGATGAGACAAGCTCTCATAGTCCAGGCTGGCCTCGAACTCCCCACACAGCCAATGGTGACCTTGGATTTCCTCCTCCTCAGGAGCTGCCCCAGGCCTGGTTTACATAGTACTGGGGATGTACCCAACAATCTTGTGTGTTGGGCGTGTATAATGCCCACAGACTACAGGTCAGTCATTTGTTTATTAATCTGTTGCGTGTAGCGTGCACATGAGCATGCAGGGGCATACCACAGCCCACACGGAGGTCAGAGGACAGTCTGTGGGGTCACTTCTCTCCATCTACCACGTGGGACCCAAGGATCAAATTCCGACCATCAAATTTTTTTATTTATTTTTTTGAGATGGGTTTTTTGCATCTTTGGAGCATGTTCTGGACCTTGCTTTGTAGACCATGCCGGCCTTGGACTCACAGAGATTCGCCTGCCTCTGCTTCCCAAGTGTGCCACCACCACCCAGCCCCGGTTCTCAAATTCAGTCACAGTGTCTTTCCCCGTGCCCAGCCAGCCAGTCCTACTGCTTTATTTATTTAATTTTTTCAGACAGGGTTTCTCTGTGTAGCCCTGGCTGTCCTGGAATTCACTCTGTAGACCACGCTGGCCTCAAATTCACAGAGATTCGCCTGCCTCTGCCTCCAGACCTGGACCCTAGTTTTGCTTTTTTTGAGGCAATATCACCCAGCCCAGGATGGACCCAACTCCCTACACACATGGGCCTGTGTCAGCACGGTAGGTCTGAGACATTGTTTCAGTGGCACTAACACAGGACTGAGGAATCAGGAGGGAAGAGCCCTCACCACAGACGGCGGACCCTCCTGTGACAGGTACAGCCTCATCACAGACGGCAGACCCTCCTGTGACAGGTACGGCCTCACCACAGACGGCGGACCCTCCTGTGACAGGTACGGCCTCATCACAGACGGCAGACCCTCCTGTGACAGGTACGACCTCACCACAGACGGTAGACCCACCTGTGACAGGTACAGGCTCCACAGACAGGGTTGTGCACGGTACTCGAGCCTGCGTCTCTGTGACCTATCGACTCTGCTGCCCTTCAGAGCCACCCAGGGCTAAGACAGCATCCAAAGGTCACCAAAGCCTCCAAGATTACCAGGTACGCCAGAGCTGCACCAGTGTGACCGACTTCCTCCCAAGGCCCCCATCTCAACCTTCCTGCTTACATCCTGTTAAAACCTCATGAAACCCCAGTGCTGATTCAGGACCACCTGGCCCAAAACTCTTCTCAGTGTGGAAGCCAGGAGCCCAGGTTGGTCTGAGTCAAGGCACCACAAGTGTTGGCTACATGAGTCAGGGATGAGAGACAGGGCAGGAGCGGTGATGGGGGAGGTGACACAGTGGCCCCAAGTCCTGGTACCCCCATAACTGCTGTCTGCTGGAGGGGATTCCCTCAGAGCCTTGCAGGCTCCTCCCGAGGCCACTGCCTGGCTGGCGCCACAACTCTGTCCATCTCAGTGTCTCTAGAAATCCCCTCCTTGGGAGGTGTCAGTGTGGTGGCTCCTGTCACCGCAGAGCAGGTCCTGTCCCTAGAAATGCTGATGTCAGGGACACCATGGATGTCCCATTCAACACACATTTCCTTGTGGTGTCAGAGCACCGGTCGCTCACACAGAGGACCCGGGTTCAGTTCCCAGCACCCTCATGGCAGCTCATGACCACCTGTGACTCCAGCTCCAGGGGCTAACAGCCTCCTTTGGCCTCTGTGGGCGCTGCACACACGTGACGAACAGACACACATGCAGGAACTCACTTACACATGTAAAAAATGAACTAAAATCTTGTTGCATGAAGTGGTGTTGCAGTACCTGGTGGGTAGATGCAGCCGCGGCCACAGGGACAGGACCTGGGGGCCGGCTGCTGGACTCGGAGTCCTGGCTGGCGTGCGGCTGAGTGGCAGGGGCCAAGGCCCGGCTGGTGGTGCTCTCTGTTCCGGGGGTAGATTTCATGGCATAGCTGGGCCCAGCAGCCGGGACAGGAAAAGCCGAGGATGGCTGGGTGCTGGAGCCCCGGAACACAAAAGGCAGAGGGGGTTAACTGGGTCTCCACGGCATACGACCCCCAAGCAGGTGCTTGGCCACAGACGACTCTCACGTCCCTGGAGCTCACACTAGCTGGACGGCCTGGCCAGCAGGGGCACAGAGGTATGTGCCGGCACACCGACACTGCAGATGAATGTTGGGAGTGAACGCGGGTCCTCACACTGTCTAGCAGGTGCTCTGACAAACTACGCTCTCATCTCCCCCGTATGGCTCCATAGCCGCAGTGACAGCCCAGGAAACCCAGGTGGGTGGAAGTTCTCGCAACCAGGCCTGGTGGTCAGGCCTGGCTATCCCTGCTATTCTGGAGGCAAAGGCTGGGGGCTGGGAGTTCTAGGCTTGCCTGGGCTACCGTGAGTTGTGTTTTTTAATTTTATTTATTTTTATTTTTATTTTATTTTATGTTTCGCTTGCATTACCACTTGTGTGCCTAGTGCCCGCAGAGGCCAGCAGAGTGCCAGGCTCTGTCACTGAAGGCAGAGATTGTGAACCACCCTATGGTTCCTCTGCAAGTGCAGCCGCTGTATTCCAAACACCTCTCAGCCCCTGATCTTCCTTCCACCGGTGCCTGTATTGCTGTCTACCCAGCGACCAACAGCACGGATGGCCACCAGGTACAGCTGTCCATCCCAGGACACCTTCCGGGGAGACTGTTAGTTCGCTCCACAGAGGAGGCTTCTACGTCCCCAGTGCTGGGAGGGTCTACTAGCCACGGAGCCCAAAGACTCCTTCGTGCTAATGTGTGCTCTACCCACCAGGGGCCTCGAAGGATCGCGGCCACGACACCAACATTCCTCAGTGTCACTGTGAGTTCCGAATCAGTAAAAACTGGGGTCACAACTGAGGGTTCCCAGGCGCTAGTTCACTGGGCCCCCTGAGAAGTCAGAGGTTACCACCACAGTGAGCGCATCTAGGACTCAAAAAACTGGACCTGGCTTAGAAGCTGCCAGAAGGGTGGCAGGTGACAATCAGCAGGCTGGGCCGCCTGGAGGGGCGTGGCCCTGGGGATGGACAGGAGGGACACCTGCTTTCCTGGGCAGTTTCGTGTTAACCTGACACAGACAGTAGTCATCAGAGAGGAGGGAGCCTCAGCTGAGAAAATGAATGCCTCAAGATCAGGCTTCACACGAGCCTGGAGGACATTTTCTTAGTTGGTGCTCAATGTTGGAGGGTCCCACCGGCTGTGGGTGAAGCCTCCATGGTGTGGTGCTCCCTGGTGTGGTGCTCCTGGGTTCTACAGAAAGCAGGTTGAGGAAGCCATGTGGAGCAAGTCAGTGAGCAGCCCCTCCGTGGCCTCTGCAGCAGCTCCTGCCTCAGGATTCCAGCTACTTTCAGTGAGGGCAGTGATGTGAGACCCTAAGCTGAATTAAAAGCCTTCCTTCCCAACCACGTTTGATGACAGCATTTCATCACCTAGTAACCTTGGCTAAGACAGAAACTGGTGCCGGTGCTGGGGTTGCTGAGACAGACCTGGCTGGGTTCTGGGGGGGACTAGGGGAGGCACGGAGTGCTCACCACCAGAGGACAGGGAGGTCCCTCACACAGATGGCACCAAGAGAGGCACAGCTGCTGGAGGCCTGTGAAGTTCAGAGGGGAGCAAAGACCCTGTGGGCCATCTGCAGTTCTGAGTTAAGAATCTGTGGTCAGCTGGGCGTGTTGACCACGCCTTTAATCCCAGCACTCACGAGGCAGAGGCAGGCAGATCTCTGTGAGTTCGAGGCCAGCCTGGTCTACAGAGCTAGTTCCGGATCAGGCTCCAAAGTTACAGAGAAACCCTGTCTCGAAAAACCAAATAATTTTGCGGGCGGTGGTGGCACACGCCTTTAATCCCAGCACTTGGGAGGCAGAGGCAGGCGGATCTCTGTGAGTTCGAGTTCAGCCTGGTCTACAGAGCTAGTTCCAGGACAGGAACCAAAGCCACAGAGAAACCCTGTCTCGAAAAACCAAAAAAAAAAAAAAAAAAAAAAAAAAAAAACCAAATAATAATAATAATAAATGTTCCTGGCCTGTTGGAGCTAAAGAATTAGCTGTGATTAGCAAGGAGCCAGCACCACCAAGGTGAAATCGTCTGGGACAAGTGTCCTCAGAGCACAGAGAAGCTGTGTTCCAGAGGTGGCAAGGCTGTACCTCACACTGGTACCATGATAGGCCGGGAGAGGGCACTGGTGAAGGCGTATGCTCAGTGGCAGTTGACCAAAGGAGCCATGCCGAAAAGCTGAGGCTTGGCCCCGCGAAGAGAGCCTCTGAGAGGCTGCAGCAGAGACCCCAGTGCTGTGGAGATGCCCATAGCATGGGATGAGCACCAGGAATGGGGGGAGGGGGAGAGTCAGCTGGAGCCTGGACGACAGGCTGTGTGCTCTGAAGAGGGCCTACTGGACGTGACCCAGGCCCGTGGAGGAGCCCAGAAGATGGTGAGTGGATCCCAGATATTTGGACATTGAATTATTTGCACTGTTGCAGTTTGGTTTTATCTTGTTCCGACGGTTACTGTGCTTGGTTCTTTCCTCTTGGAAAAAGAGCTTAATTTCTTTTGATTTTACAGGATCCCACAGTTAAGACTTTGAATTAAAAAAAAAAAGACTTTGAATTTTTAAAGTGATTTTGGAGTTTTACAGAGGCTTCAGATTTTATTTATTATAATTGTTGTTGTTTTTCAGAACAGGGTTTCTCTATGTAGCTCTGGTTATCCTGGAACTCCCTCTGTAGACCAGGTTGGCCTCAAACTCAGAGATCTGCCTACCTCTGTTTCTCAAGTACTGGGATTAAAGGCGTGCGGACCGCTACTGGCTCAGAGACCAGATATTTTTAAAAAATAGATTTATTTATTATATATACAGGATTCTGCCTGCATGTACACCTGCAGGCCAGAAGAGGCCTCCAGATCTCATTACAGATGGCTGTGAGCCACCATGTGGGTGCTGGGAATTGAACTCAGGACCTCCAGAAGAGCAGTCAGTGCTCTTAACAGCTGAGCCATCTCTCCAGACAAATCAAAGGACAGGGTAGAAGGTGCCGCCTGGCTGGTGACCTGCACCCCATGGCACCCCATGATCTGGGGTGCTCCCCATTGGAGTTGGGCTCCCCAAGTAGGAGGCGCTGCGCTGCGCTGGTCTCTGGAGGCCAACTTTTCCTGAGCCGAGGGGCTCGGCCTTGTCCCCTTAGGGGCTGTGTCCGGGTGATGCAAACAGCTGACATTGAGGAGAGGGGTAAAAATACAGCTAAGCGATGAACAGAGGTGTCAGGGCTCAGCTTTCGCTTTTCTCTAACACAAAACCAGACGGAACCAAAATGAAATTCCTTCTGACCTCTGCAGCTCAGAGGCCGGGCTTTTCCGCCTGCCATGTGCCATGCAGTGGTCTCAGTACCTGGCACCCAGCCATGCATCACTGTGGCAGGGATTTAGGTTCTGGGCTGGGGGTGGGGGTAGTCTAGCTTTGCTCTCCTGGCTGCGAGAGGCCGAGGTAGCCACAGCACCTCCTCCAGAGCATGCGCAAACCAAGCCGGGGCCCTCTCCAGAGCACGAGCAAGCCAAGCCGGAGCCCCTTCCACGCTGAGCATCGTCGCCCAAGGCCTAGGAGGCCTGCATTAGTCTTCCTTCTCTTCTTTTCTTACCCAAATGTGGGGAACTAATCGCAGGCCTTCATAGGGCAATGAAGGGGCAGCTCTTGTTGCAGCCGTAATTCTCATAAGGGTTGTTCAGGGCCACAATTAGTGAGCAACGGGGCTGGTGGTCCTGGGTTCTAGAAAAAAGCAGGCTCAGGAAGCCAGGAGGAGCAAGCCAGTGAGCAGCATCCTCCATGGCCTCTGCATCAGCTCCTGCCTCCAGGTTCCTGTCCTGACTTCTTCAGTGATGACCAGTGGTGTGGACGAGTAAACCGGAGAAACCCTTTCCTCCCCAGCTTGCTGCAGGTCTTGGGCCATAACAGAGGACCACTTACAGGAGTGAGCCAATCTTTCAGCCTGAGTCCCAGGGACTGACCAGATTCCAGCTTCGGCAGCAAGTCCTTTTCCACACTCTCTCCAGCTCGTGGCCGTGGTGTGTCATCACACAAGAACCCTACCAAGATACCTGCTGATGGGGGAATGTGTCCCTAGCCTCAGCCCCCCAACTCCCAACACTGTCCAAGTTGACTTGCAGTGACCGACTCATTTGTTCATTTATTTAGAGACGAATTCTCCCTAAGCTGCTCAGCCTGGCCTCATTGAGCTGTAGCTCAGGCTAGCCTTGAACTCCAGACAGACTCCCCCCCACCTCAGTTTCTCTCCCCAGGAGCTGGGGCTGGAGGCCTGTGCTATCCGGCCCATACTTTTACTGAAGAACAGAGCCTCACTTCATCCTGCCTACCTGGGTCCCCCTTGGACACCAGAACCCCCAATCCATACACACCTGAATGGTTCCCCATCCATCAGGGACTAGAACTTCCCCCTTCGTCCCCATCTGGAGGATCCCCCATCCATTAGACAGCAAAACCCCACACTCCATCCCCGTCAGAAGGGTCCCCATTTTTAGACAGCAGAACCTCAGCCTCCATCCCGGTAGAGGGTCCCCCATCAATTAAACACCAGAACCCCCACCCTCTCTCCGCTCCGGAAGGTTCCTCAAGGTCTCAAGTCCTCTCTGAGGTCAGCCCCCCCCCCCAGCTGTCCTCCAGTCCCCACCCTCCACGACCCAGGTCTGTCCTCTCAGGGTCCCTGCCCCGCCCTCCCGCGGACCCCAGGGACCGTCGCCCCGCCCAGAGCCCGCCCCGCTCCCCGTGACTCATGACCGCGTCCCGCAGGGTTGGGGCACCCAGCCGCACGCGGGGCTCGTTACCTGGACGACGGGCCGGCGCCCTGCGCGAGGCCGGAAAAGCCGCTGGCCGCCATGTCTGCGTCCTCCCCGAGCCCGCGGGAGTGACGTCACGGCCGTGCCCCCCGACGCACCGCCCGGGCCCCGCCCCCGCGCGAACCTGCCATCCCTACCCCCTGAGCGCCTCCGTCTGGCCCCGCCCACGTGCCAAGCCCCGCCCTCCTGGGCCCAGCCTCCCTGACCTCTGAGGGCCTTCTCTTGTTCCCTTCAGAAGCCCCCTGCTCAGCCTGCTTGCCCTGGTCCCCTGTGATGATGAGAGGACCCACTATGCGCCCCGGGGACCCGACTCCAGATGTGGAAGTCTGCTGGCAAGCCGCTCACTTACTGGTGCACATCTCCAGCCCACGTCCGCAGAGAGGGCACACGGGTGGCACGTGACACCCCCCCCCCCCGTCCTGAGCGCCTGTGGCTTCCAAAACCCTACCTAGGCGAGGAGCCCCACGTCTTCCTAGAAGGCAGGGAGGCTACAGCAATTTCTCTGGTTTATGTATTTTCTTCTTTTCCTATTGTGCCCTTGATTTCTGCCCCTGCAAGTCGCCAACCACGGCAGACATTCACACGGGTGGTTGTTCGGGGACTTGTTCTGGAAGGGTGCGCACTGATTTATCCCTACTGAGGGAAACACAAAATGGAGCATTACTCAGCCCAGAAGAAAGAGGGAAACCTGGAGACATGCTCCAACGGGGATGGGTGGCCCTTGAGAACAGCACGTCAGCACCCTGAGCCAGACCCAGAAGGACGCACAGCCAGCGAATCCGCCCTCACAGGTCAGTTGCAGAAAGTCGGAAATCCGAGAGCGCGGGCAAAGGGCCTGTGGCAGGAGGAACTTAACGTTCTCATAGGATGCAGGGAAGAGCCTCGGAGGTCTATGAGGGTCATGGAGGAAAAAAGAAGTACGACAGATTGACGGGGTGGGGGTCTTAAACCCCAAGCATGTATTCTCTCATATTTTGGGGGACCAAAGTCTGGGCAGGATCCGCTCTTTATAGACTCAGGGAGGATCCGTCCCTGTGGCTTTTTACCTTCTGGAAACTATTGACAGTTTTCATGAAACCATCATCAGTTTAGCCTCCATCTTCCCAGGATCTCTGCCCCTCACTGGGGATTCTAGGCGGGACTACACCCTGACCACGCCCCCAGCCCCTCACTGGGGATTCTAGGCGGGGCTCCACCCTGACCACGCCCCCAGCCCCTCACTGGGGATTCTAGGCAGGGTTCCACCCTGACCACGCCCCCAGTCCTCTTTACATTTTAGTGGGGCGGGCTGTGTGCCAATGCGCGTGCGGAAGACAGCCGCTGACGTCACGCGTCTTCCCCAATGGTTCTCCCCAGGCTCCTTCTGCAGGTACACACAGTCACGCTGGAATCCTGGCCCCTGCTATTTCTCCTCACGCTCGCAGAGCAAGCGCTTTACCCACTGAGCCATCCCCACGAACCCCTCTTCTCACTTCTGAGATGGGGTCTCGCTCAGGCTGACCTTAGCCTCACTCTGTAGTCCTGCCTGACCTCGAGCTGCAATCCCCTGCCTCAGGGCACTCAGCAGTTGAGTCCAGGATGCAAACTCTAGTCTTCCCTCAGCAACTAGAATTCCTCTGGAAACCTGCAGGGGGCGCAGTTCCCGCGGCAGCGCAGACCCAAGCCATCTAAAACAACCAGCTAGGTCCGCGGCACCCCAAAACCCAGCTTCATCCTGGCTTACCCCTGAAGGGGGATCTGAAAACCTCCATTTCTCTGCCCTCAAAGATGGTTTCAAGGGCGCCTCCCCCAGGCCCCGCAACCAAAGAACCCCGCAGGCTCCCCGCCCCCACCCCGTAAGGAAGGATGCAGGCCACGGCGGTTTGTTCATTTATTTTCTCTCTTGTTGTGATTTTGCATAAGTGCGACGCACCATTTCCGCGGATTTTTTTTTTTTTTTTTTTTGCACCTGCTCAGGACGTGGCTGGGAGATATGCTTTTCCCTCAGCCAATCGGGAGAGGAGGATGCGAGCAGGGGGGCTGGAACTGTCTATCAGGCCTGGGCCCGCCCCCTGCACACAAAAGCAGCTTCCTTCACTATCTGGGGGCAGGCAGAGCCTCTGTCATCCGGGAAGGGGGAGAGCCAAAGCCGCGCAGGCCCGGGGCTGCGATGGCGGGGGACACGGAGACCGTAGGGGGGAAGGGGTGCTGCTACTGACCCGGGCACCCCCTTCTCCAGCGGGGCCGGGGAGCTGGGGTGCCGCTGGCCACGTCGCCCTGGGTGACCTTCCTTGGATGTGAACCTACCCCTGAGCATCCTTCCGCCAGGCCCCGGCCTGGGTACCACCCGCGAGATGCCCGCCTGCATCCGCACCCAGCCCGCCTTTGTGTCTCAGTGACGGCGCGGAGCCGCCGCCGAGGTGAGTGGGCCTTTAGCACTCTGGCAGTGTAAATTGTCTTTTTCCCCCCTGCTGGCAGCCCAGCTGGAGGAAAGGTTTATCCGGGAGACGCTGGCGGCTCCCGGAATGGCTGCTGCGATGGGGCGAACAGCCGGGGCTTGATCCTAGGTGGAGAATGAAGAGCCCCAAGGATTAAAACCCCAGCTCCGAACCGGAGCATCCTGGGGGCGGTAAACCTCCCATGCGGTGTCGGGTGTTTTCTATTTATAACCCTGACTGCGGGCATGGAGACATCAAAATTGCATATACATTGAAAAGGACAGATTTTTAGCAGTAGCTATATGGCCAGGGAAGGAACCTGCGCTGTCTTTCTGGAGTTGCCAGGGATTTCTGGTCCCCCGCTGTGGCCAGCGCCCAGGAGACCCACCACACCCTGTGTTTGGAAGTGTGTAGAAGGGGTCCTTCCCCTTTCCACCCGGCTTGGCTTGGCAGGAGGGACCGGTGTCCCTCTCTGCGTAGACACAATGGACTGGACTCAGCTGCGCTGGAGGAGGCCTGGAACACACAGGGGGAGTCGTGTTTTCTCCCGCACTGTGTGTGTCGCTCCTCCATGAATGGGTGATGACATTCCAGTAGGCCCGCCTTCCCTCGGCTCACACCTGCAGGCCCACCACCGGCTGGGCTGCGGGAGACACACCCCGGTCAGCAGCTGCAGATGGCTTGGTGATCACTGACAGCTGGGACAGGCAAGTGGCCCTTGTCTCCGGATCAGGGAACAGATTAGGGATGGCCTCCCGTGACCGGACCCTGGTATCCTGTTGTTAAGATTAAAAAAGGGAGGAGGACCATAATTTCACAGATGTGGCCCTGTGGGTGCCGAAGTTTGGTCTGGGGGGCGTCCTTAAGTTGCGTGTGGGGTGTGTGTGTATCGTAACACTGGCCTCTAACACAAAGCGTGTCCATCCATCAGACAGTCTGGGGAGTCCACACAGCACCCGGATGGAGCGCAGGATGGTAACTGCTGGCCAAGCTTGATTCCCAGCACTGGCAGAAAAGCCTAGTGCGGTGGCATCTGGGAACCCGGAGCTGTTGCCATGCCGACTATGCTCCCTGGAACTCCGCATACTGTGCACACACCCCACACACAGGCAGAACAGGTGATCAAAGTTGGGCAAGGTGGTGCACACCTTGAACCCCAGCTCTTGGAGGCTGAGGTGGGAGAGCCAGGGTTATCCAGACACACGCATGCACACATGCGCACACGCATGCACACAGGCACGTGCGCGCCTGTAATCACAGCCTGACCCCAGACATACAGGCAAGCAAAACACACACACACACACACACACACACTAAAGTTGGAGGACAAAAAAGTAATCCCATACCTGGGGAGGCAGAGATTGGGGGTTCTGTGCTTAGCTTCAAGTGTAGAGAATGACCTCTGACCTCTATTGGCATATACGTACCTGCGAATACATAAACAACTGGTTTTTTTGGAGTGAGGGAACCAGGGGTGATAGGCTCGGAGGACACCCTGAGAGGCCATTTGTAGATGAAGTATGGCGGTCAGGACACACGCTGAACTCCTGGTTGTCTCTTCCACTTTGTGGGTCCTTCCAGCTTGGTGGAAGCCGCCCTTTCAGCAGCACGGGACTGGAAGGGGGGGTGGACTGGAGCAGGTAGAAGCAAGTGAGAGAGCAGCCCCTCTCTGGAAGTGACTATCACAACGCGGAACGTTAGTCCTGATACGCATTCGTACAAAAACGCCTGCACTTTTTCTTTCTTTTTTTTAAAAATTTCCACCACAGTTGAGATGCGAGGAAAAGAAAGGAGATTGGGTCAGCTTGGTTCCAGGGCTGCTTTAGAGAAGGTGGGCTTGAGAGATCTCAGCGGAGGGGGTCTGTGTCTGGGGGCTCAACTCCAGTTAATGCGCAGGCCGGGGCGTCCCCTTGTGTGTCCTCCTGCCGTGGGATGGCTCGGTCATACAGGCAGACGGGTGTCATAGGTGGTGGCTGTAGCCATGGCTGTCTAGATCACTCTGTCTTTTCTTCCTCAGATCCTCTTCTGAGGTCAGCCAAGCTTCCAGCCGCCCTCTCTTTCCAGCTCCCATGGGGACCACGGAAGCCACGCTGAGGATGGAAAACGTGGATGTGAGGGATGAATGGCAGGACGAGGATCTGCCCAGGTGAGGGCGACAGCGTTCCTGTTATTGGGACTCAGGCTCCCAGCAGTTTCCACAGATGCTGATGGAGACTTCTGACACCTCTTCCTTCAAGACTCCCAGACAGTGAATTCCTGTAGCCAGGCTGGGAGTGATAACCTGGCCTCGCAGTCCAGCTCCCACAGAGGAGGCTGGAGAATGAGTTCTGGTCAACCTGGGGTGCAGAACAAGACCCTGTATCGAAAGGAAAATGGAGGGACGTGGTCAGGGCGGAGCCCTGCTTAGAAGCCCCCAGCGGGGGGGGGGGGCTGAGGGCGTGGTCAGGGTGGAGCCCCGCCTAGAATTTCCCAGTGAGGACTGGGGGCGTGGTCAGGGTGGAGCCCCGCCTAGAATTCCCAGTAAGTGCTGGGGGCGTGGTCAGGGTGGAGCCCCGCCTAGAATTCCCAGTAAGTGCTGGGGGCGTGGCTCTTCTGAAAGGTATCTTTCTATATTCCTGAACCATCCTTTCCAAGGGAGAGCTGAGTTGAGGCATCACTGTCTTGATCTGATGGCGTTTTATTTTTCTTCTTTTCTCTCAACCCCCTTGACTGAACCTGCCACCTGCATTCCTCCTGCTGCGTGGCTCCTGGGGTTTCCACAGACCTCTTCCTGAAGACACAGGGGTGGGGCTGCTGGACGGCGCCGCGGAAGACTCCTCCTGTAAGCTTACAGAGTGCACAGAAATGCGAGTTTGTTTTCAGGATGCAGATGGTTGTCCGGGGTTGCATGCAGGGTGGGGCGTCTAGCAGGGGCTGTCATGAGAGGCTCAAAGGGGTAAGAGAACACCCACATGAAGACTGCGCGGCTCTTACTGTGTGTCCTTTATCCGGTTTCCCGTTGTCTCTGTGCTTCTAACCCTGAAGAAGTAAATGAAGGTAATGCACTTCCATTCAAGAAGCTGGATGGCTGAAACCGGGGGTGGCTCAGTAGGTAGCGCATTTGCCGTTCTGCTCTAAGGACCTGAGTTCAGATGCCCAGAACCTCAGGGCGGGGGAGGATATCAGACATGATGGAGTCGTTTGCAACTTTAATACTGCAAAGGAGGATGCCTGGTACTCTCTGCCCCTGGGCTGCTTTTATCAGTGATCGTCAGGGTCAGGGAACGAGGTGGAGAGGGACTGCGGAGACACCGGAGGGCGCTGCTCTCTGTACTTACACATACCGTACACAAACCTTTTCACTTAGAAAAATACGTATTTAAATTTGTGTCTGGATATGTGAGGAGTCCAAGAGGCAGGGGGGTTGCCGGAAGTTCCAGGAAAGCCTCAGTTGTGGAGACAGACCTTATGATTAGGCCAAGTTCTAGGGATGACGAGCTCCTGAGGCCAAGGACGATTTCTCCAGCAGACACTTGTCAGCATTGACCGCCAAGGTCCTGCGTGTGGCCTGCTTGTAGAAGCAGACCTAATTGTGTGCCCATGTCACGGTGACATGCCCCTGTGTGTGTCTTCCTTCAGATCTCCCCTCCTCAGTGCTGTCTAGTTCTTGGGCTGGAATTTAGAATTTAATACTGAGGCATTCCAATGGCCCCTCACTGGGGGAATTCTAGGCGGGGCTCCTCCCTGACCACGCCCCCACCCCTCACTGGGGGAATTCTAGGCGGGGCTCTACCCTGACCACGCCCCCAGCTCTGTTTTTTACATTTAATTCATCAGGATCTTGCTAATTGTCCTTCTTGCATACTGAACTCATCCTGTGCTCTGGTTGGCCTCAAGGCATGGCAATCCTACTCTCTAAGACTCCCATCATGCTCAGCTAAACAGTTACCCTGAGGACACAGTGGGCGACTCAAACTCCAGCCGAGGCTCCTTCCCCGTGCAGGGAACGCCACACCCCATCCCGTCCATCTTAGAGCCCCAAACGTCATAGTCTATCCCAGCACCAAAGGGGAGATTTGGTCCTCAGCCAAGCGTTCGAGGCCTGAGGTGATGCTGCTGGCACGAACCTGTGCACACAGTACAGTGACCTCTGGAGGGGCCAGCACGGGGTCCTTGGAACACAGAGACCTGTAGTTGGCATTTACTTAGGGCTGGCGATCAGTTCCAAAATAAAGACACAGAGACTTATTAGTTATGAATGTTCGCCTTCGTTTAGGCTTCTCCCACTAATTCTTTTAACTTAATTTAACCTCTTTCCACTCATTGACATTTTGGAGCAGGGTTCTTTAGACAGGGTTTCTCTGTAGCTTTGAAGCCTGTCCTGGAACTAGCTCTTGTAGACCAGGCTGGCCTCGAACTCATAGAGATCCACCTGCCTCTGCCTCCCGAGTGCTGGGATTAAAGGTGTGTGCCACCACCGCCCAGTTTACCTTTCCTTTATGCTGTATGGCCCACTTTCCTGCTTCCTCCGTTTCTGGCTGGCTGGTCCCTGGTATTTCCCTGGCATCTCTTTTTCTTTCTCCCCCTGCAGCCTAAATTTCTCCTCCTACTTACTCTGCCTGCCTGGAAGTCCCATCAATACCTCCTTCCTATCTATTGGCCATTCAGCTTTTTATTAAACCAATCAGGTGCCTGAGGCAAGCAAGGTAAAACAGCACCACATCTTTACAAGATTAAATGAATATTCTACAACATTTTCACCTTTTGTCTAAATAAAAAAGGTTTTAACTGTATCGGAGTAAGACAATAAGACAAATATCAAGCAAAAACTGCATTCACAATGTCCAGTCCATTTGTATTTGGCAAATTCAAAGGAAATACTCCACTATGGGTCCTCTTGGTGCACTCACAGTTGTGTGTCTAAGCCACTTTCTATCCTAACCTGTATTACAACCCTAAACCATCTTTTCAGACCTCAAAACATTTTCACAGATAAACAATTTAAGCTTTTATGTTTCTTAACCTCATCAACTTTGTATCTCTTATGTAAGTTTGTTTTCTGAATTTCCCAACAAGGAAAGCTGTAAATGTAACTGCATAGTCTTCACTCTATCAGAGACCCAAGAAGGATATAATATTACCTGAATAAGTAGGTTATTTATTGCACAGAGCAAGCGACTTCCAAAACTTTAGAGATGACATGTTGCATTATGTTTTACTCTTTTGGCTTTTGGGGGGGTTCCACCACCCAGCTCCCAAATAAATCACACACGAAGGCTTAGTTATGCCTGTCCTGCCTGTTTCCAGGCAGCTTCTCTTATCTTACATTACCCCCACCAGCTTTTCTTCTGGGCTTTTACTTCTGTATATCTTTTTTCTTTCTTTCTTTCTTTCTTTCTTTCTTTCTTTCTTTCTTTCTTTCTTTTTCTTTTTTTGATTTTTGAGACAGGGTTTCTCCGTAGCTTTTGGTTCCTGTCCTGGAACTAACTCTTGTAGACCAGGCTGGCCTCAAACTCACAGAGATCCGCCTGCCTCTGCCTCCCGAGTGCACCACCGCCCGGCTACTTCTGTATATCTTACTTTCCTTCTTACTCTGTGGCTGGCTGGGTGACTGGTGCTGGCCCCTAGTTCCTCTTTCTTCTCTCCTCCCATATTTCCCCTATCCCTGCTGCTCCACCTGTTCTTGCTCCTGCCTCGCTATTGGTCATTCATCTCTTTATTAGAGCCATCAGGCTTATTAGACAGGCACAGTAACACAGCTTCATGGTGTTAAACAAATGTAGTATAAACAAAAGTCACACCCCTGAAAATAATATTCCCCAGTAGTGACAGGACAGCTGGCTGCTTGGACAATCACCCCAAGTTTTCTCTGTAACATTGGGATATCCATCTTCTGTTTATGGGTCTCGAATATCTGACCGCTGTTTACTGTAAAGCAAGAATTTTGAAGAACGGTCTCACCTTGTTTTGGCAAAGTTTGGTAGTTACTTTTTTGTGTCCTGTATGTCCAGTTTGGCCAACATACTGTCAGCAGTCGAGGCAAGGGCAGTTTCTTGTCCAGTAACCAATTTTTGCCATAAAGAAATCAGACTCCATATGGAGGTTCTTAAATGTCCGTTGTCATAAAAAGTCATTATGTTATTTTTTTTTAATATTTATTTATTATGTGTACAATATTCTTTCTGTGGTACGCTTGCAGGCCAGAAGAGGGCACCAGACCTCATTACAGATGGTTGTGAGCCACCATGTGGTTGCTGGGAATTGAACTCAGGACCTTTGGAAGAGCAGGCAATGCTCTTAACCTCTGAGCCATCTCTCCAGCCCCTCATTATGTTATTAAAACAACTTAAATACCATATTCTGAAGATCTCTGAAATGTTTGAAGATGACCCATCTATCTAAAATATCTCTGTTTGACCTTGAAAAGATCTCTAATATGACAGTTTAATTGTTACACATGACTGACTACTACCCTACATTTCTTAATTATTCTAAACAGTTTGTAATAATAGCTTTCAAGGACTAGAATTTTATATTACATTTTTAAATGAGCTACATACATACAATACCTTAGAAACATATATTCAGTATAACAAAAATAACCTTAAATTTGCATCAACATACAAAAATCCACTCAATTGTAAAATATTTGAGATGAATAGTTGCCTTTTTTTAATTGAGTATTTTTTATTGATATTTATTGAGCTCTACATTTTTCTCTGCTCCCCTCGCTGCCTCTCCTTTCCCCCTTTCAACCCTCCCCCAAGGTCCCAATGCTCCCAGTTTACTCAGGAGATCTTTTCTTTTTATAGTTTCTACTTCCCATGTAGATTAGATCTATGTAAGTCTCTCGTAGTGTCCACATTGTTGTCTAAATTCTCTGGGATTGTGGTTTGTAGGCTGGCTTTCTTTGCTTTATGTTTAAAAACCACTTATGAGTGAGTACATGTGATAATTGTCTTTCTGTGTCTGGGTTACCTCACTCAAAATAATGTTTTCTAGTTCCATCCGTTTTCCTGCAAAATTCAAACTATCATTATGTTTTTCTGCTGTGTAGTACTCCATTGTGTAATGTACCACATTTTTCTTATCCATTCTTTGATCGAGGGGCATTTATGTTGTTTCCAGGTTCTGGCTATGACAAACAGAGCTGCTATGAACATAGTTGAGCACATGTCCTTGTGGCACGATTGAGCATCCATTGGATAAGGACCCAAAAGTGGTATTGCTGGGTCTTGAGGAAGGTTGTTTCCTAATTTTCTGGGAAATCCCCACACTGACATCCAAAGGGGCTGTTCCAGCTTGCATTCCCACCAGCAATACAGAAGTGTTCCCCTTTCCCCACAGCTTCTCCAGCATTGGTTGTCATCAGTGTTTTGATCTTGGCCATTCCTACAGGTGTAAGATAGAATCTCAGAGTTGTTTTGATTTGCATTTCTCTGATGACTAAGGATGTTGAACATCTCCTTAAGTGTCTTTCAGCCATTTTAGATTCCTCTGTTGAGAGTTCCCTGTTTAGGTCTGTGCTCCATTTTTTTTTATTGGATTATGTGATCTTTTGGTGTCCAATTTCTTGAGTTCTTTGTATATTTTGGAGATCAGACCTCTGTCTGATGTGGGGTTAGTGAAGATCTTTTCCCATTCTGTAGGCTGTCGTTTTGTCTTGTTGACCGTACCCTTTGCTTTACAGAAGTTTTTCAGTTTCAAGAGATCCCGTTTATTAATTGCTTCTCTCAGTGTCTGTGCTGCTGGGGTTCTATTTAGGAAGTGATTCTCTGTGTCAATGTGTTCAAGTGTACTTCCCACTTTCTCTTCTATAAGGTTCAGTGTGGCTGGCTTTATGTTGAGGTCTTTGATCCATTTGGACTTGAGTTTTATGCATGGTGATAGATATGGGTCTATTTTCATTTTTCTACATGTTGATATCCAGTTATACCAGCACTACTTGTTAAATATACTTTATTTTTTCCATTTGATATTTTTTGCTTCTTTATTAAAGATCAGGTGTTTGAAGATGTGTGGATTGATATCCGGGTCTTCTATTCGGTTCCATTGGTCCTCCTGTCTTATGCCAATACCAGGCTGTTTTCAGTACTGTAGCTCTGTAGTCAGGGATGGTGATGCTTCCAGAAGTTCTTTTATTGTACACGATTGTTTTGGCTATGCTGGGTTTTTTGCTTTTCCATATGAAGTTGAGTACCGTTCTTCCGACGTCTTTGAAGACTTTTTCTGGGATTTTGATGGGCATTGCGTTGAATCTGTAGATTGCTTTCGGTAAGATTGTCATTCTTTTTTTTTTTTTTTTTTTTGGTTTTTCGAGACAAGGTTTCTCTGTAGCTTTGGTGCCCGTCCTAGAACTAGCTCTTGTAGACCAGGCTGGCCTCGAACTCCCAGAGATCTGCCTGCCTCTGCCTCCCGAGTGCTGGGATTAAAGGCGTGCGCCACCACCGCCCGGCCATTCTTTTTTTTTAACATTTATTTATTTATTATGTATACAATGTTCTGTCTGTGTGTATGCCTGCAGGCCAGGAGAGGGCACCAGACCTCATTACAGATGGTTGTGAGCCACCATGTGGTTGCTGGGAATTGAACTCAGGACCTTTGGAAGAGCAGGCAATGCTCTTACCCTCTGAGCTATCTCTCTAGCCCAAGATTGTCTGTCTTACTATATTAATTCTGCCTACCCAAGAGCATGAGAGGTCTTTCCACTTTCTGATGTCTTCTTCAATTTCTTTTTTTTTTATTCTTTTTTAATTAAAATTTCCACCTGCTCCCCGTTTCCCATTTCCCTCCCCTCCTCCCAAATATTGCCCGCTCCCCCCACTCCCCTCCCCCTATCCCCACTCCTCTTCTCCTCCCCCCACTCCATTCCCCCTCCCTCTCGATACTGAAGAGCAGTCCAAATTCTCTGCCCTGCGGGAAGACCAAGGTCCTTCTATCTACGTCCAGAAAGGTGAGCGTCCAAACAGGCTAAGCTCCCACAAAGCCAGTTCATGTATTAGGATCGAAACCTAGTGCCATTGTCCTTGGCTTCTCATCAGTCTTCATTGACAGCCATGCTCAGAGAGTCCGGAATCAACCCATGCTTATTCAGTCCCAGACCAGCTGGCCTTGGTGGGCTCCCAATAAACAAGTTCCATTGTCACAGTGGGTGGGTGCATCCCTCGTGGTCCTGATTTTTTGCTCATGTTCTCGCTCCTTCTGCTCCTCATTTGGGCCTTAAGAGCTCAGACCGTTGCTCCAAATTGAGACTCTGTCTCTACCTCGATCCATCGCCAGATGAAGGTTCTAAGGTGATATGCAAGATATTCATCAGTATAGGATAGGGTCATTTCAGGTTCCCTCTCCTTAGTTGCCCAAGGTACCAGCTGGGGACATATTCCTGGACACCTGCGAACCCCTCAAGAGTCAAGTCTCTTGCCAACCCTAAGATGGCTCCCTTAGATAGGATATATACTTCGCTGCTCCCGTATCCATCCTTCCTATATCCCCACCATCCCAATCCCCCGAGCTCCTCCCATCCTCCCCTTCTCATGTTTCTCATCCCATTTCCCCTTTGCCCCATGCCACCTCACCCGCAAGTTCCCAGTTTTTGCCCTGCAATCTTGTCTACTTCCCCCTCTCCATGCGGATGACTATATGATTTTCTTTGGGTTCACTTTCTTATTTAACTTCTATAGGATCACACATTATATGCTTAATGTCTTTTATTTATGGCTAGAAACCGATTATGAGTGAGTACATCCCATGTTCCTCTTTTTGGGTCTGGGATACCTCACTCAGGATAGTGTTTTCTATTTCCATCCATTTGCACGCAAAATTCGAGAAGTCATTGTTTTTTACTGCTGAGTAGTACTCTAATATGTACATATTCCACACTTTCTTCATCCATTCCTCCATTGAAGGGCATCTAGGTTGTTTCCAGGTTTTGGCTATTACAAACAATGCTGCTATGAACATAGTTGAACAGATACTTTTGTCATTTGATGTGGCATCTCTTGGGTATATTCCCAATAGTGGTATTACTGGATCTTGGGGTAGGTTGATCCCAAATTTCCTGAGAAATCGCCACACTGATTTCCAAAGTGGTTGCACAAGTTTGCATTCCCACCAGCAATGAATGAGTGTGCCTCTTTCTCCACAACCTCTCCAGCAAAGGCTATCATTGGTGTTTTTGATTTTAGCCATTCTGACAGGTGTAAGATGGTATCTCAAAGTTGTTTTAATTTGCATTTCCCTTATCGCTAAGGAGGTTGAGCATGACCTTAGGTGTCTTTTGGCCATTTGAATTTCTTCTGTTGAGAATTCTCTGTTCAGATCAGTGCCCCATTTTTTTATTGGGTTCATTAGCATTTTAAAGTTTAGTTTCTTGAGTTCTTTATATATTTTGGTGATCAGACCTTTGTCTGTAGCAGGGTTGGTGAAGATCTTCTCCCAGTCAGTGGGTTGCCTTTTTGTCTTAGTGACAGTGTCCTTTGCTTTACAGAAGCTACTCAGTTTCAGGAGGTCCCATTTATTCAATGTTGTCCTTAATGTCTGTGCTGCTGGGGATAAACGTAGGAAGTGATCTACTGTACCCATATGTTGTAGAGTACTTCCAACATTTTCTTCTATCAGGTTCAGTGTGTTCAGACTAATATTGAGGTCTTTAATCCATTTGGACTTGAGTTTTGTGCATGGTGATAGATATGGATCTATTTTCATTCTTCTACACGTTGACAACCAGTTCTGCCAGCACCATTTGTTGAAGATGCTCTCTTTTTTCCATTGAATACTTTTAGCTCCTTTATCAAAAATTAGGTGTTCATAAGTTTGTGGGTTAAAATCAGGGTCTTCTACTCGGTTCCATTGATTGACTTCTCTGTTTTTATGCCAATACCAAGCTGTTTTCAATACTGAGGCTCTGTAATAGAGTTTGAGGTCAGGGATGGTAATGCCTCCAGATGATCCTTTATTATATAGAGATTGTTTTGGCTATCCTGGGTTTTTTGTTTCTCCATATAAAGTTGATTATTGTCCTCTCAAGATCTGTGAAGAATTTTGATGGGATTTTAATGGGGATTGCATTGAATCTATAAATTGCCCTTGGTAGAATTGCTATTTTTACTATGTTGATCCTCACAATATTGAAACAGAGAAGTCATTGCCAAATTCCTTTTATGAAGCTGAAGTTACTCTGATACCAAAACCACACAAAGACACAACCAAAAAGAGAACTACAGGCCAATCTCACTCATGAACATCGACGCAAAAATACTCAATAAAATACTGGCAAACCGAATCCAAGAACACATTAGAAAAATTATCCATTATGATCAAGTAGGCTTCATCCCAGAGATGCAGGGCTGGTTCAACATACGAAAATCTATCAATGTAATCCATCATATAAATAACCTGAAAGAAAAAAACCATATGATCATTTCATTAGATGCTGAAAAAGCATTTGACAAAATTCAACATCCCTTTATGATAAAGGTCTTAGAGAGATTAGGAATACAAGGGTCGTTCCTAACTATAATAAAAGCTATTTATAGCAAGCCGTCAGCTAACATCAAATTAAATGGAGAGAAACTCAAAGCTATTCCACTAAAATCAGGAACATGACAAGGTTGTCCACTTTCTCCATACCTCTTTAATATAGTGCTTGAAATTCTAGCAATAGCAATAAGACAACATAAGGGGATCAAAGGGATTCAAATCGGAAAGGAAGAAGTTAAACTTTCATTATTTGCAGACGATATGATAGTGTACATAAGTGACCCCAAAAACTCCAGCAAAGAACTCCTTCAACTGATAAACACCTTTAGTAGCGTTGCAGGATACAAGATCAATTCCAAAAAATCAGTTGCCCTCCTATACACAAAGGATAAGGAAGCAGAGATGGAAATCAGAGAAGCATCACCCTTCATGATAGCCACAAATAGCATAAAATATCTTGGGGTAACCCTAACCAAGGAAGTAAAGGATCTATTTGACAAGAACTTTAAGTCAATGAAGAAAGAAATTGAGGAGGATACCAGAAAATGGAAGGATCTCCCTTGGTCTTCTTCAATTTCTTTCTTCAAAGATTTAAAGTTCTTGTCATACAAGTCATCCACTTATTTGGTTAGAGTTACTCCGAGATATTTTATGCTGTTTATGACTATTGTGAAGAGTGTTGATTTTCTGATTTCTTCCCCAGTTCTTTTATCATCTGTGTACAGGAGGGCTACTCATTTTTTGAGTTAATCTTGTATCCTGCTACATTGATGAAAGTGTTTATGAGTTGTAGAAGTTCCTTGGTAGAATTTTTGGGATCACTTGTAGAAACTATCATATCATCAACGAACAGTGAGAGTTTGACTTCTTTTCCAATTTGTATCCCTTTGATCTCCCTTTGGTGTCTTATTGCTCTAGCTAGGACCTCAAGAACTATATTGAATAGGTATGGAGAGAGTGGACAACCTTGTCTTGTTCCTTATTTCAGAAGAATCACTGCGAGTTTCTCTCCATTTAGTTTGATGTTGGCTGTTGGCTTGCTGTATATTGCCTTAATTATATTTAGGTATGTTCCTTGACCTTTATCATGAAGGGATGTTGTATTTTGTCAAATGCTTTTTCGTCATCTATTTAGATGATCATGTGGTTTTTATTTTTCAGCTCATTTCTATGGTGAATTACGTTGACAGATTTTCGTATGTTGAACCATCCCTGCATCTCTGGGATGAAGCCAACTTGGTCATGGTGGATGATGGTTCTGATGTGTTCTTGGATTAGATTTGCCAGTATTTTTATTTAGTATTTTTACATCAATGTTCATGAGTGAGATTGGTCTGTATTCTCTTTCTTAGTATTGTCTTTCTGTGGTTTGGTTATCAGGGTAATTGTAGCCTCATAAAAAGAGTTTGGCAATGTTCCCTCTGTTTCTATTGTGTGGAATAATTTGAGGAGTATTGGTATTAGTTCTTCTTTAAAAGTCTTACAGAATTCTGAGCTGAAACCATCTGGTCCTGGGCATTTTTTTGGTTGGGAGACTTTTGATGACTGTTTCTATCTATTTCTTCAGCAGTTATAGGTCTGTTTAATTTGTATATCTGGTCTTGATTTAATTTTGGTAAGTGATATTTATCCAGAAATTGTCCAATTTTTAAGTTTTCCAATTTTGTGGAGTATAGGTTTTCAAAATATGACCTGATGGTCCTCTGTATTTCCTCCATGTCTGTTTTTATGTCCCCCTTTTCATTTCTGATATTGTTAATTTGGATATTCTCTCTCTGTCTTTTGGTTAATTTGGATAAAGGTTTGTCTATTTTGTTGATTTTCTCAAAGTACCAACTCTGTCTCATTGATTCTTTGTATTGTTTTCTTTGTTTCTATTTTGTTGATTTCAGCTCTCAATTTAATTATTTCCTGCCATCTAGTTCTCTTATGTGAGTTTGCTTCTTTTTATTCTAAAGTTTTCAAATGTTCTGTTAATTCACTAGTGTGGGATTTTTCCAGCTTCTTTATGTAGGCATTTAGTGCTATGAACTTTCCTCTTAACACTGCTTTCATTGTGCCCCATAAATTTGGGTATGTTGTGTGGTCATTTTTATTGAATTTTAGGAAGTTTTTAGTTTCCCCCTTATTTCTTCCTTGACCCATTTAAGATTCTGGTGAGCATTGTTTAATTTCCATGTGTTTGTGCATTTCTGGAATTAGTATTGCTGTTGACTTCTAGTTTTAAACCATGGTGATTAGATAAGGTACATTGGGTTATTCCATTTTTTTTTTTTTACTTGTTGAGGTTTGCTTTGTTACCAAGTATGTGGTCAATTTTTGAGAAGGTTGCATGAGGTGCTGAGAAGAAGGTATATTCTTTTCTGTTTGGATGGAATATTCTATAGATGTCTGTTAAGTCCATTGGAGTCAAAACATCTGTTAGTTCTCTTATTTCTCTGTTCATTTGTTGTCTGATTGACCTGTCCAGTGGTCAGAGTATTGAAGTCTCCTTCTATTAGTGTGTGGGGTGTAATATATGATTTAAGCTTTAGAAGTGTATCTTTGACATATGAGGGTGCCCTTGTATTTGGGGCATAAATGTTCAATATTGAAATTTCCTCTTGATGAATTTTTCCTGTGACTAATATGAAATGTCCTTCTTTGTCTCTTTTGACTAATTTAACTTGAAGTCTATTTTGTTAGATATTAGGATAGCTATACCCATTTGTTTCTTAGGTTCATTTGATTGGTATATTTTTCCCAACTTTTTACTCTGAGACGATGTCTGTCTTTGAGATTGAGATGCGTTTCTTGTATGCAGAATAGGGATGGATTCTGTTTTTGAATCCAGTCTGTTAGCTTTTGTTTTTTTATGGGTGAGTTGAGTCCATTTACATTAAGGCTTTTTTTTTTTTTTTTTTTTTTGGTTTTTCGAGACAGGGTTTCTCTGTGGCTTTGGAGCCTGTCCTGGAACTAGCTCTGTAGACCAGGCTGGTCTCGAACTCACAGAGATCCGCCTGCCTCTGCCTCCCGAGCGCTGGGATTAAAGGCGTGCGCCACCACCGCCCGGCTTACATTAAGGGATATTAATGACCAGTAGTTGCTGTCTCCTGTTCATTTGGTTTTCATTGTTGGTGATGTTAATTTGTGCATTTTATTTCTTCTTCAGGATTTTCTGTAATGAGATCATCAATTGTGTCTGTTTTCGTTGGTGTAGCCATCTTCCTTGGGGTGGAGTTTTCCTTCTAGTATTTTGTGTAGGGCTGGGTTTGTGCCTAGGTATTGGTGAAATCTAGATTTGTCATGGAATATCTTGTTTTGTCCTTCTATGGTGATTGACAGTTTTGCTGGGTATAGTAGTCTGGGCTGGCTTCCATGGTCTCTTAATGTCTGCATAACGCTTGACCACGACCTGTGTTTCATTGTCTCCACTGAGAAGTCATGTGTAATTCTGATTGGTCTGCTTTATATGTTACTTGGCCTTTTTCCTTGCAGCTCTTATTATTCTTTCTTTACTCTGTATGTTTAGTGTTTTGATTATTATGTAGCGAGAAGACTTTTTTTTTTTTTTTGGATACAGTCTATTTGGTGTTCTGTAAGCTTCTTGTATCTTCATAGGCATATCTTTCTTTAGGTAGGGAAAGTTCTCTTCTATGATTTTGTTAAATAAATTTTCTGTGCCTTTGAGTTAAACTTCTTCTCCTTATTCTATACCTATTATTCTAAGATTTGGCCTTTTTATGGTGTCCCATATTTTGTGGATATTTTGGGTTAAGCTTTTGTTAGATTTAATGTTTTCTTTAACTGATGAGTTTATTTCCTCTATTGTATCTTCAGCGCTTGAGATTCTCTCTTCCATTTCTTGTATTCTGTCGTTCATGCTTGCATTTGTGGTTCCTGATCTTTTTCTCATGATTTCTGTTTCTATAATTCCTGTGGCTTGTGTTTTCTATATTTTTTCTATATATATAGTTTCTATATATATAGTTTTCAAGTCCTGAATAGTTTCTTTTATACGTTTTGCTTCTTTTTCCTGGTTTTCTTTAAGTGATTTGTTGATACCTTCCAATTTTTTTGTTTGTTTTTTCCTCCATTTCTTTCAGGTAATTTCTCATTTCATCTTTAAGAATTTCAAAAAAAAAGAATTTCAAACATTCTCTTGGGGTTATTTTTTAGATCATTTTCTTCTGGTTCATCCATATTTGGTTGTTCAGGTCTTGCTTTTCTAGGGTCTTTAGGTTTTACTGGTATTGTGTTTTTCTTTGTGGTGTAGCATGTGATCTTACCTATCCTACTCATCTTTTCCTCTAATAGGTGTGGTTGGGGCTGTCTGAGATTCTGTTGAATAATCTTCTAGGTGCCAGTGGATCCGAGGCTCAGATGGTTGTTCCTCGTGGTACAGTCAGTGCCACAGTTCTAGTTACCCCGTTGGTTATTCCTGTTCCTGCAGATAGCTCAGTGCTCCTGTGCTTTACTCTGCTCCCTCGGAGTTTGCTGTCTCAGGCCTACTTTGGCCTAGGCTGCTGGCTTTGATCTGCTTTTGTAAATCCTGGTCTGGATCTCCTCCTGCAGAAGTCCCTGGCTTGGAGTTGGACCTGTTGTGGTGGAGATCGCAGACTCTGAGTCAGATTGCAGGCTCAATCCTGGTCTGCCAGTGTCCCAGGACTGGGTTTGCTCCTGGCTCTGCTCCTGGTGGAGTTTGTTTCCTCAGGCTCTCTCTGTCCTAGGTGTCTCATTCAGTCCTACTTCTGTGGAATTTGTAGCCCAAGGTGGAGTTCCTTGCCTCAGGGTAACTTTGGCCTAGGTTACCAGCTTTTACCTGTATCTGTAAATCCTGGTCTGGATTCCCTCCTGCAGAAGTCCCTGGGTTGGAGTTGGGCCTGGAAAGGTGTCTGGTTCCAGTCTATGCCTCGGAGGTTCCAAGCTCCGGTGCACCCCAACCCACCTAGGACCTGCTTACTCCCCCAGAGGTCTCAGACTCATGCTTGGACCCACAGCGGTTCCAGGTTCCTGTCCATTCCCTTTGATGTTCCAGACCAATGCCCAAACCCACAGAGGTCTTGGCTCAGGGTTACTCTCTCTGAGGTCCCAGACTCGTGCCTGGCCCTGCCGAGATCTCTGGTTCCTGCCTATTCTTTCAGAGGACCTAGGTTCACTAATGCCCAGGCTGACAGAGGTCCTGGCTCTGGCCTAGTTTCTGGGAGATCCTAGACTCTCGCCCAGATCCACCAGGATGTTGGTTTAGGTCTATTCCCTTGAAGGTCCCTGATTCATGTCTGGACCCTCAGCCAGCTCTGGCTCACTTACTCAGCGGTTACTGTAGTGGGAGCTGTGGGCCTCTTCCCACAGCCCAGCTCATGGCTGCCTAGCTAGCTTATGCCCCGAAATAACAACACATAAACTGTATTCCTTTAAACACTGCTTGGCCCATTAGCTCTAGCCCTTACTGGCTAATTCTCATATCCCGATCAACCCATCTCTAATAATCTGTGTAGCATCAGTCTTATCAGGAAAGATTCAGCATGTCTGACCTGGCGGCTTGCTTCATCGCTTCTGCCTCAGAGAGTAGAGCTATTGAGGCTGCCCGGGAGAGGGGAGCATGGCGTCTGTCTCTCAGAGGAGCTGCCCTGCATCTGAGCTCACTTCCTCTTCCTCCCAGCATTCTGTTCTGTTTACTCCACCCACCTATGTTTTAACCTATGAGGGCCAAGCAGTTTCTTTATTTTTAACCAATGACCTTCCTCCATCAGGTTACTCCCTTGTATCTGTTCCAGTGGAGATTGTTGGCTCTGGATCTGGTCGCTGGTTCAATCCTGATCCACCCGTGTCCCGGGACTGGGTTTGCTTCTGGCTTCTGCTCCTGGTGGAGCTTTCTCTCTTTCCATCTTTTTAATCTATTTTTTGTTTGTTTTTTGAGACAGGGTGTCATGAAGCCCAGGCTAGCTCAAATTTATTATGTATCTGAAGATGACCCAGAATTCCTGATCCTCCTGTCTTCACATCCCAAGTACTGGGTGAGAGGCGTGCTTTCGAGGGCCTTCTGTGTGTTTCTTTATAGAATAAAACCTCTTTCCCCATGTGTGTCGGAGCAAATACCATTTTTTTGAGACATGGTCTCACTGTGCAGGTTAAGCAGGCACTTGCTTGGTAGAGCAGGTTGGCCTACAGCTCACAGAGACTCTGCATTACTGGGATTAAAGGTGTGCACCACGATGCCTGGCCTGTTCTCTCTCTCTCTCTCTCTCTCTCTCTCTCTCTCTCTCTCTCTCTCTCTCACACACACACACACACACACACACACACACAATGCCATTTAACGTTAAGGCTTGACGATACCCCCCTTCACCTCACAGACCATCCTTTGGTCCCTTTGTGCTGTTGGTCATGAGCGTCACCTCCACATGTGACCCTGGGCCATGATTTTGATGCTGCCCTGTGGGAAGAGTCGGTAGCCTTTTAGCAAACCTCATGGATCCGGAGGCTCCACCCACTTCTGGGAGGGAGGCAGAGGGTGCAGCCCTGGATTCCCAGTGTGGTCCTCAGCAGCAGTAATCACTCACACCCTGAGGTTGGGGTGGGGGATATGGACACACTTCCGCTGCACAGTCACGTGACACCTAAAAACAAACCTCTTCCTGAGTGGGTGGCACTGATGGTGGCTAGTTTAGAATTTTCTTGGAAAGTTTACTCTTATTTCCAAGTCCCAAAGAGGCAGCTCTGACTGATTCTGCAGAGACTAGGTAGCTAAAGGGAAAGAGAAAAGAGAGGAGCCCTAATGAGTCTTAAATAGTTTTCCTTGGTACCAGGAACGGAACAGAGGGCCATTGCAATGAGGAGGAGGGAGCTCCACCTGACCACGCCCCCAGCCCCTCACTGGGGATTCTAGGCGGGGCTCCACCTTGACCACACCCCCAGTTCCTCACAGGGGATTCTAGGCGGGCCACACCCTCAAGGTGTGTATTGTGGGTTGTTGGGTGTCACACGTGGATTTGGAAGAACAGCTTATGGCAGTCAGTTCTCTGTGTCCACCACGAATAAAGCCACCAGGAGGGGTCATCTGATTGTTGAAAAAGTTTTTCAGTCCTACGATTGAGAAATCTGTCAAGGCCAGGCTGCCTCTGCCTCAGTGTGTCGGTGGGATGACAGGCTTGTATGAAGACCTCCGTGAGCGTGGGTCCACGCAGTGACTGTGGATGAGGGCTTCCCTAGAGCGCTGTGGTTGACCCTTCACTGAGCACAGACTCTGGGGCCAGGCCCCCTGTCCTTAAGCTGCCCACTTCAGACATTTGGAGCTGTCCTAGTGTGCTTTCTGTGACTGTGGCAAACATGGTGACTAAAACCAGCGTGGGGAGGACAGTGCTTGTGTGGCTCATACTTCCGTGTCACAGTTCACCACGAGGGACGTTGGGGCCAGAACCTGGAGGCGGGAGCTGAAGCAGAGGCTGTGGAGAGGCGTTGCTTCCTGCGTGCGCCCCCCCCCCCCCAGCCTCCTTGCTCTTTTTCAAGTTCAGCAATTTGCCTCCCCTCCCTCCTTTCCTCCCAGTCTTCCCCGCCCCCATCCACTCCTCATCCCCCCCCCCCAGCAGAAAAGAGCAGGCCTCCCGGGGATATCAGCATCAGCCAGAGGTAGGAAAACAAGTTACAGCATGTTAAGGCTGGTGGAGGGAGCCCAGTATGAGTAGGGTCCCCAAAGCCAGAGTAAGAGTCAGGAGATAGCCTGGCAGTGGTGGCGCACGCCTTTAATCCCAGCATTCAGGAGACAGAGGCAGGCGCATCTCTGTGAGTTCGAAGGCAGCCTGGTCTACAGAGCTAGTTCCCGGACAGCCAGGACTATCACACAGAGATGTCAGAGACAGCCCCTGTTCCAGCTGTTAGGAGTCCCGCACGAGGACCAAGCCACACACCTGTCACATATATGCAGAGTGCCGGTCAGTCAGTCCCATGCAGGCTCCCTGGTTGATTCAGTGTCTCAGCTCCTATGAGCCCAGGTTAGTTGATTCTGTGGGTGTTCTTGTGGTGGCCGTGACCCCTCTGGCTCCCACAACCCTTCCTCCCTCTCTTCTTCGTACTTGACTGTGGGTCTGCGTCTGTTCCCACCACTTGCTGAATGGCGCCTCTCTGGAGATGATTCTGCTTTTACAGCACTCAAAACCCCTGCCCGGGTGGCCCCACCCACAGTGAGCTCAGCCCTCCCATGTCAGTCTGGTGGGCATTTTCTCAGTTGTGATGCCCCGGGGTGACGTCTCTCTCTGGTCCTCTCAGAAGACCCAGGCGCATTGAACTCGTTCTGGGTGGACTTGGGTTTAGGGACAAGGCGTGGGAGTGGGACAGAAACTTCCCGAGAAAGAGGTCACATCGCGGAGGCTGCGCTCCTCGGGCAGAGGCTCACCCGGGGAGGGGACACGAGAGGGGTTCTGAGGTTAGCCTGGGCTACCGAGAGCCTGTCTGGGGAGGGTGGGGTGCGAGCAATCTTTCACACTTGTGGGTCCCCGCAGCTCCTCCCTCCACCCTAAACTTGGGCGGAGCACATCGGAAGAGAAAGACCCTGGTGGCCCCAGAGATCAACATTTCCCTGGACCAGAGCGAGGGCTCCCTGCTGTCCGACGACTTCCTGGACACGCCAGATGACTTGGACATCAACGTGGACGACATTGAGACACCCGACGAGACTGACTCGCTGGAGTTCCTGGGAAACGGCAATGAGCTCGAGTGGGAAGGTAACGGTGGGGTCCCTGCCCTGTCCCCCTCTGGCTTCTCCAGCCACCTCCTCGCCAGCCCCCCTACCCCCGCCCCCATTACAGCTCCGGGAGACGGCGTTGGCCCTAGGACCCAGAATGTCTGGTCCCACAGACCTGTGGTCTGTCACAGGATTCTCGTAGCCCAGCGAGGTCGCTACCTCCCAGAGGGACGCTACCTACGGGCTTGCGAGGGTGGGGTGGGCAGAGGGAACTAGACGTCCACAGGAGGGTCTATAATAGGCATGCGCGAAGCCCACGTAAACCAGGAGTGATGTGTGCATGTCAGGACTATCCCTCCCTGGCCTCTTCCAGTCTCCACCAGGGCCACACACATCCCCAGACATCAGTCAGCGAGTGACTCACGTACAGGGACAGAATCTTTGTGCTCAGCTCCCTGCAGGGCCCAGGAGGAGGAGTGAGCTGGGTTCAAGCAGTCCTGGCAGGCAGCTAGGGAGGGCCATGCGCTGGAAGGCCATTTTAATCTCATTTATCATTATTATTTATTTGCTTTTTCTTGGAGACACGCACTATATAATCCCAGGCTGGCCTCAGAAAACCTCACATGATCCACCTGCCTCTGAGTGCCAGGATTAAAAGCATTCAGCATCACGCTTGATAAAAAAAAAAGGGGGGGGGAGAAAGGAAGGAAGGAAGGAAGGAAGGAGGAGGAAGGAAGGAAGGAAGGAAGGAAGGAAGGAAGGAAGGAAGGAAGGAAGGAAGGAAGGAAGGAAGGAAGGAAGGAAGGGAAACAGCGGGTTTGGGATGGGTCATGGGGGGTGGTCAGCGGCTACCTCAGGTGCAATCATGGAGGGCTTCCGGCAGAGACAGCGGTGTAGCCAGAGCGGAGCAGGCTTTTCTCGTGGCTGCGACAAATCTTACACACAAACAACCAGGGGAAACGGGTTTATTCTGACTGACCGCTGGAGGCTACAGACCATCGTGGCGGGGAGGCCTCGGCTCCTGGGATGGGACAGCGCCACCTTCAGGGCGGTTATCCCAGGCTACGTCACCTCAGGTGTTCCCAGAGCTCCCAGGATTCACAGATCAACCTTCGTGTGGGGAGGGCTGGATTCACACTGGATTCACACCCCCCACTGCAGACGACACCCCAGTGGCCACTGCCAAGAACATGCCCGGAGACAGCGCGGACCTGTTTGGGGACAGCGCTGCGGATGATGGCAGCGCAGCCAACGGTCGCTTGTGGCGGACTGTCATCATCGGGGAGCAGGAGCATCGCATCGACCTGCACATGATCCGGCCATACATGAAGGTGGTCACCCACGGAGGTGTGTGCACCCCGCGACCTCGCCCCCACGACGTCACCGCGGACAGTGGTTCTCCTGACGGGGGGGCCTGTCCAGCTGGGGTGCGCAGGGGCTGGCACACTGGGCATCATCCCCGCCACCGGGAGACGCTGGTCAGGGAGGAAACGGTCTAGCCTGGGTTACCGTGACACTCACAGGATGCCTCCTTCCCAGGGTACTATGGGGAAGGCCTCAATGCTATCATCGTCTTCGCAGCCTGCTTCCTCCCAGACAGCAGCTCCCCCGACTATCACTACATTATGGAGAATCTCTTCCTGTAAGTCAGCACTGGGAAAGCAGAGGCGGCGGAGCTCTATGATTTCAAGGCTAGCCTGGTCTACAAAGCAAGACCGCGTTTCCCAAAACCCACGCAACGAGGAGGATGGGGCCCCTTGGAGCTCAGAGAAGAGTTGGGGTTCTCAGCTGTCTGGGGGGGCGGCGCTGGCGATGGAGGCGGGGGCCCTGGGTGGCGTCTCAGGCCCAGGTCCCTTCCAGACTGTTCGGGAGCGCACCAATGGGCTCCCACACCTGCTGGGGTGTGTCTGGCCCTGCCCGGCAGGGCTGCAGGAAGGCCCACGCGGGCCCCACTCTCGGTGCCTCATATGGGAACCCCGTCCCCCCACCGCAGGTACGTCATCAGCAGCCTGGAACTGCTCGTCGCTGAAGACTACATGATCGTGTATCTAAACGGCGCCACGCCCCGGAGGAGGATGCCGGGCATCGGCTGGCTGAAGAAGTGTTACCACATGATTGACAGGAGGTGAGAGGAGGAGGAGGGCACCGAGGGAGGAAGTCAGCGAGGGTCCTGCCAGTATCTGCTGGTGACTGGGGAGGACTCTAGGGACCCCTGCAGAGGGAGGCACCGTGCTGCGTGTCCTTCCGTGTCTGATCCACGCCTCAAAGCATTGAGTGCATTGAGTCCTCAAGGGCCGTCCTCTCTAGAGGTGTCAGAAAAAAGGGCCTTTTCTTGTGCACGGCTGAGTAATAGTCCAGCCTGTGATCAAACTGTATTGTCTGTTTATCCATCTGTGAGTAAACGCTGGGCTGTCTCTCTCTTCTGGGTTTTTTTTTTTTTTTTTTTTTTTTTTTTTTTGGTTTTTCGAGACAGGGTTTCTCTGTAGCTTTGGAGCCTGTCCTGGAACTAGCTCTTGTAGACCAGGCTGGTCTCGAACTCACAGAGATCCGCCTGCCTCTGCCTCCCAAGTGCTGGGATTAAAGGCGTGCGCCACCACCGCCCGGCCTCTCTTCTGGGTTTTATGAATAGCTTCAGACAGATTTTTGAAACCTACAAGCACTTCCTAGAATTCAGGACTGTGGTGTGTGTGTGGGTGTGTGGGTGTGTGTGTGTGCGCGTGCGCGCGAAGGGCCACACTGCTGCCTGGTGTTGATGAGTCCCAGGGCCTCCAAATTCTCGCGCTGTGAGGGTGCAGTCAGCTAAGAGGACTTGGGGATGGCAGACTGTGGAGGGATGGCGGGTAAACGGTCCATCTTGTCCCCGGGGGGCTCCCTGCGCCCCAAGCCTGTGACAGTGTCATCCTCGCCTCCCCACACAGACTGAGGAAGAATCTGAAGTCTCTGATCATTGTGCACCCGTCATGGTTCATCCGCACCGTGCTGGCCATCTCCCGGCCCTTCATCAGGTGGGACCCCGCCCGGCGCTGTGCCCTGTGTGTGTTCTGCGGGTCGGTCGGTGCGATTCCACTAACCACATGGTTTGGGGCCCCAAGACTCACTGATCCAGCCAAATGCAGCGATCCTCCTGTCTCCGCCTCCCCAGCACCACGCCCGGTGTTTTGTGCACGTGCTGTGGATTTGAACTCATGTCCTAACACTTGCACAACAGAGCCTTCTGCTCTGGCCCTGCGCTCCCTGTGTAGTGTGGGTCAGTGCCGAAATGGCAATCCCCAGGCCTCAACCCCATGAGTGCCGGAATGACAGGCGTCACCAGGCTCGGAGGAGAATTCTGCATTTTATTTTTAAGAATACGCTTGAAGGGCTGGCGAGACGGCTCTATTAGTAGAGGAGCTTGCTGCCAGGCCCTGACAGCCTGAGTTCAATCCCCACGACCACCTGTGGGATGGAGGGAGCCGACGCCCTCAAGGTGTCCCCTTGTTTCACTCGCGCTTGCGCAGTAAAGAGACGTGACAAAATGATTCTAAAAAAGAACACATCTGAGGTGTTCGTCGTTCATCACGGTCGTACTGAGGCAGGAGGGTTCCAGGCCAGCATGGGCGACTTGGCAGGTTGGGCAGGGCCCGGCCCGGCTGTGCCTGGTGACCCCTTGTCTGCCCTCCTGTGTCCACCAGTGTCAAGTTCATCAGTAAGATCCAGTACGTGCACAGCCTGGAGGAGCTGGAGCGACTCATCCCCATGGAGCACGTGCAGCTGCCCGAGTGTGTCCTGCAGTGAGTGTCCCTCGGGGTCCCCACGCAGGCAGTCTGCCACCAACGCTGCTTCCGGCCGCGAACCCCCCCCCCCCCCCCGCAGCGGCTTCCTTTCCATTGCTGCTTACACTGGGGGACTGGAGAGACAGCTCAGCGGTTAGCGCACCGGCTGCCCCTGCAGAGGGCCCAGTGGGCTCCCAGCATCCACAAGGGGCTCACAACCCCTGCGTGACTCCAGTTCTGGGTACTGCACGCGCGGGGACCCGATGCCCCCTTCCGGCCCCCGCGGGTACTGCACGCACTCACAGGCGCGCTCACATTGAACCATTATCACAGCTCAGCGTGAAGCTCAGTCCGCAATCCCTGGCACCCGCCCTCCCCTTCAGCTCCGTGGCCCTGGCAGCCGTGTCTGAGTCTGACTCCCTGCTTGTATTTTTCTTTCCTTCAGGTATGAAGAACAGAGACTCAGAGCCAAGAGAGAGAGGTCAGTGCGGCACAGCTCCTGAGGGATCTGAGGGGTGGTTTGGTGGCTTCGACTTGGTGAGAGCAACCGATGGCCCCACTGGCTTGGCTCGGCCTTCAGTGGAAAAACTGATGCGGGCAAGTGCGAGGACCTGAATTCAAATCCCCAGTACCCATGTAACCCGCCGGGCCTGTGGTGCCCATTTGTAATCACTGGGGAGAAGGAGATGGGACCCTGGGGCCAGCAGCCGACCTGAATCAGCGAACCCCGGGCTCAGTGAGAAACCCCATTTAAAAACATGACGTGGACTGGGCCAGCAAGATGGCTTGGCCAGTAAAAGGGCTTGCTCCCAGACCTGACAACTGGGATTCAGTACCCAGGACAACGACTGACGTGACCTCCTCACAAACGCAGGGGTCCACACGACCTCATACACACCCGGAGACCTGCCTTTCAGACCAGGCCTCTGGAGACAGCCATGGATTCACACCCTGTCTTGGTCATCCATCAGACGTTATTTATCTGTCTGTGTTGGGTGTGTGTGTGCGTGTGTGTGTGTGTGTGCGTGCATGCGTGCAAACCACAGCACACATGTGGAGGTCACTTGAGGGGATCCAGGTCCCGTGCCATCAAATGGGATCAAACTTGGGTTGCCAGACTCGGCGGCCAGCGCCTTTACCTGCTGAGCCAGCTCACCGGCCCCTGACTCCCTAATTTAGTTTGAGGACCTTACTCAGCACAGAGACCCAAAGGGGTGATCTTTGGTGACCATGCCCAGGGGCTCGGGCTGCCCCTGAGCCCTCACTGACTTGGCCACACGACGGCCCAAGCTCAGGATGAGACCCCTGTAAGTTTCTCTCTGTTGTCTCTTTCTACCATCTTGTCCATCTTTAAAAGTCAGCGAGTAAAACTCTGCCCCTCACCTATCCCAGCCTGCAGCTGGGCACAGCGGAGTCCGGTCACAGGGCTGTGCCCTCCCCTCCAGCCCTTCAGAACCTTCCGTATCCCAGAGACGCTCCACCCCCATCTCACATTAACTCCCTGTCCATCTGTTCTCGGTGCCCCTCCCACCCCCGAGACCCCCGTCTGTGTGGCTCTTGGGACCTCCTGGGAGTGGGTACTGCCATGCCAGTCCTCCCAAATGTCCCATTAAAACTGCTGTGCTCCGAGTTCCCGTGCCATCCATGTTGGCGTGGTACCAGAGCTATAATCCTTTTCGTGACCGGGTAACAGTCCAGGGATCTCATGGGAAAGGCCCCACAGCAGTGGGTGGAGCCCAGTGGGTCCCCGCCTAGTCCCCCCGAGACTCTGGTGGCCTCTTCCTTAGTGCCGAGACCCACTGTTTTTCTTCTTTGGGACAAGGTATTTGGTGGCCCAGGCTGGCCTCGGATCCCATGCCTCAGTGTCCCCAGTGCTGGGATGGGAGGCACGAGCCAGCAAGCCGGGCTCTGTGTATCTCTTTCTCCTCCCACCACCCAGACCTTCCAAGCATGGACCTGGGACTGTGGTTCAGATGGTAGAGCACTGGCCTCGCTGGGGCCATCCCCAGTGCCACATATCCAGCCTGCCTGCAATCGGCATGAGGAGACAGGAGTTTATGGTCATCTCAGCTACGTAGGGAGTTACAGGCTAGCCTGGGCTATACAACACCCTATTTTCAAGAGGGGGGGACAGGAGCCCTTGTGTTACGACTCAAGCTTGTCCTATCCTGGGCCACCAGCTCCCTCCAACACACCAGAAACAAAATGCTAACATCAGTCCATACTTGAGGGGCTAGTGGGATCCCAGAGTCCCTGCCTCAGCCCCAGCCGCCTCCCATCCTTGTCACCTGGTTCTGTCTATCACAGCACACGACCACCAATACAACCAGAGTTCCTCGTTCCCAGATCCGAAGAAAAACCAGAGACGGTGGAAGAAGAGGACAGGTAAGCACAAAGGGATGGCGGGCCATGGCAGGGAAGAAGATGGACGTAGTTAGCACCTTCCCAAGCTTGATGACACCCGGGCAGCTGCTTCAGCTCCTCTGGTCCCCTCATTTTTGTTTGTTTGGGCTTGCCCCTTTAGCGGCAGGTGCAGGTTGACACCTGTTTTCTGTTAGAAAAACACAGCAGGGTGGCCGCCTTCCTGTGGAGATTTCCAGCCATGAGTAATAAATGGGAATCGCCTAGGGTCTCGAACAGGCAACTAACACCTTCTCCTCCCCATCACAGGTCAGCAGAAGTGACAGAAGACCGGGAAGTGAGGTGGGTGTAGCACGGGGTGTCAGCGGGTTTTCTTGGAATGTTCTGAGTGCAGTTCAGTTTGGGTGAAGATTTGTATGCTTGGCCCAGCAGGTGACATAAGAGTGCATCTGTTTCCTGATTGTGTGACATGGTGGTCATGACCAGAGAGCACCCACACATTGCCAGGCTCAGATGAAACTCAGAGAAAGGAGGGATGAATGGGTGGATGGACAGATGGACGGATGGGCGGATGTGTGGGTGGATGGGTGGATGAATGTGTGGGTGGATGGACGGACGGACGGACGGGCGGGCGGGTGGATGGATGGATGGGTGGACGGGTGGGTGGATGGATGGATGGATGGGTGGGTGGGTGGGTGGGTGGGTGGGTGGATGGATGGATGGATGGATGGATGGACGGACGGGTGGACGGGTGGGTGGACGGATGGGTGGATGGATGGATGGGTGGGTGGGTGGGTGGATGTGTAGGAGTCCACAGATCTTTATTGCTGTTGCCCTGGGAGGAGAGTCATCTTCTGATCTGTATTTGGAATGTTAGTGGCAGCCATTGCTTTTTGCTCCGAGCTCTCCCAGCCAGATAACTGACTCTGAGTTTTCCTGTGGAAGTTCACCTCCGCCTCAGACACTGACCCCACCTTGCTTGTCCTGTACTCTCCAGCATGTCCTGATTTAACTGGAACCTGGAGATGGACAGAGAAGATTCCAGACACCACATAACCTCCGTCAGAGGCCTGAGAGCCCCAGACTTCATCCTGCCTCATCCTGTGTCCATCGTTGGAGGATGTCCAGCTCCTTTGTCCCCCTCTTCACCCCCTGGTGTCTTCCGCTGCTTGAGTCCATCTCACAGTTTTTATTGAGATGTGTGCCGCCTTCTGGAACGAACTGGGTCCTTGGCCTCTACCCTTCCATACTCTGAGCTTGTGGTTGGCAGAGCTGGACATGGACGGCGTCGCCCTGTTCCTGTGTGACTCCGGCTCTTCCTCCAGACCTCCACAGCCCCACCTGAGATGGCATAAGTGTGCGTTCTCACTGACCACGAGAGACCATTGCTCAGCTCTCACCTGTCCCCAGCTGGAGCCTTGGATTCCTGGTTAGGGCTGCGTCTGCTCCTCTGTGGAATGAGACCCTCTGTCCCCTCTCCCTGTCACCCCAAGCAGGGCTGTGACCGCTGACCTGACATCCTCACTGACACCCCCATTCTGCCATTTGGCGTCTTCAGGGCCCTTCAAGCCCGTTGCACACATGCTGGTCCACCTGGTGGTCCCCAAACCCTCTTCCCCACAATCTGGAACATTTTCTAGCCCTTTAAAGTAGCTGTGAATCCTGGAGACTTTAACCGACACCTCCTCAGAGAAGTTGTGTCCACCTTTCTGTCCCCTGCCCGGGCCAGTCTTAGGCCTGTGTCACCAAGCAGGAGACACCAGCTCAGTGTAAGAGGACATAAAAAAAGATGAAGATACAGGGCTGTGGGTGCTAGAAGATCTGGGGGATTCCCTAGGGAAATATGTCCAGTGGGCGGGACACTGAGGCCACCTGACCTTCACGCACTTTCCGAAGAGCAGGTTTACCCCGATGACTGGACAGTTGGGACCAACGGTGTCCAGACGCCATGGGAGTGTAAGAAGCAAGCCTCCTGTCTCCACGGGCACTAAGACCGGGTGACATTTATGAGGAGGAGTCCCCTGTGGTTCCCTGAAGACTTGGTGGCACACACTTTTAACCCCAGGATCTCAGTGAGTTCCTGGACAGCCTGGTCTACAGAGAGGTACTCATCCACCAACCACTGGTCCTTGCCTTCTCCAAGGCTGGGTTCCATCCATCCCACCATGAGGTGTTTGGCCTCTGTGACATGCCTCTGCCTCTCACTCCTGAACCTCTGGCGGCCGCAGGAGAGCAGCTTCCACCTGGAGAGTCACAATCTCCGACCAACAGCACCCAAGGATCTGAGTTCTGCTGGGGACGCACCACACGCCTGGGCCTCAGAGGGACCTGATAGAGCCTGTTGTGCAGGGCACTGGGTTTTGTTTTGTTTTGAGACAGGATCAGTGTGGCCTCAAACTCCCGATCCTCCTGACTCAGTCTCCTGGCAGGTGTGTACCCCCAAGCTGGGTGAGGGCTTTGCAAGTTGTATTTATCCAACATCAGATAGAAGAGGGGATCCCAGATGGCGCCCCAGATCGAGGCCCATAGACGGCCTCTCTTGGCTTTTGGAAGCAGAATACTACAGGCTTTTCCTACCTGGTGGCTTCTGGTGACAGCCCACGCCTATGGCATGAGGACAGCTGTGGCAGGGACGGATGGACGAACATAATCCTCCCAGCCCTCAAGGGTCTGAAGTCCTTCCCCCAACCCTGGGAAACTAATGGAGGCTGCGCCATGGCAGCCCACCACCACCCCACCGCCACGGCAACCCACAGCCCCCACACACAGCCCCACCGCCGCCACGGTAGCCCACGCTCCCCTCCGCCCCCCGCTGCCGCTTCCACGGCAGCCACCCCTCCCCCGCCGCCACGGCAGCCACCTCCCCCCTCCACAGCAGCCCACACACCCCCCACCGCCACGGCAGCCACCACCCCTTTGAGATCACCAGCACCCACCGACCCAGGGAAGCAGGACCCAGAACCACAGCCACAGAGGACCCCAAAACAGGAGAAAGACCCTGCGTTGCTTAATATCCCAGTCCACACAGGGCCACCACTTCAGGTAGCCAGGGGACAGTCTGAGGCGAGAGGAAAAGGCCCAGCGGCTCCTGGTGAAGGGCCGCTGAATTTCTTTACAGAGAAGCCCCGGGATCCATTGAAAACTTTCCCAGAAGAGTGCCCACCTTCCACCAGCGAGTTGTGTAGATATAAACATGGAGACGGTGGGGACAGTCGCTGTGATGACTGGCAAGCTGGGGGGGGATTTTTATGTGAAATAAATTATAATACAGAGGGAGAGTTGGTCCCTCTGTGCTCCCAGGTGTGGGTGGTGAGGGTGTGGGCACAACCTCCTGAGATGGGGGAGACCACTGCTCTCCCATTGCTCCGGGAGAATGGGAGCCAGCGAACTTCCGAGGACCTCAGTTCCACAGCCTGGACCTTGAGACATACAAAATGGCAGGAGACCAAAGACACTTGGGCACGGCCATGTTGCGTGTCACTAGCAAGACATGATGGGGTCATGGTGACCTATGCCTGACGTCCCCGCCCTCAGAAGGCTGCTGAGGCAGGAGGATTACAGAGGATTCCAGACCAGCCTGGGGTATGGATGGAGAATCGACCAGTGTGCGGTCACCCGGATGTGTCTGGTCCTTCCAGGCCCTATGGAGGGCGGGATGAAGGCTGGGTGGGCCTTCCATTGCATGCAGGCTCACATGGCACCCATTGGCCCCCTGACCCCTTCGTTCAGTCAGTCCCAGGCCGTCATTCCCGCCCTGTGGCTCCGGGTCCAGCCACCACATATTTCCGTCTCAGTCACAAGGCAGGCACAGTGATGGTTCCAGAGCTGAGGAGGCAGAAAAGGGAGGGTCCCTGGGGGTCATTGACTAGATAGCCCAGCTCAGTGAGACACCCCCTACCGCAGAAAGAACTGGTTAGTGCACCTGCTGCTCCCAAGGCTACCTGTGTCTCCAGCTCCAGGGGACCTGACACCCCTTCCAGCCTCCTGGGTACCAAGCATGCATGTGGCACACAGACGGACAACATACATACATACATACAAAAATAAAATAAATAGGCCAAGCGGTGGTGGTGCACACCTTTAATCCCAGCACTCGGAAAGCAGAGGCCCCAGCCATAGGAAGATCCCAGAAGGCGCCTGGCATAGACCCCCTACCTCCATACATGGCTGCACACACACAAAGAACGGGGTGTGCACAAAACCCCACCTTGGCTCCCCCGAGCCTGATCTCAATGACTCTGATCACATGTGTTCACAATGACAGGGTCACACTGAAAAGGCCATCAGAGCAAGGCAGTCATGTGAGTCACCATCCAGAGCCTAGACCCACGTTAGCCACGACACTTTTGGATTTCCTGGCAGGGCCTCGCTGGGGCTGGCGGCGGGTGGGGGTGGGGGGGAGGGAGGGGGACGGGGGCAGAAGGAGCAGTCTCTTTTTTTGGCCCCATAAGAGCCAGTCTCAGTGTCGGGGTCAAGCCAGGGAACACAAACTTAGGCCGATATTTTTAGGGATAGAAAGGTGTGACCGGGTAGGATGGGGAGGAGGGGGAAGAGAAGGGAGGGAGGAGGGGAGGCAGACACAGGGGCAGAGGATGGAAGTTGGCTGCTGTTCCTCTGCCCTCTGGCTCCTGACTAATTTAGGCAAAAGGCTACCCTGCCGAAGCTATTTGCAGCCTGCGAAACAGGTGCTCCCCCCACACCCCCAGCTTGGGGTACTTCCTCCCCTGGGGCGGCCTCCAGGCTGCCCAAACCTATAAAGGCTTACGGCTTTGTCAATGAGGCTGGGACTCCCCCAAGCAGCATTCTGCAGGTCAGGACCAGGTCACGACCAGTCCCCAGCATGAAGGTCATCGTGGGCATTGGAGGGTGAGCCCTGGGGGCCTGGCGTGTGACCTGTACTGGGAGGGGAACGGCCCTGAGGCCCTGGGAAGGCGGCCGCCGCTGCCCACAGTCTGAGTGCTTGGGGACAGTGGGCTTGAGGGGTGTGGGGGCTTTGTGATCACAGAGGGCACATGGGCTATACCTCCGTAGATTGTTTTAAAAAGTACCAGGAAGAGATGGGGAGACCTGCTGGAAACCTGGGGACCAGCCCTGTGAGGATGGGGGCAGATGCCTGGACAGGGTAGTCAAAATGTCACTGAACAAGATGAACACCCCGGGTTTGTTTTATTTTATTCTGAGGCAAGACAGTAGATCTAGGGTCTCAGGCTTACAAAGCCAGCCCTCAGCACTGGCTACCACCCAGCCCTCTTTACTTTTTATATTGAGATGGAGTACCACATAGTCACGCAGGCTGGCCTTGAAGACTAGCCCAGAACTGAAGATCCTCCTGTCTTAGCCCTTAGCTGAGGTGACAGGGTGTGCCTCCATGCCTGGTTAAGATAGACCTTCTTGCCGGGCGGTGGTGGCGCACGCCTTTAATCCCAGCACTTGGGAGGCAGAGGCAGGCGGATCTCTGTGAGTTCCAGACCAGCCTGGTCTACAAGAGCTAGTTCCAGGACAGGCTCCAAAACCACAGAGAAACCCTGTCTCAAAAAAACCAAAAAAAAAAAAAAAAAAAAGATAGACCTTCTTGTAAGGGACCCCATGACCCCACCACATGGGGGCCATCAGAACCATGACTGCAAACAACCATGTCTTCAGAATGGTTGAGGGTGACCTGAGTCCCCACCTCAGTCACCCTAAGAGCCGGGATGCCATGACCTACTGCCCTGATGTCCCTAAGGCGGGGCTCTGCCCTGACCACGCCCCCAGTCCCTCACTGGGGATTCTGGGCGGGGTTCCACCCTGACCACGCCCCCAGCCCCTCACTGGGAGATTCTGGGCGGGGCTTCACCCTGACCACGCCCCCAGCCCCTCACTGGGAGGACCACGCCCCCAGCCCCTCACTGGGAGATTCTGGGTGGGGCTCCACCCTGACCGTGCCCTCAACACCTCACTGGGGGATTCTAGGTGGGGCTCCACCCTGACCACAGGAGCTTGATTCCCCCCCTCATATTCTCACACACACAGACACACATGCACACATGCACGCACACCACCCTACTAGGCAGGAGCAGCACAGTGGGAGAGCCTGCTCAGGTCACGGGGCTCTGGCGTCACCCCCTCGACCTCACACATGCACCCTTGCAGCATGACCAACGGCGGGAAGAGCACCTTGACCAACCGCCTCCACAAGGCGCTACCCAACTGCTGCGTGATCCACCAGGATGACTTCTTCAAGGTGGCTGCCCTGCGCAGGGGTGGTGGGCTGGAGGGGACACGGGGCAGGGAAGAGGATCATTCCCCTGTGCCTGGGAACCCTGCTAGGCTAACAGGGGTGGCTTCACTGTGGCATGCTGGGTTTTCTTGTTTGTTTTTAGCTCGTGACCCCTTTATGCGTTTGCTTTCCCTTCTGTGCAATGGGCTCAGAAGGAAGGAGTGACAGGCAATAGGCAGGGAGAGTCTCCAACACAACTTCCACCCGCTCAGGACCCCAAGTTCCCCCAGGCTCATGGCAGGGCAGCCCCAGAGGCCCCCAGAGGGGTGACGAAGGCTGAGTAGGTGCAGGTCTAAGCCCGGACTTGGGGTACTGTCTTTCAGCCCCAGGACCAAATAGCGGTTGGGGAGGACGGCTTCAAACAGTGGGACGGTAAATGCCCTGTTCACCCCCCCTCCGCCCCGTCTGTGCCCCCAGCCCCGTCTGTCCCCCCCGCCCCGTCTGTCCCCCCCGCCCCGTCTGTCCCCTCTGCCCCGTCTGTCCCCCAGCCCCGTCTGTTCCCCCCTCTGCCCCGTCTGTCCCCTCTGCCCCGTCTGTCCCCCCCTCCGCCCCGTCTGTCCCCCCCTCCGCCCCGTCTGTCCCCCCCTCCGCCCCGTCTGTCCCCCCTCCGCCCCGTCTGTCCCCCCCTCCGCCCCGTCTGTCCCCCCCTCCGCCCCGTCTGTCCCCCCAGCCCCGTCTGTCCCCCCAGCCCCGTCTGTCCCCCCAGCCCCGTCTGTCCCCCAGCCCCGTCTGTCCCCCCCTCTGCCCCGTCTGTCCCCCCCTCCAGCCCCGTCTGTCCCCCCTCTGCCCCGTCTGTCCCCCCCTCCGCCCCGTCTGTCCCCCCCTCCGCCCCGTCTGTCCCCCCCTCCGCCCCGTCTGTCCCCCCAGCCCCGTCTGTCCCCCCAGCCCCGTCTGTCCCCCCAGCCCCGTCTGTCCCCCAGCCCCGTCTGTCCCTCCCGCCCCGTCTGTCCCCCCCACCCCCTCTGTCCCTGTTCCGCATCCCCGTCTGAACCCCGCCATCTTCCCACTAGTGCTCGAGTCCCTGGACATGGAGGCCATGCTCAGCACAGTACGCGCCTGGGTGAAGGACCCATGCAAGTTCGCGCGCGCTCACGGCGTCAGCCTCCAGCCCAGCGCCTCGGACACCCACATTCTCCTCCTGGACGGCTTCCTACTGTACAGCTACAAGTAAGCCTGGTGCCGCCAGAGAACCCAGAGAACCTTCGAGGGCTCGGGTCCCCAGGCTGAGCCGCCCTGCTGTGTGACCTTGGGCCCTGAGCACCTCTCCGAGCGGTCAGTTTGGACCGTGGAAGTAGGGCGGGTCTGAACGCTGGGAGACATGCGGGTGCGCAGGGGTGTCAGTTGACGTGTGACCTCCCCGACCAGGCCCCTGGTGGACATGTACAGCCATCGCTACTTCCTGACTGTGCCGTATGAGGAATGCAAACGGAGGAGGAGGTGGGTTGCAGGGACAGGGGGTGTCCGTGGGGCACCGTCCCGGGAGCCCACCCCACCCTTTCCCACGCATCTCAGGCTCAGCTCAGTGGTGGGAAGGTGTGGAAGTCGGGGTCCCCCAGCCACAGCCTTGGCTTAGGGGTGAGATTCCCCCACCCAAGGTCTGTGGAGCACTGCCCTGCCCTCTTTCTCTCGCTCCAGTAACCGTAGTTACATGGTTCCTGATCCCCCGGGCCTCTTTGATGGTCACGTGTGGCCCATGTACCAGAAGTATAAACGGGAGATGGAGCGGGACGGAGTGGAAGTGGGTAAGCCTGGGAGTCGCCCGAATCTCACCCCCAGTCTCCCTTGCCATTCCCTGGGGTCCGAAGAGTGCACGGCCCGCCCCACCTGCGGCCCAGCCCCGACACAGGTCTTTTCCGGTTCCAGTCTACTTAGACGGCACGAAGTCCCGTGAGGAACTCTTCAGGCAGGTTCTGGAGGACGTTCAAAACAGGCTGCTGAACCGGTCCTAGCAACTGCGGACATCATCTGGTGTGAGGCGCAGGCGGGCTGGGCGCCGTGGTGGTCCCCGCGGGGGACCTGTACACAGGAGGGGGTGTCCCCACACACTGAGCCACGGCAGCAACTCACCATTAAACTGAACCGTGTTTTTTAACCTCTGGTGCCTTGTGGTCTCTATGAATGGATGAGCCCACCCCCCCTCCAATGCGCTTCGCCGGCCAGAGGATGACGCCAAGAGCACTGGACACTGTCAGCCTCCACCTCTCTGTGACCTTGCTAACGTGCCTCAGTTTCCCCAAAGGAGACATTTTCTATGAACTTGAGGAGGGAAATTATCGCCACTAATCTAGACAGGCACAGAGAGGTTACCTGTCATACCCATGGTCACACAGCAAGGTTAGGTATGTTCAGCCAAGACTGAAAGTTGAGAGTCTAGAGTTCTTGAGGGAGTCCTGAGACCTTCAGTCTCCCATCCGAGCCTCCCTCCACCCTGTTCTAGCCCCAAAGCACACACCTACTGGTCCGGGACCTAGCATGTCCCCTCTCTCACACAATCAGACACCTCCTGAGCCATGGTGGCAGCCTGAGGGTGACGTTTTATTATTTGTGTTCACTTCATGAAAGGGGAAACTGAGGCTCAGAGCATCTTGCTGATGTTGGGATGTGAATGTGTGGGGAGGGGGCCGCAGAGTCCATTATTTGGCCTGAGTGCGACACCTCATGGTCGTCTGTGGTATTGCAATGACAGCATCCCAATTACATATCGGAAATAATGCGACGGGTGGATGGGTGGGTGGATGGGTGGATGGGTGGATGGGTGGGTGCTTTATTAAACAGCAAGTCTGACTACATGAAGCTCTGTCTGATAATAAAATAATATAAATGCAATAAAATAAAATGTGAATTCAAATTTTTTTTTCCTGTGAATTCCAATTTCTTTTTCCTTTCTTTTTGGGAGGGTTGAAAGGGGGTTTCTCTGTGTAAACCTGGCTGTCCTGGAACTCCCTCTGTAGATGAGGCTAGCCTCTAACAGAGATCCGCCTGCCTCTGCCTCCTAAGTGCTGGGATTAAAGATGTGTGCCACCACTGCCTGGCTTTTGAATTCCATTTTCTAACACTTAAATTTTACAGACTTCAAACTTAAGGGTGTTTTACTTTGTTGTGCTTCGGAATGAGGCTCCTGTCGCTCGGTTGGTCTTGAACCCTCATCCTGCCCCCACATACATTTCCCTTACCCTGGTTCACCCTGCCCAGTGTCTGTGAGACTCCGTAGCAGGCGTAGGATGGCCTTACATCTGCCTGGAATACTGAAGACATCTATCGTCTCCCTTTCTGCGGAGGTCACATGACGGACAAGGGGCGGGAAGCGCCGTAGGGCCGCAGCTTCAGGGACAGGAGGACACTGAAGTCCCTGTGACCTGCAGGACTGGAGCAGCTTGTGGCACTTGCCAACCCCTGGCCTTCGTCCCAGGCACGCTCTGGGATCAGGCTCATCTGGTCACTGTCCCCAAAATAATTCAGCATGAGACAAGGCAGAGGTGGCTTCAGGGCAGCCCCACGAACAGCCTGGACATGATTCATGGAATAAAGAATAAACTAGAGAGTTGGAGCAGTGGCTCATGGTTAACACACCGGCCACCCTGCAGAGGGCCCGGGCTCAGTCTCCAGCACCCACACAGCGGCTCACAACCATCTACAGCTCCAGCGGACCAGATGCCCCCTTCTGGTCTCTGTGGGGACTGCACACACGTGGTGCACAGACAAAAGTGCAGGCAAAACATCCATACCCAAGATAAAAACCAAACATAAATACACATCCACACACAGGACATGTATACACATGCAAACACAAATGTAACAAGAATGTTTTTAAATGCTGAGAGCAGCTTGCTCAGTCTCTCCAGAACATTCCTCATTTATAGGGACCACCCACCTTGTCCTCAGCACACTGGGAGGGTGGGGCTGTGTTTTAAGATTGGTTTATTGCATGTCTCATATCTGCAGAGCTCAGAGAGGGAGAGCTGTTTGCTTGGAATCACACAGCAGTCAGAATTTGAACCCAGGTCTGTGGTCTTCCCCTGCTGGGCAAGCAGGACCTCGATGTGCACCCCTGCTCTGCTTGGAAAAGCTCCTCACAGCCTTCCCAGAGCGACAGAGGGTGCCAGGGACACCCACCTACGTCAGCCTGGCCCTAGCAGAGTTAGCCAGCCCAGGGCCGTGAGTGGTGTCCTACCACCCACTCAGACACAAGCTCCCCGCAAACACCCCAAATGTCATCAGCTTAACTGAGGGATGGGACAGTCTGGAACAGATACAGGTCACCTCAATATTGTAGCTCAGAGGAACAGAGAGTGTTGCTTTTCCATAGTCAAGGATGCTGTGGCTCAGGGGAGGCGGAGACCCTTGACCAAGGTCTGTTACAGAAACGTGGCTCAGGATGGGCACTTTGACACAAGTTATCATCCTAGCACTCGCTCAGAGCCTGAGGCAGGAGCTCCAGCCTTGGCTACACAGTGAGTTGGAGGCCAGCCTGGGCTACATAAACCCTTATCTCAAAAAAGAAAAAAAAACTCAAATCTCAGGTTGGTGGCTGTGTTCCCCTGAGGGTCCCGGGTGATATCTGGAGACACATGTCACACGAGGGGAGCTCCAGGCACAGAGCGGGTGGGGTCAGGGACACTGCTCAGCACACTCCAGAGTCGAGGATATCCCACACAGAGCACCCAACCAGACATTCCCACACAATGAGCCCAAGGCTCCTCAGTCTCCAGTAAGACGCTGACACAGATGCTCACCAGCCCCGGATTCAGGAGTCAGCTAAGTCATCCCCAGGTCCCAAGGAACTTGGCATACATAAGGTCCCCTCCTGGAGTCCCCATCTCCCCCTGCCACCTGGCTACCGGGAGCCACTGTGTCCATCTTTACTCGAGTCCTGGGGATTCGAACCCAGGCCTTCACACATCTTACTTAGGTAAATACTTTATCCGCTGGGCCAACTTCCCAGCTCAGAGAACCTGTCACCCCGCCCAACCCCACACACCCCGAGTCCTAATGACCATCACAGGGGCTGAGGTGACAGTTTGGTCAGGACCTGGAGGTGGGTGTCAGCGCAACCACCTGTCTCTGACATCCGTTCGCACTCAGCAGAGATCTCAGTCAGCATTTATACCCCTGAGCCCCACCTGGGCCAAAGGGCACTGCACTCCAGACGTAAGGTCCCCAAGGGCCAGAGAAGGGGGGCAGCCCCGGAGCTGAGTGGAGAACCAGCCAAGGCCAGAGGGGAGGGGCCGACAGAAGAGGCAGAAGCTACCAACTGCAGATGTCCCCATCCTGACTCCCCAGATCCACTGGGCCAACTCTAGAGACTGCAAGCAATCTCAGACATGAAGATCGCATCTCCTTGCTTCCCCAGCCAGCAGGTCTGAAGCAAGGTGGACAGAGGTGGAATTTGGGGACACATCTATACTTGTGGGCCAGCCACAAAACGCCTTTAGCCAGGAGGCAGAAGCAGGCGGATCTCTGTGAGCTTGAGGCCAGCCTGGTCTACAGAGTGAGTTACAGGACAGCCAGGGCTACACAGAGAGACCCTCAGAATAAAAACAAACCAAAATCAAGGTGACTACAGAAGGTCAGGGGCTGCGGACCCAGGGAGAGATGGGGTTAGGGACAGAGGGGGTCCCCTCTTTGGTCCCTCAGCTGTTCACCACCCACACCAAGCACACATGCATTGTTGGGGTCACTTGGGTGGGACGGGAGTGCCCCTGGCTCTCCACCCTGTTGCATGTCACCTTTCCCTTCCGCCCATTGTCCCAGAAGTCACTGGGGACCGTCAGGGTCTGTGTTTCACTCATCCTTCGCTTTAACACAATTCTTTCTTTTACTTTTTGGGGTCACCATGGCCGCATGAAGCCTCGGTGAGGGCCAAGGACCCCGGGGAGGTGGTTGGGTACTTACTTTTAAGATCTCAGGGGTTGAAGGAGCCGCCGGAGGCTTGCAGGCTTGGCTTTATAGCCTCGCCGCGGGCTCCCCGCCAGGTTATTAATAGCGAGGCAGTGTCTTGCCCAAGTATGGTCAAGAACTGAGAACCATGAACTTGGCCAGGCCACATCTGCTCTGAGCACCTGATCCGGGCTGTGACGGGTGGGGGTGGCACATACCAGTGTCCTCTGACCTACATGAGGCTAAAGCTGTGTGTGTGTGTGGGGGGGGTTCTCCCCAAACCACAAATAGAACGATCTGTAGTGACATTAGCCTGTCATCCTGGCACTTCAGATCTGGGGTACACAGTTCAAGGACAGCCTGGACTAGGTAGAGTTCCAAGGGTACAGTGAGACCCTGTCTCAAAGACATAAAAATCAATTAACTTGAGACTCAATCCTTGGGACCGCTGCTACCGAGGCCCCCACAAACTTGAGGTGTCTGGTTACCATCTTGGGAAGCACGGGGACTCACTGGAGGCTGCACGGGTTTGCCGGGAATGGGCTGGGCTAGATGGGAACTGGAGGCAGTAGCCAGGGCGCCTCCAGTGGCCTCCTGCCTCCCTCGGACCAGACAGGGACCTGTAGCAGGCGCGGGACCACAAGCCCACCCTAATGGGATAAAGCCTTGACACCGGAACAGGAGCTGCATACCAATGGCTGGCACACCCCCTTTCTCCAATTCCAAGCTGAGCCTCTTTGTTCTGGAATATTCCATGTCTGCCTGAAGCTCAGCACAGTCTTCTCTGAACTTAGCTAATATTAATGGAGAGACTGATCTCAAATAAGGCTCAGTCCTGCGTCCTGAGGGTCAGCACATCATATTTGGGGTAAAACCAGGGCTTATCAGGAAAGCCTGTGAAGGGGCCTGTGGCGACAGCTTTAATCTTTATTTTTTTAAAAGATTTATTTATGTATTATGTATACAGTGTTCTGTCTACACATCTGAGGGCTCCAGATCTCATTATAGATGGTTGTGAGCCACCATGTGGTTGCTGGGAACTGAACTCAAGACCTTTGGAAGAGCTGCCAGTGCTCTTAACCTCTAAGCCATCTCTCCAGCCCAGCTTTAATCTTTATTAACTTTTGATTTCTGTGGAGCCCTGACAGTCCTGAAATGCACTATGTAGACGAGGCTGGCCTCGAACTCACAAAGACCAAGCTCCCTTTGCCTCCCCAGGTCTGTGCCATCACACCTGGCTTTTTAAACATTTAGAAAACGTTATTTATATGTATGAGCTTGTGTCTGTGCACAAGTGCGCACCCTGTGCCCGTAGAGCACATCGGATCCCCGAATCTACAACTACAGGAGGTTGCGCGTGGCTGTGGGGTATGGAGCTCGGACCTGGATCCTCTAACCCGGCAGCCAGCATCCTGACTAGACTAGGGCGGCCTCTGCCGCTAATCTCCACCGCCGTGAGACCGCGTCTGTAAGGCTTTGCTGGGACCGCAGGGGCTCACGGTCAAACCAGGTGGGGTCTGAGCGCGCCGGAGGTGCACAGCTGTTCCGCCCACGCCTGCGGTTCAGCACAGAGCTAGACTAGAGGTGGGACTGGAAGCGCCGTGCGCCTTCACTACACAGACGGAAACCCAGGTCTCCAGGGACACCAGGCAGGACACTGGGTCAGCTCACAGCTCAGGGACTTAACTGCTCCGGGATGTTGTAGTAAACGCTGGGATGACAGGCGCATAATGTTTGATCTCTCCCGTGGTGAGGCCTTTTGTGTCTCTTACTTGCTGTGTGACACTCCAGGGGACCTGCTGTTTTTAGTTCAACTTCACTTGTCTGTCAACTGTGGGTGATGCCACCCATGGCGTGTCGCGTGGCACAGAGCATGATCTCCAGGGTGGGGACCCTCCGGGGTCGTGGGAGGGGGGTGGAGACCACACACCGTGTGGGCTGCTCGCTCCTACCCTCCCCGCGGAGCGTGGAACACAACGCGGCAGTACGTGGAAAGTAGCTTTATTCCGGGGTTGCGCGGGGGTCCGGGGTGCGGGGCTCCGCGGCCGCAGCCTAGCGCACGCCGCACTCGGCCTGCAGTCGCTCCTGCTCCAGCGCGCGCACCAGATCGCGCACAAACTGCACCTCGGCAGCCACCTGCGCGGCCAGCGCGTCGTAGCGGTTCTCCAGGCGACCCAGGCGGCGCTTCAGGCCCCCGGCACCCAGCAGCGCCGCCCGCGCCTCCTCCTGCGCGCGCGTGCGCAAGGCCTCGGTGCGTCCCAGCTCTGTGCGCAGGCGCCGCAGGTCGCGACCTAGCCCCGCGCTCCCGTCCCGGCAGCGAGCCTCCCGCTGCTCGGCGGCCGCGCGCAGCGCGCACACGCGCTCCCGGCACTGGCGCCGACCGCGCTGCAGCTCGCGCAGCCCCTGCTCCGCCGCCGCCACGTCCTCCAGCACGCGCGAGAAGCGCTCGAAGCTGGCGTAGCTCGTGTTGCGTGGCATGCTCGAGTGCGACTTGAGGCTGTATTCGCGCAGGCGCGCCGCGCGCAGCCGCCGCCGCTCCGGCTTCCGGGCGCCGTCCTCGCGCCTTCGCACCTGAGGGGAGCGGAGCTTAAGGCAAGGGAACCACGGCCGCCCGCCAGCCCGCCCGTTCCCGGGGTCTCGAGGCCCCACCTTGATCCACGAGTGCTCGAGGCTCTGCGCGATTGTCATCCTCCTCCTGCAGGATGGGGCGGGTTAGTGTTTGTGGGACCCCCACCTTCAGCCTGGCATGTGACCCGTCAGGGCGACTCGGGTCATCGCTGACAGTACCCCGTATCGCGGGACGCCACCCCGATTCCCATTCATCCACCCTTGCCCCACCCCATCCACCTAGGAACGTGGAGGAGCCCGAAAGGCTGCAACCCTGTTGTCCCCAAACCTTCCCCCAGGCTGGCTGTACTCTGCTAGGCCCCTGCGGCTTTATGAAGAGCCGTGGACACTGACGCCCTGGAGTCCGCAGGGTGTAGTAGAGGCTGGTGAACACGGCAGGTAACAAGGGAGTAAACCTGCCACCTAGTGCCCTGGAGGGGGAGGCAAGATGATGAATTCAAGGCCAGCCTGGACTACAGCAGACCCTGCCTCAAAATTACAGCAAAAGTCCCCAAACCAAAACCCAGGTGTGGCCAGCCGTTGAGAGGCCACCGCCGCGGTCCGCCTACTTGGGGTCTTTGACCAGCAGCTTGCGGATGAAGTCCTTGGCCAGCTCGCTGGTGCTGCTGAAGTACTCCTCGTCAAAGTCGTAGTTCACCGCCGAGATGTTTGTCAGGGTCTCCTGCTTGGTCTCCCCAAGGAACGGGGACGCCCCACTCAGACTGCAAGGGGACAGGGCGGAGGGAGAGTCAGCTGATGGAGCTGGCACCCCACCCTCTCCACCTTGGCGCAGCTAGGGCTATCTGGGAATGGGACCTCAACTGAGAGACTGTGTGTTTGTGGGCGGGGGTTCACCGTTGATGAAGGACTAGGCCACAGTGAGCAATGCCAACCCTGCGCAGGTGGTCCCTATAAACCAGGGGTGCGCAAGCCACAGGAGCAAGTCGATAAGCTCCACGGTTCCTGTGCGACTGACTGGTCACTGTGAGAGCAAACCCGTTCCTCTCCAAGGTGAGTTTGTCACAGCAGTAGAAACCAAACTGGAATATGTCCTGACCCCAACAATCCAGCACACTGGTGCTATGGAGGAGAAGCAAGAGAAGCATCTCCAAGGAAAGGACAGGACAGACCTTAGGGTAATCAACACTCAGTGAGGGGGCTGTGGGCATAGTCAGGACAGGGCCCACCCAGAATCCCCAGTGAGGGGGGATTGGGCGTGGTCAGGACAGGCCCCGCCCAGAATCCCAGTGAGGGGGCTGGGGGCGGGGCCGGGGGTCCAGCCACAGTCAGAGTGAGCCGCTCCTTCCCTGGCTATCTCCCAGTGTCCTTACAACAGGTCCCAGCCCAGACCCTGTCCCCCAGCAGGTGCAGCCCGGGGCTCGTCCCAGCACTCACAGGATGTAGGTGATGACGCCGATGCTCCTGTAGGGGGCAGAAAAGATGGGTCAACATGACCATAGCCGCACCCTACGCCTAGGACACAGCCTCCAAATCTCTAGGACCAAGGGTTCTAAGAGTGTGGTCAGTGTCAATCACAGGGTCGCCTGAGCACCTGGGCCAATGCCAGGACAGCAGGTCCACAGAACCTCTGAATCGATGTGACCCAGCATCCGCCTGGCCGGCTCTGGATGCAGTGGGTCACTATCCTGTCAGCTGGGAGACCCTCAGGGGCAACCTGTGAGGGTGCAGACCCCACACACCAAGGTCAGCCCAGGAGGCTCATCTCTTCCGTGGGGCCGTCCAGTGCCCACACCCTCACTAGGCTGTCTCGGGCCTGTACTGGGTACAGCTAGGGAAGGAGGGAGCACAGCAGGGGAGGGCGGAGCAGGACCTCACACCCACCACTCACCACATGTCAGCCTCCAAGCCCAGAGGTTCGTAGTTGACAATCTCGGGGGCTGTGGAAGACAGGGTCGCAGAGGCCGGTCAGGCTGTGATGTGCAGGGGCCCGCCCCACCCAGCGGTGTCCGTGCCTGCCCCTCACCCACGAACTCGGGAGTGCCGAAGATGTTCTTGAACTCGCTGCCGGCCTCGATCCTGTGTGCGATGCCAAAGTCGATGAGTTTGATGCGCGGGCTGGCCGCGTGCTTGTCCAGTAGCATGATGTTCTCAGGCTGCAGGAGGGCAGGGGGTGATGTGACCCCTGGGGACACCCCCAGCCCCACCTCCCAGCGCCCATGCACGCGTACTACCTTCAGGTCAAAATGCGCAATGCGCTTGGAGTGCAGGTAGTGGACTCCGTCCAGGATCTGCTTGAGGAACTGCGTGGCCTCGTCCTCCGTCAGCGACTCCTTCTCGGCCAGGAAGTCGAAGAGCTCGCCGCCGGACACCAGCTCCAGGATGAGCACGACGTCCGTCTTGTTCTCGAACACATCGTGCAGCGTGATGATGTTGGGGTGGCGGATCTCACGCAGGATGCTCACCTCGCGCTCGATCTCCTCCCGGCTCACACCGCGCCGGCTGGACGGCAGGCGCCGCTTCTTGATGAACTTGGCCGCGTACTCCATGCCCGTGCCCTTCTGCTGGCACTTGCGCACGATGGCAAACTGGCCGCTGCGGGGGAGGGGACAGCTGAGCGCCGCAGACGGAGCCACAGTGCACTGTCCTCGGGGCTCCCACAGCAGCAGGTCTGCCCAAAGAGCCAGGACATGTGGCTGGGGGAGGGGGGAAGGCTCAGGGGAGACAGTGAGGCCAGGGAGCGCCAGGGATCGGAGAAAAGTCAGGTGGGGTTAACCCCATTGCTAAGGGAGAGAGGAGGGTCCCTGGCCAGGGAATCCAGCTGCCTCAGTGAGCTCCGGGTTCACTCAGTGAGCCACTCTGTCTCAAAAAACCAGGTGACATAAAAGTGGGATTCCTCAGACTGACATGGAGACCACGGCTTTAACCCCAGCACTCAGGAGGCAGAAACAGACAGATCTGCCTGTCTTGTGAATTCCATGAGAGCCTGATTTACGGTAGTGAAATTTGTAGCAACCCAGGAAGATACTGAATGTCAACCTCTGGTCTCCACACACATTCTAAATACTCTGTGTATCAATCAAGCCAGGTGTGGTGGCACCTGTCACCCAGCACTCAAGGGCTGTGGGGGGGTCTCAACTTAAAGCCCAGCCCCTCACTCCAAGACGGAAGCCCCTAGGATAGGAAGCCCACACCTCATCAGTTTCAGGAAGTCCCTGAAGTCAACCAAATGCACTAATCCCCCCTCCCGATTTATGTAAGTATAAGGACTCTAACTCAGACCAGCTGGGCTGCCTGGGGGCAGCTCGCCCTGGGAGAACGCTGCCCACTCGGGGAAGGGGGGTTGCCCACTGGCTGTACAGTGCATTCCAAACTCCCAGCACTGACAGGAACACAGCTGTCTGTTTCTGCTGTCCGTAACCCTGTACTGGCTGGATTTTGTTGACTACACAACCCTAGACCTAACATGGAGGAGGGGCCTTGCTGTGGGATACTACCTATGCAAAGATGCATTACTTCTGTTTATGTTGTGGAATATTGCTGCAACTAGGCAAAGATGTTACAGACCCATTTGCTTTGCCTGCCTAAGGCACCTGATTGGTCTAATATAGAGCTGACTGGCCAATAGCGAGGGAGTAGAGGGACAGGTAGGGCTGGCAGGCAGAGAGTAAGGAGGAGGGATCCAGCCTCTAGAGAATGGAGAGAAAGGAGAGATAACGAGAAAGAGGGAGACACCTGGGGCCAGTCGGGTAACCGCCAGCCAGACAGGGAGGAGGACATCCAGAATGAAAGGTAAAAAACCCGGAGGCAAAACACAGATGAAGACAAACGGGTTAAGTTATAAGAGCGAGCAAGAAATGGGCCTAAGCTTAGGCCAAGCATTCATAACTAATATTTAGTCTTTGCATCATGATTTAGGAGCTGGTTGGAGGCCCAAGAGAAAGCCTGCTCCAGGGCCTCCCGAGAAAAGGCATGTCTGTGGGGCATTTTCTCCACGATGACTGATGTGGAAGGGACCAACCTGCCGTACTTCCTTCCATCCCTGGGCTGGTGGTCCCAGGTTCAAGAAGGAAGCAGGCTGAGCCAGCCATGTGAAGCGCACCCTCGGCAGCCTCTGCATGAGCGGCTGCCTCCAGGGTCCTGGCCTGACTTCCCTCAGGATGGGGCTGCCCCGAGAGCTGAGCAGAAGTCTGTCCTCCCAAACATGCTTTCCGTGTTTCCTCACAGCAGAGACCACAACCAAGACAGCACCGAAACCCACGTTCCTGCAAGTGACCCCAACAAAGCTCACTGGGTCCCCAATTTGGCTTTAGTGCTGTCCGTACTCGGGTCTGTCACTGGTTCCGGCTGCGCGAGGGGACATCTGTCACCCTCTCCAGCAAAGGCACCACAAAACAGTGAGTGCCCAACAGGGACCAACAACCAAAGATGAGCTCGGGAGGGCCCAGCACGCTTGGGCAATGGCACACAACGGAGGCTGGGTGGGGGTGGGATGTACCAGGGGACAAAGGCGACCTTTCCCTATGGGGTACAGGTCAGTGTGCCTCCCTGCTGGGTCAGCGGACCTACAGTGGTTGGGGACACAGTCATGGCTGAAGTCTGGGTGACGACAGTGAACATCCGTGGATGTTGTTTGCCTGTTAAGTAGCACGGAGTGTTTCATCAGCCTGGTGAGTGGGGTCCGGTGAGCATGGGGGTGCCCTGCACAGAGGGACGCACAAATGTCGCGGTCTGTGAGAGCGTCAACAGGGCTGTGCAGAGTCACATAGGTTTCAGGTTGAGGAGGCAGAAGCAGCCGTCTGAGAGGATGGGATGATGCCACAGCTGTTCCTTACAGTTGGGGACCCTCAGAACTGGATAGTGTGGATGTCAGGGGTGGAATAGCAGAAAAATTAAAGATTTTTTTTTTTTTTTTTTTTTTTTTTGGTTTTTCGAGACAGGGTTTCTCTGTGGTTTTGGAGCCTGTCCTGGAACTAGCTCTTGTACACCAGGCTGGTCTTGAACTCACAGAGATCCGCCTGCCTCTGCCTAAAAATTAATTTTTTTTTTTTTTTTTGGTTTTTTTTGAGACAGGGTTTCTCTGTGGCTTTGGAGCCTGTCCTGGAACTAGCTCTTGTAGACCAGGCTGGTCTCGAACTCACAGAGATCCGCCTGCCTCTGCCTCCCGAAAATTAAAGATTTTAAAAGTGACATTTGGCCAGACAGTGGTGGCACCCATCTTTAATCCCAGCACTCGGAAAGCAGAAGCAGGCAGATCTATGAGTTTGAGGCCAGCCTGGTCTAGAGCTAGTTCCAGGACAGGCTCCAAAGCTACACAGAGAAACCCTGTCTTGAAAAGCCAAAATAAATAAAGTGACATTTGATACCCAGTTCACCAGGCCATGAGATGTTGTTCATTCAAGAGCTGAGGAAAATGTCTATGTATCAGAAGTCTCAGGACCTGGACAGAGCTTCAGTGCCTTTGGTGTGTCCCTTGGTAGGGCAGGACCCCTGTGCTGTCAGAGAGCCTTTATCTTAGACTAGCATGTGAACTACGGAAACAACTAAAAACAAAGAGAAAGCAACCCAAGGGACCTGGCATGCTGCTCAGTGGATTCACACTGGGCCAGGGTCCTCAGGAAAATCAGCAGACCGAGACAAAATGCAGCACTTCTGAGCCTTTGCAGGGTCAGGGGCCTGCCGAGTACTTCAGCATGGTAAGAAATGGGTACGGGGCGGGGAGGATGCTGGAGAGATGGCTCAGAAGTTAAGAGCATTGCCTGCTCTTCCAAAGGTCCTGAGTTCAATTCCCAGCAACTACATGGTGGCTCACAACCATCTGTAATGAGATCTGGTCCCCTCTTCTGACAGCAGGCATACACACAAACAGAATATTATATACATAATAAATAAATATTTTTTAAAAAAAGAAATGGAGCCGGGCGATGGTGGCGCACGCCTTTAATCCCAGCACTCGGGAGGCAGAGGCAGGCGGATCTCTGTGAGTTTGAGACCAGCCTGGTCTACAAGAGCTAGTTCCAGGACAGGCTCCAAAGCCACAGAGAAACCCTGTCTCGAAAAACCAAAAAAAAAAAAAAAAAAAAAAGGATACAGATAATTGCTAGAGCACCCTACCCCAGGGACAGGAAGGGGGTCTCAAGGCTGGGACTCCCCTAAATGGGTGGCTGGGGCGCTTGCAGGGTGACTACATGGTGGGTTGACTGGTCTGCGGATGCTGGTATTGGGGCTCTGGAATGTTTTAGAAGTTTCAGTTCTCGGGGGGCTCAGATATACAGCAGGGGTGAAAGGGAGTAAACCTGCCCAGCTGGAGGTGGCTGCAGGTTGGCCTGAGCCCCAGAGCTGCTATGAAGGGCACCGTCCTCCCTGTCTTGATGCTCTTCCCACCTTGTGCTGTGGGACTCTGCTGTCCTTGGTGAACGGGTGGCTGTGACCTACAGGTGACGCAAACCCAGCACTTACGTATTCTACACACGTAGACACCCACGCATGTGTGAGTGTCATGAAAGAATGGCATTCACGCCGGGCAGTGGTGGCCCACATCTTTAATCTCAGCTCTCAGGAGGCAGAAGCAGGTGGATCTCTGTGAGTTCGAGGCCAGCCTGGTCTACAGAGTGAGTTCTAGGACAGCCAGGGCTACACAGAGAAACCCTGTCTAGAAAACCAAAATAGAAATAAACAAATAAAAAGACTGTTGGGCCGGAGAGATGCTTGGTGGTTAGCGCACCTTCCTGTCTGGAAAACCAAAATAAAAATAATAAGCCGGGCGGTGGTGGCGCACGCCTTTAATCCCAGCACTCGGGAGGCAGAGGCAGGCGGATCTCTGTGAGTTCGAGACCAGCCTGGTCTACAAGAGCTAGTTCCAGGACAGGCTCCAAAAAACCACAGAGAAACCCTGTCTCGAAAAACCAAAAAAAAAAAAAAAAAAAAAAAGAGCTAGTTCCAGGACAGGCACCAAAGCTACAGAGAAACCCTGTCTCGAAAAACAAAACAAAACAAAAATAATAAAATAAAATAAAAAGGCTGTTGGGTTGGAGAGATGCTCGGTGGTTAGCACACCTTCCTGCAGAGGACCCAGGTTCAATTCCCAGTGTGCATACCGGGCTCACAGCTGCCTGTGACTCCAGTTCTTGAGACCCAACGCCCCCTTCTGGCCTCCACAGGTACTGCACACAGATACTTGCTGAGGATGTCATAAGCCAAGGTGAAGACTGAGTCTAAAGTGTCCCCTCCCTGTGGCTGAGCCGTGGTGGCCCACACGAGCTGCAAAGGTGGTTGGAGAGAATTGCACCCTGAATTCTCCCAATGACGAGCAGGGTGTCAGCCGGTCGGAGGCAGGGCCTATGGCTAGGACTATTCTTTTTGGTGGCTGCTCCGGTGCTCACTGAGACTCACTAGTCAGGCTCTGGGGACGGAAGGACAGGTTCACAGCTGGGTTCGCGTCCTCTCAGGACCCAGAGACCATGAGGGGGGGCTGGGCTCCCCAGGATTAAAACCATCTAAGGGGGATCCCTAACAGCGATCCCAGGGCGCTCCACCCTGTAGAGGCCCCTTAGACAGGAAGTCGCTGGGTCCTCCCTTCCTGGGAACACGGGCAGAAGGGGCTGCTGAGAGGAACTGTCACGCCAGCCACCTGGAAAGGCCGCTCTCCAGCCTGCAGCTATGTGGGCTGTCACCCATGCTGGGGTGGCCTTGGTGAGACAGCTGTCTTGTAGCCATTTCTGCTCCTGTACGTGACCCCAGTGAGACTCGTGGCTCACCACACCAGACGTTGGTGGTGTCCAGGGTTTCTGCCATTGGCTCCCTATCTGGGGCGAATTGACACTTCTCCTCTGCCCAGGAATAGAACCACCACCACCTAAGCTACGACTCCTGGTCTCAACAACAGCCAAATCATACTATGTAGCACAGGCTGGCCTTAAACTCAGTGACAGCCGGGCAGTGGTGGCACAAATCCCAGCACTGGGGAGGCAGAGGCAGGCGGATCTCTGTGAGTCTGAGGCCAGCCTGGTCTACAGAGCGAGTTCCAGGATAGGTTCTAAAGCTACAGAGAAACCCTGTCTCGAAAAAACCAAACAAACTCAGTGATAGCCCCCTGGCCTCAGCCTCCTGAGAGCTGGGGGAGGGGGGCTTCCACAACCCCCACTTTCTTTGATGACTGTCTTTGGCTGGTGGGTCTTTCATTTGGAGATGGGAGATGCTGCCCTGCCTTGTTCTCACAGCTGGGACAGACTTCCTGCAGGCTTCCCCAGGACCTGCAAACAGGAGAACAGAACGCACCTGTCATCCTAGTACTGGGGAGGTGGAGACGGGAGGATGGTGAGTCTGAAGCTAGCCTGGGCTACATGAGACCCTGTCTCAAACAATATGGAGCTGGTGCGACGGCTCAGGGGCAACCAGAGCTCTATTTCTAAACCTGCAGAGTGGGGGGAGAAGCGAGCTGTCCTGACCCCTGCATGCACACACAAATAAGCATAGTTTAATAAGTCAGGTGTGGCGGTGCACACGTCTTTAACCCCAGCACTCAGGAGGCAGAGGCAGGCGGATCTCTGTGAGTTCTCAGCCAGTCTGGTCTACAGAGGGAGTGCCAGGACAGCCAGGCCTGCACAGAGAGACCCTGTCTCGAAACGACAAAAGCACGGGCCTGCTCTGAGAGCCTGCATCCGTGTATCCACACCCGCAGCACACACCGTGTATCCACACCCACTGCACACACCGTGTATCCACACCCTCGGCACACACCGTGTATCCACACCCACTGCACACACCGTGTATCCACACCCAATGCACGGACCGTGTATCCACACCCACTGCACACACCGTGTATCCACACCCACTGCACACACCGTGTATCCACACCCGCGGCACACACCGTGTATCCACACACACGGCACACACCATGTATCCACACCCACGGCACAGACACCAACATGTTGTCCCCTGATGGAGTTGGGGCAAGGAGTCACAGGACTTGTGTCCTAGCGACTCACTCGCCAGGTCCCCAACACCATGGGGACTCCAGCAGCTCATTCCTGGGGTATGAGGAGTCACAGAGAAGCCCCTGGGACACTGAGGTACAACACGGATGAGGTCTTCTCCAGCAGGTGCGCCATGGCCCTACGAGCTAAGTGCCGCCATCACCCTGCTTCATGGCCGAGAACGGTGTTCAACCACGCCCACACAGGGCAACACGAGACTGGACCCTCCTCGCTGCAGGACACAGCCTGGCACCTGGGTGACCATCCCTCGCTTGCTTCCCGTCGTAGGACTCAACAGCTGAAACCCCACTAGATCACCAAGAACTAACTCTCAGCTGCAGCACAGAAGGACTGAGGCCACCTAGTCACTCTGCCTGAGAAAAGTGTCCACACATCAAGGCTACTCGGGTGGATGCAGCTGGCAGGGCTGAGGCAAGGAAGGGAGGAGCCACAGCTGGGGCACTGGAGCCCCTCGGGCCGTTCTTAGCTCCCGGCCTGCTCTACACTGGAGCTTCCAAGACCCTGAGTGTACAACAGCACCGGGTAGCCATCCTCAGCCACTGTGTGTGCCGGTCCTGTGGACCGTACCCCGTCACCAGAAATACAGGGATGGGCATTTCCTGGCATTGTTTCGGATCACAAAATACAAATCTTTCTCCCAGGCACGTAGCAATAGTCAAGTTTGGAGTTCAATCCCTGGATCGCACATGAAAAGCCAGGCGTGGTGGCATGTGCCCAGAACACTGCGCAAGGGAACTAGGGCTTCTTGCTCAGCTTTGCCCAATCACTGGGCTCTGCTAGTAAGACAGTGTTTACAAACAAGGCGTAGAGGCCTGCGGAGACCACAGCGGCCACCAGCACCTGCCGCTGAACCCAGCACCCACAGCTCACAAATGGGTGACGCCAGGCCTGGGGAAACACCACCACCTTCTGGTCTCTGTGGGAACTACATACACACGGGGCACAGAAGATGAAAATAAATCAGAAAACGGTGGGGAGTGGACAGGAGACACGAACTCGGCCTCCACCCTCACACATCACACCTGGGACCACGTGATGGAGAGCCAACGCCTGCAAGCTGCCCTCTGCCCTCCACATTCACGCTGCACACATAATCAACATCTCTCAAAATCAAAAAATAAAAATGCAGAGACGTAGGCAGGGGTGACTGTACAGGGCTGCCAGGACCTGGGGACACATCACAGCCTGTGACATCGTGGGGTCCTAGAACCGTTCCCAGGGTCTGACTAGTAAAAGGGCTACACTTTCCCAGTCTTCTGGGGAGGACAAGGGTTTGTGGAGGGTGAAGGCCCACAACAACCTGAGCTAAGATCCGAAATGTGCTCCGTATTTATTTCCATGCGCATTCTGTCCACAGGGTCCAGAAGGGGGCATCGGATCCCCTAGGACTGGAGTCGCAGATGGTCGTGAGCCGCTGTGTGGGTGCTGGGAACCGAAACCCAGCCCTCTGCCACAGCAGCTGGTACAGCGCGCTGACCACTGAACCATCCCTCCGGTCACTCCGGGTCTCAGTGAGCCTGAGATGGCTCTACACCCCCAGTACTGGGCTTACAGAGGTAATCCCCACACCACACGGTTGAGGGAGCCCTCCTTCTGGGGTGGGAGACACCCACAGCCTGAGCACATGGCTATCCCCAGAGTTCAGGGTCCCCACAGATTCAGGACTCTCCCCAGCAAGACAGTAAGTAAGGCTACATTATTTACATTCCGTCTGGATGACATCATGGGGAGAGCCCTGAGCTTCCCAGGCCAGAATTTGCCAAATAAGGTAGGGGGCCTCTTAGAAAGATGGGCCCGGTGGGCAGGGCGCGGTGGGCAAGGCGGGAAGGGGAGGGGGCTGGGTGTGGGAGCGGTGCCCACCAGTGCCTACTGGGAGGGGGAATCTGGCTTTCTCAAGAACACCAAGAAAAGCTGAGGGGACTCAAGGCTAAAGACAGGAGACCCGAGTCTACAGACAGCACGTGCAGTGTGGGGTGACACCTGTCACCAGCAGGTTCAATACCCAGGTCTGAGGCACATGACCTGAGCTCAGTCCCTGGGGCCCACATGGCAGAGAACAGACTCCAGAAAACTGTACATCTGTGGTATACACACAAACATGCACACCATAGCAATTACAAGGCCAGTCTGGGGTATGTGAGACCTTGCCTCAAACAATCAACCAAGGCCAGGTGTGGGGCCCAATGCCTTTAGTCCCGGTTTTCAGAGAGGGGGAGGGGTTCTCTGTGAGAAAAAGCTCCAGACCAGCAGAGACTCCACAGTGAAAAGTGTCTCAAGAGGAAAAGAAAAACTGAGTGCAGAAGAATCCCACAGCCAAGAAGGCTCGGGCGCCACCCTGCCTCAGGGCAGCAGCTGGAAGAACACACACCACGGCCCCACAGCTCACTCACAGAGGGAACCAGAGGAAAGCGACTCAGGCCCATGGCCATCTGGGAATCTGAGTGTGACACACTCAGTGGTCACACAAAGGACAGAGAGAGAGAGCACACCAGCAATGTCACTCACCTGCCCAGCTCCTCTCCCATCTCATAGTGGTCCTCAACATCTTCCTGCCTAAATGTGGACATGGCGGCCTGCCTTCTGGAGGACTCCTGGGACAGGGGGCTGGGAAGACACAGGGGAGAGAACTCTTCATCCGGGAACTTGGGGAGGCCCATCATCCCCTGGCACAAATGACACCCCCTAGTCGCTGCTCCCAGGTTTACTGTGGCCATCTAAAGCTCCCACCCACTGGGGAGGGGAAGGCTGGAGGACTAGAATTCCAGGGCATCCTCAAATACTCGGGGAGCCGGAAGCCAGGATGGGCTACATGAGACCATCTGTGTGCGCGCGCGTGCGCAGGGGACTGCCACGACGGCTCAGCTGCTGAGAGTGGGCGCTGCTCGTACCGAGTACCTGCGCTCGGTTCCCAGTGCCTGACCAGTTGACTGACCACCACGCCAGGTGACTTAACGCCCTCTTCTGGTCACCTCAGGTACCTGCACTCTAGCGCACCACTAAGAAACAGGCATAGATAAAAGTAAAAGCAAAAAAAAGACATTTCAAACAGTGACACGCAGAGCGCTGGAGTGCAAGTGTTCTCTACTCTCAATATTCTCACAGCCTCCGGTTACTGGGGATCCTCGCGAGCTTCCTAACCTGTCAATCATGCCCACCTGCACCCCGGAACTCAGGGGCGTCGCCGGAGCGCTAACGCATGCGCAGTCCTAGCGGTCCAGCCCCCGCGGCTGGAGCGTCCCGAGACCACCATGCCTCTCGCGTGTCCCCCTCCCCTGGCTACCGCCCTCGCCTCGTGTCCTCTGGATCCCCGACACGTTGCCCTGACCCGTCCATACCATCCACAGTCCGCGAGTCCCCGCCCGGCGCCAGTGTAGCCCCCGCGACCTCCTCCTGCGGAAGTCCCGGGAAAGCATGTACGCATGCGCCAACCGCGCCACGACACAACCGGAAATCAACGCTAATTGGTCCGTGTCTTAGCCAGAACCGAGTGCCGTTCATTGGCCAACATCACCAACTAGACGCGGAAGCCAGCACTCATTGGCCCAGTGAGCAGGAAGACGGCACCCATTGGCCAGCGGGCTTGTGCTGCCGTCATCCGCACTGAGCAATTGGTTGACTGAGTCTTCCGGCTCCGACCCGATTGGTCAAACCCTACGTCGACGTGGAAACCAAACTCCTGAGGATACGCTTAAGCGTGCGCCCTGCAAGTTACAGCCCAGGACGTGCTGGGCCTAGAGTCAAAGCCTGAGCAACTAAGAGCTCAGTGGAATGGAACAAAGTCTGTTCTGTCTCCAAGACTCAGGGTCACTGTAGTGTGCCCTGGAAGTCCCGCTCAGCACAGGATGGAGGAGTGCAGGGAGATCAACCACAGCTGAGTTTATTACTCCAAAGTGTCACAGTCATGGTCCCCAGGAGGCTGCCCACCTCCCATGAGCAACGCCCCCCCACTCCGCTCTGGGGAACTGCACTTGGGCCATAGAAGGACCCCACAAACCTCTGAATGTGTTTATTTATAGACTTTTGACATCCGAGCATTTCTGAGAATGACAGCGTGGTGTCCCGCCCACCCCATGGCCCGCCAGTCCAGCCTGCAGAGGGGACTTTGATGCCTTGGAATTCCAAAATAAATAGAATCCACGTGTTAGCGCACAGCTACGGCAGTTGGCCCCACAATCTCCGGAGCGGCACTATGGGACAGTCTCAAGGTATCTTCTGATGGGCGGGCACCGTGCAGTGTCCGGCAGTGCCAAGCGTCTACAGTTTGTCCAGGAAGTTGTCCAGCGCCGGGATGCCCTCCTTCAGGCCTTTGCGCTTGCGGGTCTCAGCGACTACTTGGCAAGGGCGGCTGCTGTTGTCAAAGGGGTCCCCAGGCAGGATCTGCCAGTGGTCGAACACACACTGGGGGAAGGCCTGGCCACCCGTGTTGGAGCGCAAATCGGCTGTGAAACCTGCACCAAGAGGCAAGAACTCAGCAAGGAGCCTAGCCCCAGTTCTGGGCCTCCCCATCTCCCTGCCCAGTGATTCTTTGGTTTTCTGTCAGATCTGCCTGCCTGTGACACCCACCCCACAAGATGTGACACAGGCATCTTGTTTTGGTTCTACTAATATGCAAACCAGCAACCTCAGGGAGCAGAGGCCTGGGACACCACAGGAGAGCCAGGGAAGGTACTCACCAAAGGACTCATTGACAGGCAAGTAGGCCTTGACCACAAACATGGGGGTGCCAGCCACCTGGGACTCCTCAAACACATGACCACGCTTCCTGTTCAGGACACCATAGATGCCACCCACAACTTGCTCAGGACACTGAGGGAAGAGAGAAGCAGTGAGAATCAGAGTGCACAGGAGGATGGGCAGGTGCCACACAGACAGGTAAGTTTACCTGTATCTCCACAAGGTAGATAGGCTCCATGAGGCGGGGCTGTGCGGTCAACACACTGGCATAGAGGCAGCGCCGGGCTGTGGGGATGATCTGGCCACCACCTCGGTGGATGGCATCAGCGTGCAGAGTCACGTCATGAACATCGAATCGCACACCACGCATGTTCTCCTCACAGAGAGCGCCCTAAGGAAAGAAAGCTGGCTAGTCACACCCCAATAATTCAGAAGCCAAGCTCCCCCACAGGCAGTCCGCGCAGGCCCCACGCTCACCTCCTTAGTGGCCCACTGGAACCCAGCCACCACGCTGTCCTTGATCTCATTCAGGTACTGCACACCCTTGGTGATGTCCGTTAGGATGTTGGGGCCGGTGCCGTCAGGCCCGAAGCACCAGATCTTGCGGGCTTCGGCGACGTCCCACTCGTACTTCTCGGCCAGGTAGCGTGCCCGAGCCTTGAGCTCCTGGCGAGCAGAGACTTCCCCCTTGTCGATGTCCTCAGCCAGGCCATCAGGGAAGGGCCGGGCCTTCATGTACAGCCGGTTGTGCTTGTTGGGGGACTTGGACAGGCACAGCACATTCGACTCCTCGCTCACTGTCTCCCGGTATGAGACAACAGGGTCCGATTTCTGCAGAAGGGAACGCCCATTACTGCTGGAAACATCTGCAGGCGGCAGCAGCAGTACCCTGAGGAGGTACCCACCTTGATGGGGATGCAGGCATGGTCTTCTTCCAAGTCCTTGAGGCAGATCTCCAGGTGCAGCTCCCCTGCTCCGGCAATGATGTGTTCCCCAGACTCCTCAATGATGCACTATGGGAACAGAGTCAGCTGGCACCGCCCTCCTCTCCCAGGGCTCCCTCCAAGACCTCACCACAGTACACCAGCACCAGAGCCTGAGGCACACCTGCACCATGGGGTCGGACTTGGCGAGTCGCTTCAGCCCCTCGACCAGCTTGGGCAGGTCGGCAGGGTTCTTGGCCTCCACGGCCACTCTGACGACAGGGCTAACGCTGAACTTCATCACACGCATGTTGTGCGCCTGCTCGAAGGTGGTGATCGTCCCAGTCTTCACCAGGAACTGGTCCACACCGACCAGCCCCACAATGTTCCCACAGGGCACGTCCTCGATGGGCTCCACATAGCGCCCCATCATCAGGATGGTTCTAGAGGGAGGGATGGAGGAGGTCAACAGGGCCATGAGGGAAAGAGTCAGGGCGCAAGTGCAGGCAGGCGCGGGACAGTGCTCACCTCTGGATGGGCTTTAAGTACAGGTCCTCCTTCTTCCCAGGTGTGTAGTTGGGGCCCATGATGCGGACCTTGAGTCCCGTGGACACCACCCCAGAGAACACTCTACCAAAGGCGTAGAAGCGGCCTTTGTCGGAGGTTGGCACCATCTTGGAAATGTACATCATGAGAGGGCCCTTGGGGTCGCAGCTTTTAATGCCTGGAGAGAGGACGCCAGGTCACCCTTTGCCGAGGCTGCAGGGCCCAGGATCTGGGTAGGGAGATGGACTGTGACACCTACCCATGGCGGCCTCATCATCAGGTGGCCCCTCGTAGAGCAGCTCACAGCGGTACTTCTGCGCGGTGACAGGGGACGGCAGGTGGATGGTGATCATCTGCAGCAGCGCGTCCCCTGCAGGCAGCCAGCGCCGCATCACTGCTTTGAGCAGCGGCTTGCCCTCCTTGTCCTTGTCCTCGCTGTCCAGCTTGATGTCCAGCTTCTCGATCAGCTTGGCTGTCTCCTCCTTTCTGAAGTTCATGATGGCATCGAACACCTGTCAGAGAGATGGATGTGGGCTTGGGATGGGAACAGGAGCGCAGCTTCCCGTGGCGAGGGTGCTCTGAGCTACTGCTGCCAACAGGCCAGAGCCACCTTCACCCACCTTGAAGATTGGGTCCAGGATGAGCTGGCAAAAGGTGCGAGGCAGCTTCTTCCCATCAGGGCTGTTTGCTGACTTGCTGAATTTGCCATTGGCTGGATCAAAATACCTTCAAGAAGAACGGGTCATGTTGCAGCTCAATGCACAGAGCCTCGAGAGGTACAGGACATGCGCAGGACTCACTCACCTGTCTCCCCACAGTTTCTTCATCATATCCTCCACTTTCTTGGCACGTTCGGCTGGCCCCAGTTGGCCCTCACCCTTGGCTGCAAATTTGGCTACATACATCTCTGCGAACTGCTTCAAAGTGAAGGCCCAGCCATGCAGGCCAGAGCCGAAACCCACGGTGCCCAGCACGGGGTCGATCTAAGGGAGAAGAGCAGCACTGATCAACACTGAGCCAGGAACAGTCCTCAGAAGCCCACCCCTGCCAAAGCAGCAGCACTGGCTCAGACACAGAGTTTCTTCAACAGACATCAGGTCAAAGTGAAGAATTTCAGTCATCATGTCCAAGGCCAAGGACTCCAGAGAGCATGGCTGCTGACCTAGCCCCACCCCCTCAAGGTGGGCCCCGCACCATGATATTGCCCATGGGCCCACTCTCGCCCTCGCCGTAGGTAGAGATGATGACGTTGACATTCTCCACGATGCGCTGGAAGGTCTGGTACAGTTCCTCAGGCTCCAACTGCAGCTCAAGTAGAGCACGGTCCATCTTGTTCATCATCAGCACAGGCTTGATGCGCTCGGCAATGGCCTGCCGCAGCACCGTTTCCGTCTGCACACAGACGCCTGCGAGGGAAGCGGGGGTTTTCAGTGGACATATGTAAGTGTGAGCCCATGAATGCTAGCAACCATGTCAGACCCCAGGAAGAGCACACCTTGTCCCCTGGACGGGCAGTAAGAGCTATTCCTCACTACCTCTGACCCTGAGGTCGCGCCCCTGCAGCTAGGCAGGGAGCTGAATGAACTACCCATGTCTTCCAAGAGCACCCTGGGCTCAACCTTCCAGTCCCTGTGTGGTCTGACTGGCATGAACTCGCCGGCTCCTCCTCTCCAGTCCAAGGGCGGCCCCAGTACCCCCACCTAAGTTTCCCTTGTATGTCCAGCATGTACCGCCTACCAGACACGCAGTCCACCACCACCAGAGCTCCATCAGTGACACGCAGGGCAGCTGTCACCTCCGAGGAGAAGTCAACGTGGCCTGGGGAGTCGATGAGGTTGATGAGGAAGCCAGAGCCGTCCTTGCTCTGCTTGATAAAGTTCAGGTCGTTCTCAGACAATTCATAGAAGAGGGAGATGGCGCTGAGGGGGAGGCCGGGGAGTCAGCCCAACAGAGTGGTGGTGGCCACTGCCCACAGGACCAAGGCATTCCCACTTGTCACCGTGCACTGGGCAGCAGGGTCCCTGTGGGCACCCCTTTCTCCGCGTGCAAAGGCAGAGACAGCGGCGGTCCCCGACCCCCACACCCCAGAAGCTCGCTTACGTGGACTTGATGGTGATACAACGCTCCTGCTCGTCCTTGCGGGTGTCGGTGAAGCGGGTCTCCCCAGCTCGCGCAGAGGCAATGATGCCGGCCTTGCACACCAGGGAGTCCGTCAGCGTGGACTTGCCGTGGTCCACGTGGGCGATGACAGACATGTTCCGGATGTTGGCTTTCTTGTCCATGATGGCACGGATCTGGTCTACCGTGAAGTTCACCTGCGGCGGGGGGAGGGGCAGCGGCCCGGGCTGAGCGCTCGGCCTGGCAGGCAGCAGCAGGTCGATAGCCCCATGGCCGTGGACTCTCGAGGGCGCACGCAGGCGCGGAGCCTCGGTTGTCGTTCCCAAGGGACAGTCCACGGCGTGACTCACGGTTGCAAGGCCAGCCCTGTCATGGCGGAGCCCACCGGGCCCGCCACCTCCACCGTAGGCAGCTGTGGGCGCGAGCCCTGCCACTCCGGCGCCCCGAGCCCGCGCTGCCTCTCCCGCGACGCTCGGGTGACAGGCAGGGCGCTGGAGAGCGGGGCCGCCGTGGGGACCTCCCACTCGGCTGTCAGCGCCGGGGACGCGCGTCCTCCTCCCCCGGCCCCGGCGTCCCCGCTCCGGGACGCGGCCACGTTAGCCGGGCGAGGCCCGCAGCGCGGCACCGCACGGCGAGCACGGGCCGCGCAGACATGGCGCCGGGCGCCTGTCCGCCTCCCGCCGCGGCCGCCATGTCTCCTCCCCGTCCTCCCGGGGACCCGCCACGGCCACCCCCCCGCCGCCGCGAGCGCCCGACTCCCGCCGCGAGCCCCGCCGAGCCGCGGTCACTCACCATGGTTGCGGATGGCGCCGGATTCTCACGGGCAGAACAGAAGGACGAGCTGCGCCGGCGATGGCGGCGGCTGCGGCGGAAGAGACCGCTGACGTCAACGCCCGGGCCTTTATAGGGCGACGCCGGTTGGGCCGGTCACGTGACGGCGCGCGCGCGTCGCGGCCGTGCCCGCTGGGGCGGGGCCGTGCCAGGCCCCGCACACGCGCGGACCCCGCGTCTGGGGATTTAACCCTCGCAGCGCCGCGGAGGCGGCTGCGGAGGTGGCGGGGCGTGGCCAGCTCGGTGGCTGGACCCTGCGCGACCGTCCCCGCCCTCGGGTGTTAAAGCTCCGCTGCCTCAGACCGCGATCACCTCCGCGATGATCCGCAAAAGGCCTTGGAGAACAATTAAAAGAGGACTTTGAAATTCGGACCTGGCCAGTGGGTTGGGTCAAAGTCCTGTTTCCTGGGTTTGAGGTTGTTGTGTAATATGATAGCTCTGGAGGAAGCTGGAGGAAGCTAGCCTTCTGGCTACAGAATACATAGTCTCACTATGTAGGCCATGCTGGCCCCAAATCAAGGCGATCTGCTTGTCTCTGCTGTCCCACCCCTGGGACTAAAGTCCTGTGCCAGCACACCACCAGGGCGACACCTTTTTTTTTTTGAGAGAGGATATCAGGTAGATTCTCTCTGCTCAATAGACTGTGGAAGTTGTCCTTGAATTCCTAATTCTCCTGGGGTCAGGAATACACACACACACACACACACACACACACGTAAAATAGAGCCGGGAACGATGGCACACAGACAGCTGTCATCCCAACACTTAGCAGGCGGAGGCAGGGGCATCAGGACTTCAAGATCATCCCTGCTACGTAGTGAATTCCGAGACCATCCTGGACTACATAAGACGACGCCTTAAAACCAATACAAACAAGACCTGCTGATTCTTGGAATCTCGTCTCTTCTAATTTTTATTTCTCTCTTGAGACGAGATTCAGTCGATAGCAGCCCTAGTGCCTGCGCCGCACCCGCACTCCGCCGGTCTCGCGCGGCCAGCAGGAGGCGCTGCAGGACCGCGCAGCGCGGCTGTCCCGGCCTGACCCTGGGCTCGGAAGCCTCCTGCACACAATAGGCGCTCACCGCTTCCCGCGTCCGTGCAGATCAACTCCCCTCTGGAAGCCTCAAGCTCCCCGGTTAAACGGAGGGGACACATGTGACCCTCCTAGGCTGCCAGGGAGGGAGAGGAAAGAGAGGTGTCCCAGCCTAGAACAAATAAATAAAGCAATACGGTTTTCGAATCTTGGCTCTAAAATAACTCGGAACTCGCCTCCGCCGCCGCGGTCTCTCAATGACAATGACAATTGACTGTCAAGCATGCAAGAGGAACGCCTAAACTCCATATGCCCTCTGGTCGCGATCTTGGGGGAAATTGCACCCTGATTTTTTTTTTTCCCTCAATACCGAGTGTCAGAGGCCTTGACGGTCCTATTTCTGGAGCGTGGGATCTTTGCCAGGCAAGATGCAAATATTCTCATTCAAAGAAGAATGGGCCCGGGTGTAGCGCGCTCTTTTGGCACAGGAGCAAAGCTGGGATCCACAGTACAGGAGTTCAAGGTCAGCCTTGGTTAGGCTGAACCTTCGTTTGAAAAACAAAAAACAAGCCGGGCGGTGGTGGCGCATGCCTTTAATCCCAGCACTCAGGAGGCAGAGGCAGGCGGATCTCTATGAGTTCGAGGCCAGCCTGGTCTACAAGAGCTAGTTCCAGGACAGGCTCCAAAAACCACAGAGAAACCCTGTCTCTAAAAACCAAAAAGAAAAAAAAAGAGGTGATTGGGGCCATACTTGGAGGGACTGTCCTGTCCTCAGAAAGTTTTCTTTTCTTTTCTTTTTTAACTTTTTTTAAGATTTATTATTTATTATGTATGCAGTCTTCTGCCTATATTCTGCCTGCAGACCAGAAGAGGGCACCAGGTCTCATTACAGATGGTTGTGAGGCACCATGTGGTTGTTAGAAATTGAACTCAGGACCTCTGGAAGAGCAGTCAGCAGCGCTCTTAACCGCTGAGCCATCTCTCCAGCGCCCCCCCCCCAAAGTTTTCTAAGGTGAAGCAGAGGACTGTACAAATTTCCAGACAACTTTGACTTCGCAGCAATATGTAGTCTCAAAACTAAATAAAGATGGTGAGATCGGTGAGGGAAAGCGCTTGTCCCCTGCTGATGACCTAAGACCATGGTGGAAAGAGAAGGGCCTTCCACGAAGTTCTCTGACCCATGTGTAAATTGCCGCACGACATCATACAGCCTGAATAATAAATAACAAAGTGGTCAGGCTGGGCTGGGCTCCATGAGAACAGGGTGCACATGTCCGAGTCCTGGGTTCCATTTCAAACAACCACAGAAACTAGGCATGCCAGCACCCGGAGACGCAAAAGGTGGGGTCAGAAGGTCAAAGTCAGCCTGGGCTATTGGAGACCGTGGCTCAAAAGACTAAGTGATTTTAGTGGGTTTTTTTTTGTTGGTTTTTTGTTTTGTTTTGTTTTGTTTTGTTTTTGAGTTAGGGTTTCTCTGTAGCTTTGGAACCTGTCCTGGAATTCACTTAGTAGACAGAAATACTCCTGCCCCCAGCTCCGGAGTGCTGGGATCAAAGGTGTGTGCCACTACCATCTGGTTAATATAGAACTGATTTTGAAAACAAAACTCTGAGACAGAGTCTCACCATGTAGCCCAGACTGGCCTGGAACAACAGAAACTAAGTAATTAGATTTCATTTAGGAGTTAAATTTGAGACAAGGTTTCTCTGTAGCTTTGGAGCCTGTCCCGGAACTAGCTCTTGTAGACCAGGCTGGCCTCGATCTCTCAGAGATCCGCCTGCCTCTGCCTCCCGAGTGCTGGGATTAAAGGCGTGCGCCACCCCGCCCCCCAACACCCCCCTGCCCCCCCCCCCCGCATTGTTGGCATATTCTAAGAAGCTATGATGAGGGGAGAGAATAGGACAACGTTCAGGGCTGAGAAACGAGAGGGGCGCATGGACAGGCTACTGCAGGGATGGGGCCAGATGCACAGAATCCAAGATATGCAAAGCCTGCAGCTAGACGAGCCTCGGTTGCGAGCGGACGTGGGGTCATCAGTTCAGGCGGAACGACGCAGAGAGGTACCACTGCGCGTGCGCGCCCAGAGCAAAGGGCGCAACAGCGGCCCCTGCTGACCATGTGTCGCAACTGCATGAATCTCGGATCTGATTTCCAGTGTGTAGAGAAATCTATACACGGAGAAAAATCAGATTAATAATTTGTTTTTTCGAGACTGGGTTTCTCTGTGTAACAGTCCTGGCTGTCCAGGAACTAGTGTGGGACTCAGCCATGGCAAGCTTAATAGGAAACAGTGGGACCCAACCACGGCCTGAGTCTCAGTAGGTAAAACCTGAGGGCGGGAAGGACCAAACTGAGGTTACCTGAGCACCACCCAAGAGCAGACCATCCAAAGGAAAATGCCTAACGTTCCAACCGCTGTAGTTAGGATCACCTGCCAGCACACACCAAGACACCCCTAGACAAATGTTAGCCAATCAGAGGTCCTGAACCTCAGAAACCCCTCACCCCCACCTTTACTACTGTAAAAACCTTACTCTAACCGAGCTCGGGGCTCTCTGTTTACTCCAATACGTTGGACGTGCAGAGAGACCGAGTTTGCAAACTTGCATAAAATAAAGGCTCTTTGCTTTTACATACAAGACTGGTCTCCTTGTTGTTGTTGTTTTATTTTTTTTGGTGGGGGGGGTCTTTGTGGATCTAGCTCTTGAAGACCAGGCTGATCACCTGTCTCTACCTCCCAAGTGCTGGGATTAAAGGCATGCACCACCACTACAGGGCTCAGATTCAGGATTTGGTTAGCTGCGGCCTGAGTTTAAATTCTGGTTCTGCTTTAATGAGACCTTGGATGAGTTAATGAATGTCTCCGGTCTTTAGGCTGAATAATAACCTAATTTATGTGGTGCTTGTAAGACTAAAGAAATAAGTTGGTGGCTGGAGAGATGGCCCAGCAGTTAAGAACACTGACTATTCTTCCAGAGATTCTGAGTTCAATTCCCAGCAACCACATGGTGGCTCACAACCATCTGTAATGAGATCTGGTGCCCTCTTCTGGGGTGTAGGTACGCATGCAGGCAGAACACTGTATATAACAAATAAATAAAACTTTTTAAAAAAGAAAATAAAAAAATGAAACTCAGAAGGCACAGGGGCAGCCTAGCATGCCCCAAGCGGTCGTCACCAACATCACACGACTGATTGTACGCCTGTCACTTCAGAAAGAGGAAGGCCTGGGATCCGGAGTTCACAACAAAAACAAAACAGCAAACTGGTGAAGTCCTTGTCACACAAGCATAAAAATCTGTACTCAAAGCCGGGAGGTGGTGGCACACGCCTTTAATCCCAGCACTCGGGAGGCAGAGGCTGGTGGATCTCCGGGAGTTCAAGACCGGCCTGGTCTACAAGAGTTAGTTCTAGGACAGGCTACAAAGCTGTCTCCGAAAACCAGAAAACAAACAAACAAACAAACAAAAAACTGTGTTCAATTCCAAGTTCCTGTGTAAAAAGTTAGGCGTGATGGCACATGCCCTCGCTGGATCTGGAGTTCTTCTAGGAGGCTAGCCTGCCAGCGAGTATCAGGAATCCTCCTGTCCCGGCCTGATAAAAAAAGAAAAAAGAAAAGAAAAAGGAAAGAAGATAAAAGATCAAGAAAGCCATTCAGGGCCGGGCGGTGGTGGCGCACGCCTTTAATCCCAGCACTCGGGAGGCAGAGGCAGGCAGATCTCTGGGAGTTCGAGGCCAGCCTGGTCTTCAGAGCTAGTTCCGGGTCGGGCACCAAAGCTACAGAGAAACCCTGTCTCGAAAAACAAAAAAAAAAAAAGAAAAAAGAAAGCCATTCAATGTCCACCTCTGACCTGTACACACACAAATGTCTGCACACAAACATGCAGAAGCATATACACACAACAAAAAAAATTGAAAGTAATTAAAATAGCTGAGATGAAGAAGAATCAAGGTTCATCTGGAGACGGGGGAGATGGCTCAGTGGGTAGGAGGGCCGATATTACAGAAGATCCTGGTTGGATTCCCAACACCCATATCGGGAGGCTCAGGGGGTCCGACGCCCTCGTCTGGACTCCTGAGGCACAGCACTCGTGTGTATACACAGTTTAAAACTAATACAAGAAAACCGGGTGTGGTGTCCACGCCTTTAATCCCAGCCCTCGGGAGGCAGAAGCGGGCGGATCTCTGTGAGTTCCAAAGCTACCCAGGGAAACAACCAGCGGTACACAGAGAAACCCTGTCTCTAAAACAGAAAAATACTTAACGTAGGAAAATCTCTTCCTAGATGTCTTTTAAGCTGCCTGGAGAATGGTCTCCTTTCTCGAGGTCCGGTATTTGGTACACCATCCCAGCCTGGGTCGAAGAGGAAGGAGGAAAAGATAAGATGCATCACCTCCGCTATTGGCCGGATTCTAGTCATGTGACCACAGCTCGCTGCTGGATCCTGGGAAATGTAGTCCACACTGAAAAGGCTACTTAAAAGGGAAATTGATAGACGTAACTGAAGTGTTGGACTTCGTTGAGGTTAGTAAGCCAGGAGACATTTCAGTGGGGAATGAGTTTACTGCACACGCAGACGGAAATGAGTTCGAATCCCTAAACTATGCAAAGAACCAGGTGTGGTGGCTCGCCTGTCATTGCCGCACACCACAAGGAAAACTGATAGGGATCCCTGAAGCTCCGTGGCCGCAAACCTAGCTCAGTCACTGAGAAGCAAGTTCAGTGAGAAAATCTGTCCAGAAAACAAAGTGGAGTGTGGCTGAGGTGGTGCACGACATTAATCCCAGCACTAGGGAGGCAGGGACAGGCGGATCTCTGTGAGTTCGAGACCAGCCTGGTCTACAAGAGCTAGTTCCAGGACAGGCTCCAAAACCACAGAGAAACCCTGTCTGGAAAAACAAAACAAAACAAAACAAAAAAAGCAAAGGAAAAATAAAATAAGATAAAAACAAAGTGGAACTAGGGGATGATGTCCACACCCTCAATTTCACATGATGTAAAGCCAAAAGCAGACAGAACTGTGAGTTCCAGGCCAGCCAGGGCCACACAGAGAGACAGTGTCTAAAAGAAAAAAAAAAGTGGGACCACTCCACCACCAATTTTTGAGAGAGTCACTGGGGCCAGCAGCTTGCCTGCCGTTTCTGCAAGGCAGACAGACCAGAGCTCCAGGGTCCCTCCTGTCTCTGTCACCTAACTATATGGGACCACGTTTCCATCACTTGCTGGATAAAACACAGTGACCACCTAGAATAAAAGACAGTGGGCTTCATGCCCCTGTGTGCTTGCACTTTGGTGTGGTCAGGCACAGTCTTCTACAGAAAAAATTGCCTTGTGAACCCACCTGTGTTTTCTTAAGGTTCTTTCTGCTTCATTTTTTTCCCTCCCAAGTGCTGGGACTAAAATTCCTATGCAACACCTGGAGTATATGTTTTTTTTTTTTTTTTTTTTTTTTTTTTTTTTTTTTTTTTTTTTATACCTGGAGGGACAGCCGTGGGTGCTGGGAACCGAACTCTTATATTTTTGGTTGTGAGCCTAGCCTTTAACGGCTGAGCCATCCCTCCAGGCCTGGAGTATATGTTTTAATATAATTTACAGCACATATTTCTATGTGGCACCTCTCGGAGTATATGTTTTAATGTAATTTACAGTACATATTTGCAGCAATGGTGAGACTCAAAGCCGAACATTTCTAGACAGTGGTGGCACACACTTTTTTCCCTTCGAGACTGGGTTTCTCTGTGTATCCTGGCTGTCCTAGAACTGGGTAGACCAGGCTGACCTTAGACACAGAGATCCACCTGCCGTTCCCTGCTGAGTGCTGGGATTAAAGGTGTGCGCCACCACTGCCCTTTGATTTTGGTTCACAACTTTAATCCAAGCACTCTGGAGGCAAAGGCAGGCGGATCTCTAATCTGAAGGTCTGGTCTACACAAGGTAACTGTGAAAAAGCTAGCTAGCTATGGTTCACACCAGCATCCTGACACTCTGGAGGCTGAGGCAGGGGAGACTGCCTCAGGGAGTAAGGATGCTGTGAGCAGGTGTACAGGCTCAGTTCCTGTCATCCCAGCACTTGGAGAATTAGAAACTCGGGCTTACGTAGGGAATTTCCAGGCCAGCCCCGGTTTCAAAACACGACAGTTTTTTACCCTAACCTAAGGAGCCAAGGGGTCTTTTGAAACTGACATGAGAAGTTAGAGTTGGTACAGGGTTCTGGAAGTTTTTAAATTGAGCTAAGACAAAAGGAGGGGTGGTGCGGTCCAATCTGAATGCCATCGTGCATGTGAAGGGCAGGGAAAACAGTTTTGACACAGGTCTTTCTTTATTGCCCCAGTGACCTCAAACTCCCAATCCTCCTGCCTAGGCCTCCCAGTGGCTGGGAATATTAGTTATATTCCCAATTTTTATATTACTTATTGTTTGGTCGAAAGCATCACCCCAGCTTCCTAACACTCCTTAATACAAGTCTGGATTGTTTGCCTGGGGACTTTGCCCCAGTTCCTGGCATAAGACCCCTCCCCAGGGAGGGTCAAAACCACTCCCACAGGCTATTTAAACTGCCCCCCCCCCAGATTGAACAGGTAGTCTCCGCTTTCCTCCCTTCCCCACCCGGGAGCATTGCATTAAACATGGGCATCTTTTATTCTGTTTCATTTGATCTGATTGCAATTATTTGCGTGGGCAGAGAGGTCCTTCTTAAGAAATCCCTAACAGCTATATTGGCAGCTTTTTTTGGGGGGGGGGTCTGCGTCTGTGTGCTTTGGAGGAGGCCAGCCACGTGCACGCGGAGCCCGGATGTGCAGGACCAGCTGAGCACACCACGCCAGTACCACAGGCCAAGCAAGCCCTGCACCTGCCAGCAGCCGCTCGCGGGAACAGCGACACCTGCCCGGCCGCGTCCTGTTCACCCCAACTCTTCCTCCCTCCAAAGCACCAGCACAAGCGAGAGCCACCCAACGCGCCGTGAAAGGAAGAACGTGCGCCTTTAAGGAGCGCCCTCGGGGGCGAGCGAGCCCCGCTCCCGGCGAAACGGCGCGGGGCGGGGCGGAGTTGGAGTGGGCGTGGCCGCAGCGCCAGTGAGGAGAACCGGGAGGGGGCGGGACTTCTGTGTATTGAGAGGCCGAGGAGGGACCTGAGAAATGGCTCACCCCGGAAGGGGTGCTTACTCTCAAGCGTGACTACCAGGGGTTCGGTCCTCGGGACCCACGTGGGACCCATGATTAAAGAAAGTAATTCCAGCAAAATGTCCGCCGACATCCACGTGGGAGGCGTGGAAGGCGCGCACCCACACCCCCGCGCACTCGTCTCCAAACCTGACTGAACCCATACGGTGGAAGCTGAAAAACCACCTCGTAAATGTTGTCTTTTGACGCCCACAAACATACGTGCGTCTTCCCGAACATATGCTCTCTAAAGAAAAGAGACCGCATGGCCTCGAGCCAACAAAAATAGGAGGCAACTGGAGCTTTTTTAGGGTTTTGGTTTTTCAAGACAGGGTCTCTAATGTGTCACAGCCCTAGCTGTCCTGGAACTAGCTCTTTGTAGACCAGGCTGGCCTCGAACTCCCGAGTGCTGGGTGCTGGGATTAAAGGCGTGCGCCACCACCACCGCCCTGCTGGGTTGTTTTTTGTTTTTTGTTTTGGTTTTGTTTTGTTTTGTTTTTCGAGATATGGAGCGGGTCCTGGAACTCACTCTGTAAATCAGGCTGGCCTCGAACTCACGGAGATCCGCCTGCCTCTGCCTCCCGAGAGAGCTCGGATTAAAGGCCTGCGCCACCACCACCTGGTTCGGGAGGACTTCTAAACCCTTCAGAAGCAAGACTAATGGGGCGTGGTGGGGCACACCTTTAATCCCAACACTCTGGAGGCGGGGGTGAGTGGTCTACACATCAAATTCCAGGAAAGGCGGGGTGCGCGGTGACCTTGTATCAAAAAGATTAGTTTAGTAGCCCCAGGAGTCCAATTGAAAACGAGGCAGGGGGCCCCCAGCGTGAACACTTTTAAGAAAAGGTGGGGCCAGCGAGAGGGCACGAGGCAGGAAGGCCGTTGCCCCCAAGTCTCAGGATCTCTACCTGGGACCTACAGGGTGGAAGGAGAGAACCTACTTTCCTGAACTGCTCTGACTTCCACTCATGTACAGACCAAATGAATAAGTATTTGTAATTTTTTAACCGAAGCCAGAGAAAAGGCGGATAGCACTGCGCGAGCGCGAGGAAAATGAGGAGGTAGGGCTAACTTCTCCTTTAAGAAGTTAGACTCCACCTCCTAGTGGGCGTGACCAAAGCCAGCGCCTTTAAAAAAAAAAAAATAAGCACAGGGGCGCGTGGGGGCGATTGGTCAGATCCTCGGGCGGTGGCGCTCGGGCGCGCTTGCGCAGCACGCAGCTCCCGCCTCTCGGCGGGGGCTGGGGGGGAGGAGCCAGCTACCGCTTTTATTGGCTCTCGCTCAAGCCCCGCCCTCCGGTCGAGGGCCGTCACGTGACGCGACGGCTGGGGCCTCCCGGCGCGGGGGACGCTAGTGGCCAAGATGGCGGCGGAGCTGGTGGAGGCCAAAGTGAGTGAGCGGCGGCGGCGCGGGCTGGGGCCGGCGGGTGGCGCGGTGCGGACGGCGCCTCGCAGCCAGCCGGGAGGGCAGCCTGAGGGGTGTGGGAGTGCGGGTCGGCCGGGGCGCGACCGGGACGCGGGCTGAGGCTGCGGGCGGGGGGCGGGGAGACCGGGGGCGGGGTCGCCAGCACCGTCTTCGGAGTGTCGCGGTCGACTCCTGTCACTCTATTTCCGATCGAAGCTGGAAGTCCCTACAGTGTGGGGACGCAGATTCCCCGGTGCAGGCACCGTCCCTTCCTTTGGGACAGCCCCACTGGGACAGGCCTGGAGGGTCCCCTGTGGTCTCCCAAGCCTAAGGAATGCAGAGAGTGACTTCTCCATCCCGTCTCCAAGGCAACGAGGAGGACTCGGGTCCGGGTCCCCGCATCTCCTCGCCTACGGGACAGCATGGGGAAGGTCTGCAGGGAATGCCACAAGTCCTCTGATTCTCGGGGTCCCCATTGGCACCTCCCCCTAGTGAATAAGTAAGACTCCAGACTCAGTCCAGCTGTGAGTTCCGGGGTTCATTTTAGAGTCTCCGAGTCGCCGAGAACCGCCCCTCCGTCCCTTACACACTAGCTGTCTCCTGTCCTCCTGGGAAGGTCCCCAGCCCCCTCTGTTGCCTTCGAGGTTCCAGTCAGCAATGGGGTACCACATTCTCCAGTAATCCTCACACTGTACTCCACCTTTAATCTGGACATCCTGGCAAATCATCTTACAGGGTTTCGGGCTCCCTGCCAGCCCACCCAACCCACCACCCCCTTATTTTCCTGTGTTGCTCCCCAGATTGATCCCTGAACTGAGTCCAAGGGAGGACTGCTTAGGCCTGTTCCCCCCATTTCTGCTTTGAGGTGCCAGGGCTCTGTCCCTCCACCGGGTGAGTCCCCATTAAACCTCCCTGAGGCGTGGCTCAGCATCGCCACCTTCCAGTGCTGTTCTCTTTCCCAGCACACTTGTCCCTCCTGAGTTCCTGCCGGACCTCAGCCTCTCTCAGGAATCTTCCCACCCATAAAGTCACAACTTGTACCCCTTCTTTCCTGGTTCTCTTGTTACATGGCTCTTCCCTGTCCCACTTGGACCTTTTGGGGTATTTAGAGATTCCAATTAAAAAAAATGTATCCCTTTCCCCTCTCCCCCTGTTCATTCACCCAAAATGTACACTATGTTCATAGTCAGAGTTTTGAGATACTCAAGATGGGAACATGTGAACTGTGAAGGTCCCAGGCACAGTCTTACTGCTTGAAGCCCCCTTTGTAGCATCCTGGAGCATTCCAGGGAGGCCAAGCCTCTTTGCCCACTTCATTCCTCAGTGGCAGGGGTGTGGTCCCTCTCTACTGGACCCTCTGGACCTCCAGCCCCACCTCAGTTGAACTTGACCCTCTTTTTTTGGTTTTTCGAGACAGGGTTTCTCTGTGGTTTTGGAGCCTGTCCTGGAACTAGCTCTTGTAGACCAGGCTGGTCTCGAACTCACAGAGATCCGCCTGCCTCTGCCTCCCAAGTGCTGGGATTAAAGGCGTGCGCCACCACCGCCCGGCTTTGACCCTCTTTTTTGAAGCTCTGTGGTGGTCCAGGGGAACCCCATCACAACTCCTCAGAGAACATTGAGTGTAATGGAGACTCCTCCATCTGTCACAGTGGGCTGGAGATTCTGTCCTTTGCGGTCCACTGGGGCTTATCGGAGGCGATGGTGGCATTTCAGGATGACTGGACCATTCAGCAGGCCCCGTGGCAGGCTTGTAGGCTGCCTTCATTCTTGGTCAGGGTCTCGGCTTTCTGAAGAGCCTGGTCTAATGATTGTCGCCTCTCATTGAGCCCCAAGTGGAAAGCTTTAGACACTATGGAGCTGACACTGTTTATAAACCCAGCCGTGGTAGCCATGCCTGGGCAGGAAGTGCACTCTGGCGATGGATGGAGACATCTTGCTATGCACTGTCCTAATGCCGTGCTGTCCCTAGCAGCTGCTGGGAAACCCGACCCAGACCATATGGCAACGACCTGGGTGCTGGGATGTTTGCCATCCGTCATGGGCACCCCTCTCCTTAGTCTTTAGGGCTTGGGCTTGTTCTAGTACAAACGTGCTAACTACATGCTGTGTGTGCTGCATGGCCCTGCATGAGGTAGGAAGTCAAGGCTCCTTTGAGGGTGCCCAAGGGCCACATACCCTGGAGTCCCTGGAGAGTCAGGGCTCCCCAGCAAGAGGTCTAAAGCCTGGTAGCCACTGGCCAAACTCCATCCCAGCCCATTGTACCAAGAGGCCTCACATTATGCTGTCGTAGTTGGCGACCCAAGTCCCAGGTGCTCTGGGAGCCTTCTGGGACACTGCTCTTGCTCCCGAGGGCCATGTTCCCCAAGTGATCAGGTGGGTACCAAATGTGATGGATTCCTGAGACTAGGACCTCTGGGCTGGTCAGGTGTGCTTTCTGTGTCTTGCAGGCTTCTTTGGGGCTCATGGCCTGAGTCAGCTGCCTATGTCCCCTCCAGCCACTTGGACCATCAGCCAGTCCCATGGAAGTCCCTCTCTGTCTCCAATTTTCATTGAATTCAATCCAGCTGCAGAACTTAACACAGGAGGCCCAGGGCCTGGCTGGGCTGTCCCTCAGGGAGACTTGGTCCTTCCACCTGGGGGGCATGTCAGCTGTTGTGAATGCAGGTCCCACCTGAGGGACCCCGATACATCTGTCCCTGGGCCTTTCTATCATCTAATACTGTGTCATCAGCTTGGTCACTGACCTGTGCAGCTGCTTGGTTTCAGGCACCAGCTGTTCTCATGTAGGCCCATCCTGCTCCTGGGCACCCTGGGTGATGCCTGGGGAACTGGCATGGTTGGGTGGAGACCTGGTACAGGGTCCAGGACACCTCACTGTAAGACCGGGTCCAGTCCACAGTGTCCCGGGGACCTTGCCCGAGACTAGCAAATCCTACCTAGTCTGGGTAGCACACATGGGAAGGGTTTAAGAGGCCTCCCCAGGGTTCAGTCCTGACACCTCTGCACAGGAGTGCTGTCTTGGGACACAGCCATGCCCCTGCCGTAGCCAGGGCAGGCAGTCCTTCTGTTTCATGCACACCTCCCACCAGGTGAGGCTGTGAGGGACGGGGAGGGGTTCTGGTGGCCGGCATGTTAGAGGGCAGCTGCTGAGAGTCGCTGTGGTCACCCTTCCACAGAACATGGTGATGAGCTTCCGAGTGTCGGACCTACAGATGCTTCTGGGCTTTGTGGGCCGCAGCAAGAGCGGGTTGAAGCATGAGCTGGTGACCAGGGCCTTGCAGCTGGTGCAGTTCGACTGCAGCCCCGAGCTCTTCAAGAAGATCAAAGAGCTGTATGAGACACGCTACGCCAAGAAGAACGTGGATCCCAGCCCACAAGTGCCACGGCCCCTGGACCCCCTGGCTCTGCACTCCATGCCCAGGACTCCCCTGTCAGGGCCCACCGTGGACTACCCCGTGTTGTACGGGAAGTACTTGAATGGACTGGGACGCCTGCCCACCAAGGCCCTTAAGCCTGAAGTGCGCCTGGTGAAGCTGCCCTTCTTCAACATGCTGGATGAGTTGCTGAAGCCCACCGAGCTGGGTGAGTGGTGGGTATCGGCTGGGGAATCCCCACAGTAGGCTCAGCCACTGGGCCACGTGCCATAGGAAGGCATCGCAGGTCACACTGGTCATCTCAGCATTTAGGGGCTGAGGCAGTAGTATTGTGAGTTCTGGGCTACAGGGCGAAACTGTTTTTAAAAAACAGCAATGACTGAGGACGTAGGTACCGTAGTGAGCAGAGCATTCACTGGCCTGCTGACCAGCACCGAGGCCTGGCAGCGTGTACCTCTCATCCCAGCTCGACACGGGGAGTGCCGTGAGTCTGAGGTTAGCCTTGGCAAATAGATTCCGATTTTTAAAAAAGAAAAAAAAGCTGGGCATGGTGGCAAACTCAAGTTATCACAGCACTTGGGGGGGAGATGCAGAAGGATCAGCAGTTCAAGGTCACTCTCAGACAGCTACCAGTTTGAGACCCCATCTCAAGAAAAGCTAGCTGTGTTCCGAGCTGTCAGGTTAGGTTGTCAGGTGGCCTAGACCATCAGACCACTGTCTGTGGGGCACAGATGGCCCTGGGAGGCCCACATCTAGGTTGGTCCCAGCACTCAGCAGACTCACGCTCACATCCCTGCGGCCTGTTCTCCACTGGTGCTCCTTTCCTGCCGTTGTCCTGGGACTTGGTGGGGAGCTCTGTTTAATTGGGGCTGCTGCAAGCGCCTGAGGAAGGGTGGCACTTGGCCTGTCTGAGGGCTGCTTCTGTGACCTGAGGCCCCACCCCCTGGCTCGAGGCTCCACCCCTAGCCTGAGACTCCATCCTCCATGGCACTGAAGCTGGTTTATGGCAGAGCCTTCTGGCCCTACCACCTTCTTGCCATGCTTCAAGTACTACAATCCTGCCTTCTCCAAGGTCTCCACAGCCCTTGGCAGCTAGGGGCCAAGCTGCTGGGTATCATCTTGAGGATGACCCAAGTGCCAGGGAATTGGTCCCCCTGCCTGCCAGCCTGCATGGAGGCCTTCCTTCCTGCAGAGCAAGCCCAGCCGTCACTCTGCCCCACAATGCAATGCTGTGCCCTGGGCCCCCAGGGACCCTGGTCACCTGATCTCCGGGAGAGCATGCTCCCCTGTCTACCCCAGCAGCTTGAACAAAGAGGACTACTGCGCCTCACCTGCCTCCCCACCAGGGCACCCCCTTCCCTGGGTCCCACACCCTGAGGGGCTCCTGGATCAGGAGCTCTGATCCTGGGCCTAAGACCATGATCCCTCAAGCCCTAAACCCCGTTATTTCACAGGCCTGCCCCACCCTGACCTGGGCCCTCTAAGCACAAGCCAGTTCATGGTGGTCAACCACTTGCCCAGGCCTGAATGAGCCCCATGCTCCTTCAGGATTCCAGAAAAGCTGCCTGCTCATCCTGCATTGGGCAGAGCCCATAAATCACCTGAGCACGCAGAGTGGCAGGGAGGAGGGCCACAGGCCAGCTGCAGACCAGGGCGCACTAACATCCCGTTTAAAGAGGGCTGCTGACCAGAGAGGGCAAGGGGCTCATACGCGTACACACACGGCAACCTGAGCTCCTGCCCCCCAGGCTACGCCCTGCACCCTTGTTTGCTTTTTACCCACTCCCGGGCCAGGCAGGCCCAAGGCAGCAGGACTGGATGGGGAGGACTGTGTCTCCTCTCCCCCACCCCAGGGCTGTGCAGCTGGAGGGTGTCCTGGGCATCTGTGGTCGGAAGTGTAGAGATAGTGCCTGGACCTGAGGAGGTGGCCTGAGGAGGTGGCCAGGGCTGGTGACCTGTGACCCGTAGGTCCCTAGGATGTCAGCTTCTTCAGCCCTACTCCTTCCCCTTGTGGGTTTTTTTGTTTGTTTGTTTTTTTGTTGTTTTTTTTTTTTTTGGTTTTTCGAGACAGGGTCTCTCTGTGGTTTTGGAGCCTGTCCTGGAACTAGCTCTGTAGACCAGGCTGGTCTCAAACTCACAGAGATCCGTCTGCCTCTGCCTCCCGAGTGCTGGGATTAAAGGCGTGCGCCACCACTGCCCGGCTGTTGATGTGGTTTTTTGAGACAGGGCTAACAGTGTAGCCCTTTCTGGCCTGGAGCCTGGGATGCTCTAGGTCCGAGGTTCTCAACCCTCCTCCTGCTGCGACCTTTAACACAGTTGCTCGTGTTGTGTGACCCCCAACCGTGAAGTTACTTTGTTGCTACTTCATAAGTGTAATTTTGCTGCTGTTATAAATGGTAACACAGATCAGTGGTCTCCAGTGGGTTTTGTTTTTGTGACCCCGTGAAAGGGTCAGAATGACCCCCAGAGAGGTCACACCCCACAGGTGGAGAGCGGCTGCTCTAGCCTGAGGCCTTGCGTTGCTAGGATCAGAGCCACCCTCTAGCACTTGCTGACTGGGAAGGCCTGTCAGGTTCCTTCTGCCCCAGGGTCTTTGCAGGACTGTGGCTCCTCACCCCCCAAGCCTTCGGTTGCTGTCTCTGTCCTCAAGGTCACACCCTACTGCCTGCCCTGTCCCTTTAGTATTTTAGAGACAAGGTTTCTCTACAGAGAGACAGGCTTTAAAGCCTGTCCTAGAGCTAGTTCTTAAAGACCAGGCTGGCCTCGAACTCACCGACGTCCGCCTGTTTCTGCCTCCTGAGTGCTGGGATTAAAGGTGTGCACTACCACTGCCCTGAATGCCCTGCCCTGCCCTGTCCTCCTCCCTTCCAACAGGCCTTTGTCTGTCTTCATCTTTTTTTTTTTTTTTTTGGTTTTTTGTTTTTGTTTTTCGAGACAGAGTTCCTCTATGGTTTTGGAGCCTGTCCTGGAACTAGCTCTTGTAGACCAGGCTGGTCTCGAACTCACAGAGATCCGCCTGCCTCTGCCTCCCAAGTGCTGGGATTAAAGGCGTGCGCCACCCACCGCCCGGCTATCTTCATCTTTTGCATGATTTTTTGTGTGTGTGCTGTGTTTTGAGGCAGGGTCTTAGGTAGCCCAAGGTGGCCTTGAACCTCTGACCAGCCTGCTTCTACGTCCCTAGCCTGGGCTGACAGGTATGTGCCATTGCGCCTGGTGTGACCCTTGCTCTCTGATACCCAATTCGGGTCACTGATTTGAAGCAGGTCAGCAGCACAGTGGAGCTGACTGGTACCCTGTCCGCAGAGCTAGTGTCCATGCTGCCCCAACTCTGCGTGCAGGCTGGGGTGCAGCTGGGGGACACTCAAGCCCGCGGTGCTGCCCTGTTAGGGCTGCCTGAGCCAGTAATGCGGTGTTGCTTTCTCGTGGTGCTGAGAGGTACCCAAAAGTTCTAGGTCGCCTTGGGTCCCCACTGGTCCACCCTCCAGTCCTGGAGTGCACAAGGCTAAGAGGGGCCATGTGAACCTGAATGGCCTGGGCGTTGTGTTCCATGACCCTGAGTGCTCTGTCCTGGTCCCCACCTGTCCCTGTTGACCCTTCATGATCCCTTGGTATTCGCCCACCTCAGGCATGGTGGGGGTGGCGACTGTGGGTTCCTTAGCTTCTGTGCTTGGGCCGTGCATGTGTAGCGTATGTCTTGTCTGGTGCGGACCTCCACCCGAGCCCATGCTGCAGTGGGCCAGAGAGAAAGGGAAAGTAGTTGATGGGGGGCAGATGGAGCAAGGTTGCTGTGTGCGGTGCCTGCGTGCCAGGTTGGCCTTGAGCTCCTCCCAACAAGTCCTGGAGTTTACTCAGGTTCTCTGGAGGATGGCAGGTTCAAGGCCAGCCAGGTCCATAAAGTGAAACCCTCTCTTGGGGGAGACTGGGGTAAGGGTAGGACAAGGAGGTACAGAGGCCTTAAGGCAAGGGTGCGCCTGGTTTGTAAGGCCACCAAGGAGGAGTTCCCAGCTGGTGCTGCTGAGGAGACCTTGCCCTCAGGGTCTCAGACCTGGCAGGGCTACAGCTGTAGGGCCTGGCTGATGGACGAGGGGACCAACAGCCATGGCAGAGGTCCTGGCCTGGGGAACAGCATAGGGCGGGTCATGCCTCAGCTGACTGCTAGGGTGTGGGACCCACCCCAGCAGTGTACTCACCCGGCAGCCTGGGTCCTGCTTGATGCCCGCCCCTATGCCACAGAAGCTACCCAGCCTCCCTTAGGGCGATTGTTCCAGTTCGTCCTTCAGGACCTATAGGTTTGCTCAGCAGCGGCCACCAGCCACCCAAGCACCCATGGGCTCTCTCCACGATCCTGGGCGGGCAGCTGTGACCCTCACTGGAGCAACCCCGCCTCCCAGCCCTGAACCTGCCTACACTCACTGTGATGGTCCCTCAGCCTCTAGTGAGACGGTGCCAGGCCAGTCCAACCCAGTGTCAGTACTCCTTGTAAACAGGGTGTTGCAGGAACTTGGCTTCTGGGGCCTCACAGCTAGCAGTGCCTGTGGCTAGACAGGGAACGCCATCTGGTGAGGTGCTGGTTGATCTCGCAGTGTTGGGTGGAACTTGGGGCCTGCTCCCTGCAGCCAGCTGCCCTTGGACCCAGGATGCTTCTGCTCCAGCCTACTGCTTACTAGGGTGGCTGGCTCTGAACTCCCTCCTCCTGCCCCTCAGAGGCCTGCTGTGGATGCACTGCTGAGTCACATGTCCACATGGTCAGAGCCCTCTGCTGGGGAAGGAACTGGGGCACACTAGGCCAGCAGTCTCTCCTGGAGCCACAGTGGCCTCAGGATATAAGTAGCTACCCTTCTGCCTTTGGGGCACCCTCTTCTAAAGGAGCCCAGAGTGGGAGGGGCCAGAATGTGTCCCCTGAGTCCCAGGCAGAGTGGGTTGGCCTCTTGCCCTATGGCTGGGGAGCTGTAGCCAGGCGGCCTGACCCATATGCATTCAGTCCCACAGAGCGCAGAGAAGCTGCAGGAGAGCCCGTGCATCTTTGCGCTGACGCCTCGGCAAGTGGAGATGATCCGCAACTCCAGGTGCGTCCACCATGAGCAGCTCCCTTGTCGTGTGCCCTCCTGTGCTGGGCCATGTGGGCCCTGCAGGCTCACGAGCACCCCATCACTCCATGCCAGGAGAGCCCAGTTCATCCAGATGTCACCAGGGTTCCCTGGGAAAGATGGATATGAATGAACTTTCTGAGGGTGTGGCCAGGACAGCACAGCCGAGCTCTGTTTACGGTTGTGACTGTTGTCAGAACAGAGGTCAGGCTGGGGTATGGCCAGGTCCTCTGCCTGCCTCCTTCCTCACCCCTACAATGGACACAGATTCTTCCTGGCATGGGCCAGGAACACTCTGTCCTGTTGCCTATTACTCACCTGGTGATGATGGGGAGGGCTCCAGGGTGGTCTGTGCTGCCCACTGACTCCTGCCTTGTGCCCTGCCCACAGAGAGCTGCAGCCTGGAGTGAAAGCCGTGCAGGTGGTGCTGAGGTACGTGAGAGCAGTGCCCTGGCCCCCGCCTCTCCCGTGGCCATCACTCTGCACACACAGCCTCATCCTGTCCACCCCTGTTCCTCTACCGTCTGCTGTCATTGTTGGGACCTCTGCTGCTTGTCTTCACAGCCCCGTGTCCCCTGTCTCCCCAGGATCTGCTACTCTGACACTAGCTGCCCACAGGAGGATCAGTACCCACCAAACATCGCCGTCAAGGTTAACCACAGCTACTGCTCAGTGCCGGTGAGCCAGCCGACAGCAGCCAGGGGCGGGGCGACATGGACGCAGGGTAGGGATGGGACCTGGTGGGGCTGAGCACATCTCTGTTCACAGGGCTACTACCCCTCTAACAAGCCTGGTGTGGAACCCAAGAGGCCCTGTCGACCCATCAACCTCACCCACCTCATGTATCTGTCCTCGGCCACCAACCGCATCACTGTTACCTGGGGCAACTACGGCAAGGTGAGCCCCCGTGCCCGAGCCCCACTGCCCCATGTGCACCCTGTCCATCCCACATTGACCCCATCAACCCTGCGTTCAGCACCCTGATGCTGCAGCCGCTCTGTCCACAGAGCTACTCCGTAGCCTTGTACCTGGTGCGGCAGCTGACCTCCTCAGACCTGCTGCAGAGGTTGAAGACGATCGGTGTGAAGCATCCAGAACTCTGCAAGGCGCTGGGTGAGCAGCTGGGGCCCCAGGGCCTGGCTGTGCCCGGTGGGACCTGCTCTGTTCCAGGGTGTGCAGCACCATGGTGTGTGCAAGGGTGGCTGAGGGACTGGGGGCAAAGACACGTCAACCTGCGGTCGGGGTTCTGGATCTGGATGTGGGGGTTTCAGGGTCCGGTCTGTGAGCTCAGGCCTCCTGACTTAGACAGTTGGAGAGCAAGGGCAGCTAGGCAGTCTGGGAGGCAGGTGACACCGGAGATCCAGGCCAGGGCACTTGTGATGGTGCTTGGTTTGTGGAGACAGGGTTTCTCTGTGGAGCCCTGGCTGTCCAGGAACCAGCACTGTAGCTCAGGCTGGACTCGAACTCACAGAGATCCACCTGCCTCTGCCTCCTGAGGCGTGGGGCCACTGTCACCCGGCTGTGACAAGGGGTTTTCAGATGAGACAGTGTGGTTGTGAAAGACAGAGTTTCTGCGGCAGCAGCCCACAGCGCCCACCCACACTTGGCTGACGGGGCCTCGGAGGCCCTGAATGTCGCCGGTGGCCATTTCTCTGCAGGACAGGTTCAAGCCACCTCGGAGGCATCCAGGCCTGTTGTCACCCTTCCAAGCTGGGGTTGACCGTGCTGGGCCAAGACTCCTGACCAGGAGGACGTGGCCCAGGCCCCCTGGGGGTGGCTTATACCTGGAGAGTTGAAGGCAAGCTTTGCAGACCAAGGCCACCAACTTTATTATTTGGTGGCCAGGGTGGGACAGCACTCACAGGTGTGCTGTCTGTGCCTGGGCTGAGCCTGCTCAGTGTCCCTGGACCTGCATGGCCTGGGTTAAAGGGTTTCCATGCTGCTCACAGCTGAGTCCTCCAGGCTGTGTGGCATTAGCATCTCTACCTCCTCTGGGCAGGTTGTGCTGCCTGGGACTTTGCAGAAACGCCCAGCAGGTCTCGGGAGCCCACAGGGTCCCTGTGTGGAGTGAGCAGGGTTTTTGGGCTGGCGCTCAGGAACTGGTGGCAGAAGGATCAGGTTCAGGGAGATGTGTGGAGGCCAGCCTGGCCTCCATGAGTTCCTACAGTCTCCTTCAACTGTGGAGAGACCCCCGCCCTCTGACGCCCGTCCCCTCTGTCACCTCACAGTCAAAGAGAAGCTTCGCCTAGACCCCGACAGTGAGATCGCCACTACTGGAGTGAGAGTGTCCCTCATCTGCCCGGTGAGTCCTCATCTGTCCCCAGCCACGCGGGTGCTCGGCCTCGGTGGGACGGTGTCCTCACAGCCCGTCCTTTCCCTGACAGCTGGTGAAGATGCGGCTGTCGGTCCCCTGCCGCGCAGAGACCTGTGCACACCTGCAGTGCTTCGACGCAGTCTTCTACCTGCAGATGAACGAGAAGAAGCCCACATGGATGTGCCCTGTGTGTGACAAGCCCGCCGCCTACGACCAGCTGATCATAGACGGGTGAGTCTGACGGGCTCTGCGCGCTGCAAACTCCAGAGGGGCAGTGGGGCCTGTGGCCTGGCTTGTAGGACCTGTTGGAGCCTTTGTTGTGGAGGTGGTCGTTGTGTCTTAGTGCCTACAGTCCCCTGTGCCTGTGATCTTGTGACCTTAGTCTTTGCAAGTGGCCACCTGCAGTCCTGACTGCCCTGCAGGACTCTGCCCCATAGCAGAAAGGGAGGGGTCGTGCTTCCCCTTGGGACGGCTCAGCTCTCCACTCCAGACACTGCGTCTGCTGTCTGTGGTACCTGAGGCTCCTACCAGGCGCCACCCGCAGCTCTGTACCCCAGAGCCATCACAGGCGGCCCAGCCGAGGCCCTCAGAACCTCTTGCCTGGGACCCTAGGTGCTTTCTGCCTGTCCTTGGGCTTGGCTGGGAGACTTGAGTGTGTCCCCAGCAGACCCTGGGGAGTCCCAGGTCAGCGTTTAACCTGCCATGCTCCCAGGAAGGAAACTGAGGCTGTTCCCAACCCAACTCCTTCAGCAGGTGCTGGGCTTTGCCAGGGTCCTGGCTGGATGGGCCACTTGCTTCCCTGCCGAGCTCTAGCATTGAGTGGAGTGAGTGCCACCCTGGGACTGCGCATGTGGGCTGCATTCAATTGCCTTCTGTTCTTGCCCAGCTGTGCTCTTCCGCCCAGGCCATCCCTAGCCCAGGGCTCGAGGCAGAGTCTGCCCTTGGTGGAGCCCTCTGCCACCACCCCAGTGGAGAGGGGCTGTCTGGAGGAAGGCTCAGGTTGGTAGCCAACAGCCCTGGGCCGTGGGAAGTTAGCAGACCGCAGGCCCCCAGAGGATGTAGTTCTTCCTGCTCGGGCAGTGGAGTTTGCCCAAACCCAACCCTGTCCACTCTGCTGCCCCCAAGGCTGCTGTCGAAGATCCTTAGTGAGTGTGAGGACGCAGACGAGATTGAGTTCTTGGCCGAAGGCTCCTGGCGCCCAATCCGTGCGGAGAAGGAGCCGAGCTGCAGCCCACAGGGACCTATCCTGGTACTTGGTGAGTGCCCACACACCGCCCCAGAAGTGTGCCAGCCACCCTGGCCCGCAGCTGAGCACTGTCACTGTCCCCGCAGGCACCTCGGACGCCAACGGGCTCCCGCAGGCCTCCAGCAGCCCCGGCGTGGGAGGCAGCATGAGCAGCACACTGAGCGGTGCAGGCAGCGGGGCAGGGGCGGCAGGCGGCCCAGAGAACGGGAAGCCTGGCGCCGACGTGGTGGACCTCACACTGGACAGCTCGTCTTCCTCGGAGGACGACGAGGACGATGACGAGGATGACGAGGATGACGATGAGGGGCCCCGGCCGAAGCGCCGCTGCCCGTTCCAGAAGGGTCTCGTGCCCGCCTGCTGATGCGCCGGCCTCCCCTGCCCACCCCTCCCTGGCTCCCATATCTCTGGACTCTCCTCTTGGGGGGGATTTAAAAAAAAAAAAAAAAAAAACAGTAAAGTGACAAAAATGAGAAAAGTACAAAACGAGAAAAAACAAGAGCAAATCAACACAACCCAGGCCGGCAGCCCGCGGGCCACCTCCCGGAGCAGGCCCCGAGGGGCACAGGAGGGATCTCGGACACTGGACAGGCAACGGCTGCGCGTGGCTGTTCTGCTTTTCCTGCATTGAGGCCGGGCCTGGAGCGCTGGCCTGGCCGCGAGCGTTTTTAGTTGAGAAGCCATGGTGGGGCGGCGGGCCGGGGACAGCAGCCACAATGTGCAATAACGTGGTGTCGCGGACCCGCGTGGCGTGGGGGGGTGTTGTTTTCTAGCCAGCTACCTCGGTAACTCCAATTCATTCAGGTTCACTTCCCCACGGGGCAGCCCTGCCGCGGGCTCGGGCTCCTCAGCTGCCTCCCTGCCCGCGGGAGGCTCTCTCTTCCACCGCCCGTCGCCCTCACCACCCGACTCTGTCAGGAAGCAATACCGGGTCTGGTCCGGAGCGGGCGGCCTGGCGGTGTCACCGCATGAACTCGCCGGGAGGCCGGGGGCCCTGGCCAGCCGCGCGGCACTCTTTTCTAATATTTGTATTCTAATTTAATTGTTTTTTAAAAATGCAAATAAAATTTAAAAAAAAGAACCAAGAGTAGCCAGTCCTGGCCATCTGTGGGTTTTGTTTTGTTTCTTTGTAACCTGCCTGTCCTCCCTTGAGCTAAAAGCTGGAGGGGGCTTGTTAGATAATGTCACCAGGAGGCCCCTCAGGGTCTCTGGGCATGTAGAAACACACACTGGAGTTATTACTTGACCCTGAACAGGAGCAAGGCTCCGACACACACCCAGGGACGTGCAGGGACATGAAGACGCCTACTTGAAAATTTTGGGGTGTTGGAGTTGTTTTTTGGTATTAATTTTTTTTTTTTTTTTTTTTTGGTTTTTTCGAGACAGGGTTTCTCTGTGGCTTTGGAGCCTGTCCTGGAACTAGCTCTTGTAGACCAGGCTGGTCTCGAACTCACAGAGATCCGCCTACCTCTGCCTCCCAAGTGCTGGGATTAAAGGCGTGCGCCACCACCGCCCGGCTAATTTCTTTTTTTGTTAATACTAAATTTTAAGCTATATTTGCGTGATTACTCGAATGTGAGAGAGGCCGTGCTCAGTGAGACCCACCCATGTGCTGTGACCAACCGCTCAAGTGGATGAGGCTGGTGGACCACGCAAGCAAGCCTTAGATATAGTATGATCTCGAGACAGAAAACCTCAGCACGCTAGAGCCAGTCCTACACGTGAGCATGTGTGAGCATTGCACCTCTAGGCCCAGAAGCCTGCCTCGCTCAGGTCAGGCCTGGGAATACTGGCCAGGAGAGCCCAAGGAACGCCCATGGTTCCCATCTGGGAATGGACGGCCTGGAGCGGTCCAGCAGACAGCCCCTCGGGGCAAGGGGCAGCCACTCGGTGGGCACATGTCCAGGATGCAGAACTCAGACTTAGTGGGTTCCCGACACCCAGGACCCAAGTGCACTCCACCCATCCACGGCTCCACTGCCCTGGATACAGCCCGTGGGAGGACCCCATGCCTACCCCATCCCCTTTCCCTAGTGACAGGGCCCCAGTTCCCACTTCCTCCTGGGGACAGGAAGTTGTCCACAGCCAGCTGAGGTTTCCGGACCCCTAGGACCGATAAGGTCACTGGAGACCAGCTGGGGACAGCAACTAGGGGCCTTCCTATTGTCCAGGCACAGGCGACCAGGGCCTGAAACACCCAGGATTTTGAGGTCACCAGCCCAGGTGACCTATCTTTGCCTGGAAAAACCTAACACCCACCCTGGGACCCCCCTGGGTCCCTCTGTCAGACCCCACCCTCAGGGCATGTGAAACTGGGCAGATACTGGGTGTCTCCCAGACACCCCCCCAAAAAAAACAAAAAAAAAAAAAAACCAAGACAGAACACAGAGACCAGGCAAGGAGACGTCGTAACAGGCTGCATTTAGTGGTTGGGTTTTTCTTTTATGTACAAGAAAAATGAGCTCTATTTTTTCAGATTTTTTTCATAATCTTTTGTTTGTATGTTTTTTATTACTTTTAAATCTTGTCCCCCCACCCCCAAAAAGTGCATTTTTTAAATCAATTGATTTGTTTTCGTTCTGCCTCCCCCACTTTACTTTATAAAGATTCTTACATCCAGTCAGTGGAATGTCTGTTCTGTGCTCCGGACCCTATACACCAGGCCTGGGCCCTAAAAATCCAAGGCACCTCATTCTGGACCTGGGGCGGGGCTCCCCTGGCCCTCTGTCTCCTGAACCCCGTGCCCCCCACCAAGATAAGTCAATATTTAGTGCGAGCTAGTTCTGAACTGAGATAATCATTCCTGGGGTGAGGAGCTCCCCAAGACCCCTGACCCGTCCGGTGCCAGCCAACCCGAACTCCGGGAAGGCTGTTTCCTCAGCTTAAATAACTTTTTAAAATAAAATTGCAAATATAAATATCTTTCTTTCTCAAAAAATAGGATTTTGCTCTTTTTTATTTTTTGTCGGTTTTTGTCTTTTTTTGTTTTTTTCTATTTTTCCTTTCAGCCTGTGTCCCCCTTTACAATCCCGATTCGCACTGTGGACACCCAGGAGTCCCTGACAGCCGGCCTGATGCCTCAGCAGGAGCGTCCCCCGGCCGCCCACCTAGAGGACCCACGGGAGCACCCGAGGAAGGTCAGCTGTGCTCAGACAGGGTGACAGGGTGGTGGCCGCTGGAGGGAGGGGTCCTCCTGAGTGACCACCCCAGGGCACCCGCTTTGGTTCCGCCCACTCGAGCCCAGCTTGGCGGGGCCATGGCCAGGCCAGGTCTGTCATTTACATTCATTGGTTTCTATATATATATATAGATATATATAGATTTTTTTCATTTTTATTATTTTTTTGCCTTTTTATTTTATTTTTTTTCTTAATCTCGAAAGGCCAGTGGGGTAGGAAGGCAAAGAGCAGCAACTACTCAGCAGGCGTGGCCTATGCTCAGGTCACAGGCTGGGGACAGCTGCAGGCCAGTCCCCTCCCCAGTCCTGGGGTCCCCGGAACCCCCCTGGCTGGGCCCTCTCTCTCTCTCACTCAAACACACGAAAATTCACCATAATGGAAGTAACAAGTTTGTTATCTTTTTTCCGATTTTTTTTTGTCGTTGGTACCAGGCATTTAAAAAGAAAAAAAAAAAAAAAGCACACACACAAAAATAAACCCCCAAACAATCAAACAAAAACCTCTCTCTCTACAGCACCCTCCGCTCAAACCTCTAGTGAATTCCACAATTCTCTTTGGCAACTTTTATCACGGCCTTAATTTAAATAAAAATTTGTAAAAATCGATCCACATTCTATATACAGTGTGTGATTGCAATATGGGGAGCAGGGGGCGGGTCTTGGGTTGTCCCAGCGATGGGCCCATGCGGTGGCTGCGGCCCCCCAGGACGGGCTGGTGGTTAAGGCAAGGTGGGTGTGGGTGGGCAGAAGCTGAGCGCAGAGCTGGGGGCAAGGGTTTAGTGCAATTCCCAAGGGGGTTTGCGTTGTCGCTGGCGGGCTATGGGGCACCCCCCACCACAGTCCCCAAGGGCTCCACCCGCCCCAAGTCTGGTGGCCACTGGCCAGGATGACATGTGATTAAGGTTGGTTTTATTGCAAGGGTGGAGTAGTGGGGGCTGCTGGGCCCTGCTTGGCCACAGCCCGGTTCCCGGGACAGCTGTCCATGGGAGTGGGGTGCAAGGGAGGCCAGCACCACCCCGCCCCTGGGCCTGCCCCTTCTGCTGGCCCCAAGGGGGGATCCTGAGACATTTGGGGAGGAGGCTCGCGGGATGGGAGGGGATGAAAAGGAAAACCTCTCTGTTAGAGACTGGAAACGGCCTTCTTATCGAGCTTCCCTTTAGAGCCAAAGAACAAGACATTTGTCAACAGACACACGGGGCACCTCCACCCATGCCGGCACCCGGCAGCATCGTCCCCAACCCCGGCCCCTGTCCGTGGCCTGTGGCTCGGTCACACCGGGCCTTTGGGGGGGAGCCGGAGTTTGGGGGCGTGGGGGGTCAGGTGCCGGCCCCTGGGTTACAGTCAGTGCCTTTGAGTAAAAAGGGGGTGCCTAGGAGGTACTACCACACGGGAAGGGGGACCGGGCAGGAGTCGTGGGGTCTGGCTGGCCAGGGACCAGCCCTCTCTCCCTCTCTCTCGGGACATCCCTGAGCTGGGAAGCAAATTGGCGAGCCGGAGGGGACAGCGGCCCTGGCTCCCAGGCCTGTGGTCTCCAACAGAGACAAGAGAAGATCAACTGGGCTGGGGAAAGGGGCCTGGCAGACTCAGGGACCCTGGGTCCCTTCCCGCGGCGTCCTGGCCTCCCCGCCCTGAGCCTCGGGAACACACGTGGATTCTGCCGGAGCAATGGGTTGGGTTTCTTTATTTTATACAAAAATAAATTGACTTAGTTACTTTCCACTGCTTGCTCGCTCGCTCGCTCGCTCTCTCTCTCTCTCTCTCTCTCTCCAATTTTTCATAGAAGCTGGGCGCAACTTGTAAACATTTTCTTAAGTTAAGAATGAAAAGTACCCGTTCAGTTACAAAGTGCCAAGATCCCCACGTGGCTGTCGCCGCTTTAGCTGATTTTTTTTTTTAAGTTTTTGTTTTCCCTTCGTATTTAGTAAAATCTTGGGGTTTTATTGCTGTTTTGTGACATTAAGCTGTGGCCTCTCTTGCCCCCTCCCCTGTCCCTGCCTGAGTCCCTGGGGTTCCCTCTGATCTTGGCTACGTCCCCCCAAAACTGCTGCCTGCTGCCGGCCCCTCCGAGGAAAAGAATATTTTATATATATCTCTCTATATATATCTCTATATAAACTGTCTTTAAGGAGGAAAAGGGGAAATAGATCTAAAAAGTGCTTTAAAAAGTGGGGCGCAGGGTGAAGACAAATTTTCAATCTCTGAACATGGGGCGGGGTCAGGCTAGCGGAGACAGGAGGGTGGGGGGGTCGCCCTGAGCAGTGGCCCTGAGGACCCCGCCAGGTGTAAGTGCCGTGAAAGAAGGTGGCGGGACCCCGGCGGCCCCCCAAATCCCAGCTCCGGCCACCCAGGCTTGGGAATAAATAGACTTGTATGTCAGTGGTGGCCAGGGTAGGGGTGTGCAGAGGTGCGAGGCCACAGGCGGGACGGGAGCAGGGAGGCCGAGGGGACACCCCCCTCTTTAGTAAGTGCCCTGAGGAAGGAGGGTGGGGAGCCGGGGACCATTTTAACGTCCACTCACAGTGGACAGAAAGCATTTAAGGTCTGTCTGAGACCCCTAAAACCAACCAGCAAGGAGCCGGGCGCCTGTCCTGGGGGTCCCCATCACCCTCACCTTAGCCAGGAGCAGGCAGGGAGGCCCCCGGGGTGGGACCCCACGCGGACAGGGGCGAGGGGCACAGGAGCGGGTGCGGCCACGTCCTAAGAATCTGTGAAAGGCAGGCGTGCCCACAACGGCCATGGATATATACACGCACACAGGTCCGCGCGTGGATGGATGGAGGCGTCTGGACAGACAGCTGTGGTGCTAGGGTGGGTGTGGTTTTTCTCTCTTCTCTCTTAGTTTGTTTTGGTTTTGGTTTGTTTTGAATACGAGTCAGGTTGCAAAGTTACCCTCTGCAGCGGCCACAGCAGGGCCACCTGCACCATCGCCGACGCTGCCTGCTACATTCACGCGGCCTGAGCCGTCGGGGCTGGCCTCGTCCTCGTCCTCATCCTCGTCCTTAAAGTGCTTCTCCTGGCCATTGCGCGGGGTGTCGGGGAGCCCGGGGGGCGCGGCGGCCCCAGTGGGGACATCGGGGGGCACACCCCGCACGCGGGGCTTGCGGCCGCGGCGCGAGGGCACCCCGTTGCAGCCGTCTTTCTTGAGGTGTCTGTGCAGGTGGTCGGAGCGCACGAAGGTCTTGCAGCAGCTATCGCACTGGTAAGGCCGCAGCCCCGTGTGCACCCGCATGTGGTTCTTCAGGTCGTAGTTGTGCGCGAAAGCCGCGCCGCACTGCTGGCACAGGTACGGCTTCTCGCCTGTGTGCTTCCGCATGTGCACCTTCAGCTTGTCCTGCCTGCGGGCGAGCGGGTGGGGGCACGGTCAGCAGGCACCCGAAGACCCCAGCCCCACCCAAAGCCCGTACTAGGGGACACTGCTGTGTAACCCCAGGAAAATGCTAAGCTCAATCAAGTCACCTTCCCTTTCCTGAAGCGGGCGAGCGCAGGTGTGCCCCTTCGCACAACAGTACTGATTTACTCGGCACCTGCTGGATGTCAGGGCCTGAAAATGCCACTGGGAGAAGGGACCCAGGGCTATGGGTGCTCTGGCCCAGAAAGACTTTTATGCCGGCCGGGCGGTGGTGGCACTCGCCTTTAATCCCAGCACTAGGGGGCAGCAGCAGGTGGCTCTGTGTGAGTTGGAGCTATCCTGGGCTACAGTCAGTTCTACAGCCTGGTCTACACCTTGAGAGACCCTGTCTCAAAGAAAAGTACTAATCTCAAAAACATGCATGGAAGGATAGCAGCACCCCCAGGCCAGCCTATGGGGCCTCCTAGACCCTCACAGTGACCCTGCACCACAGCTCCCCACACCCCAAGGCCTCACATGCATCTTGGCTGGCTTCCCTTCTGTGCCCCTGTACCTGAGACAGCCCGGTACTGTGACTACTGGCAGGACCACAGCCCACAGAGCCCGGGGGTGCACTCACTGGGCGGTGACTTTCTCCCAGCCCTCACTTGCTGACTCGTGTGACATTTCTTAGTTCTGTCTGTCCTGTTCTGAGGCATGGACTCCCCGCGTAATCTCCCAGCAACCCGGACAGCTGGACCGCGTCTCTGATCACGAGGAGCCCTATGGCCCCTCTGCCTTTGCCAAACCCTGGGCACCAGGCTCCTGCTTGGGCTCCATCTCTGGCACAGCCCAGGCTGCCACCCCTGCACCCTCCATGGCTCCCTACTGCTGGAAGGACAAGGCCACTGGTCCTCTGCACCAGACCCTTGCCTCTGCCTCAGCTGTACCAAGAGAACATGCATGAGGTGAACCCCACCCCACCCTCTGTACTTTCCTCCCAAGATCTGCATCAACTATTGGGGGTTTCTTCGGCTGTCCCCCTGCACAGCCCCCCACCCCCCACGCCAGTGGTGAACGATTTTCTAGATGTGTAAGGGAGAGTTCCCTAGAAGGCTCAGAGGGGAAGCTGCATGGCCTGGGGTTGCACAGCAGGACAGGGGCCACACAGAAGCAGGGAGGGGGTGGGAGGCAGCCCCGGTTTCATCACCCCAAGCCCCGGCCTGGGTAATTATAGCCCCGGCTGCCACAGGCCTGGCTTACTCAATGCTCACTGTGAGTCACAGGGGCCCCTGGGCTCCAGGCCTGGAGGGGGCGGTTGGGGGTGGGGGCGGGGAAGGCCCCAGAGAAGGGGTGAGCATGCAGGCCATGGGCGAAAAGGCTTCACTAGGCACCCCTCCCTGGGCCTCAGTTTCTCTGTGGGGAGAGCCAGCCCCAAGCCTGGATGGAGCCAGGTGCACACCTGGTGAGAAGGGAGAGCGCTGGAGAGCGCTGGGTGGCAGCTGGCCGGCCAGGAGCTCCACCATGCTGGTCCCTGCAGAGCCTAGTCCAAAGGAGGGGCCCACGGTCCCCCAGGCCACTCCCCGGGGGCGGAGATTCCCCACTGCTAGTCTCACCCACTAAAGCAACCGCCTCCCCCTCCCTGGTGCTCTTTGTCCCCACCTGGCACTCCTGGGCACCAGAACCCTGCCGCACCCTCCTCCCCTGCCCTCTGAGGAGGGGGCCAGGTTCTGGGGAGGGGGTCGGGTGGGGCCAGGAAGTTAGGACAATGGTTTCTTTCTTCAGGCCTCGTAGGCGTGGCTGGGGGAACCCCAGGGCAGGGGGTAACAGCTGAGTCACTGGGCCTGGCTGCACCCCTGCCTGCCACACACAGGTCTAGTCTGCCCTGGGTCCACACAGCTCAGGAACTACCTCAGGACTGATCAAATGCAATCACAAATAGCCCCCGGCCTACCCTTGAACTCTCCGTAACTCCTTCCCAGTTCTTTCCACACCTTAAGGCTCAGACCCAGAGACTCCAGCTAACAGCAGGCCCCAGGGCCTTTGCACAGCTGGCCTCGGCTTGAGAGCCTCCCCTGCTCAACTGGCTGGTGGCCTGGTGGGACTCTGGCCCATCTAGGCACAACAGCATTCCTGCACCTGGAAGGCACCTAACAAAGGCCGGCTGGGGAGCCCAGTGCGGTGGCGCACTTTCTGCCCAGCGCTGCTGCGGCAGAGCAAAGAGGGTCTCTGCCAGTTCCTGGCCTGCCTAATCTGCATGGGGAGCCCGGGTTTCAAAAAGAGGAAACCAAAACAGGCCGGGCGGTGGTGGCCCACACCTTTAATCCCAGCACGTGGGAGGCAGAGGCAGGCGGATCTCTTGAGTTCTAGACCAGCCTGGTCTACAGAGCTAGTTCCAGGACAGGCTCCAAAGCCACAGAGAAACCCTGTCTTGAAAAATAAAAACAAAAACAAACAAAAAATCAGAGAAAACATCGTGGAGGCTGATGGATCCCAGTGAACAAACAGACGTGGGCGATGCAGGGAGGCCCTGGGAGTCGAGCCCCCCTCCCACGACGTCCTACCCCGCGTGCTCACCTGGTGAAGCGAACTTTGCAGATGTTGCATTCGTAGGGCTTCTCGCCCGTGTGCGTGCGGATGTGGCGGGGCAGCTTGCCTGCACCCTGGATCACCTTCTCGCAGATGGGGCACTTCTGGAAGGCCTTGGCCCGGATCTTCTTCTCGCCCTTCTGTGACCAGGCCGGGTACACGTCGCCATCGTGAGCGCCGCTGAAGTACTTCAGGTAGTAGTCCATGACACCCTTGTCGTCTGTGCGGGACTCCTCATCACTGTCCCCTCGGCCCACCGACGACATCATCTGCTGCAGCAGCGTGCTGGCCGCCAGCCCGTCCACATCAGCCGCGTCGCCATCCTCGCCCTCGGCTGCGCCCGACAGGAAGCCTGGGGAGTCGCCAGGCTCGGGGGCCGCCTCGGACAACGAAGCTGCCTCCTCCTCTCCGGCGCGGCCATAGTGGCCGTTCTGTGTGGCGGCCGGCGGGGCGGTGGGTGGCGGGAAGAGTCCCCCGGCCGGGGCGTCCTCGCCCCGCTCAGACCACAGCCCTGGGGTGCTGTCGCCCTCGTCCCCGTCGCCCGCGGGGGGCCGCTCGGCGGGGGGCCCCGGGCCGTAGAAGTCCAAGCCATTGCAGTCGCCCGCAGCCACGGCGGCAACAGCGGCAGCCACGGCGTCCTTAGTGGCATCGAGGTCGTCTTCAGGGGCGCCGAAGCCGGGCCACGGGAAGGCGGCGGGGGGCAGGCTGTTCATGGGGTTGCTGCGGAAGAACTCCAGGTACTCCTTGGCGCGCAGCAGGTTGCGCTGGTCCGTGGGGCCCGCCCCGTCGGGCTGGCCTGCGTCTCCCACATCGTCGGCCGCCAGGATCTGGCGCTCCAGCAGGTCTGCGCACACGTGGCTCACGGCCGGGATCTCCAGCAACCGGGCGGCGCTCAGGATGTCGCCCACATTGGCCGTGCTGACCGTGAGCGTGGCGGTGTAGGCGAAGTCCATGAGCGCCGTCAGCGCCTCGGCGCTCACGAAGTCGATCTCGTACACGTTCTGCTGGTCCACGACGGCGCCTGACGTGAACAACTTCTTGAAGTACTGGCTGCAGGCGGCCAGCACCGAGCGGTGTGTAGGGAACTCGCGGCCCTCCACCAGGATCACGACGTCACACAGCAACCCCTGTGTCCGCTGCTCATTCAGGCCGCTCAGGATGTCGCTGCTGTGGTCCGGGAACGGGATCCCGATGGGGCCGTCCACGCCGCCAGCCATCTTCCCCGCCGACACCTGCAGAGAGGGAGAGGCGGTTATCAGCCGAGGGGACCCCCAGGTAGAGGAAGGCATCACCAGAGAATGGCTGGACTCCCTGTGCCTGCAGACCAGACCTGGGTCCTGTAGAGGGAGGCTTACCCGTCAGGCCAGTGAGTAACTGGGGAAACCAAACTGTCAACCAGGCCAAGCCTCCACACAGGATAGGGCCTCCTGTCTTGGTTGTTCCCCAGGATGGCACTCAGCACGTGCCAGGCCTCAGTCTCCCCATCTGACAAATGGGCAGCCACTCCTGGAGGACCCTGGCAGAGGGGTATCAGGCTGTCCCACCCGTCCCCACCCCTCCTCGTCTCTGCCCCCCCCTGCTGTGACTCATCTGCCCACGGCCTTGTGCAACCCTCTGGCTCTGTCCCCACCCCTCCGCCCTCTCCAGGGAGCCAGGCTGCCCTTCGCCACCCAACAAGGCCCACATTCCTGCAGCTCCTCCTGCCTGCCATTGTAGGGCCAAGGGCCACTGCAGGCCGTCCTTAGAAGGGACAGGGCCCAAGCTGCACCCTCTTCAGCTTCCTGAGGCCTCTGGGCCCCTCCTGTCCCATGCCTGGCCTGGCGCTCACCCAGAGGTTCAAGAGGGAGGCACGGTCCATAGTGGGTCTCCCCTCACAGGAGTGCCTGGTGACACAGACTCCTTTGTGCCCCTCGGCCACCGCCCACCCTCTCTTCCCGCCCCACCAGCTTGAGCAGAACCCCACACACACACCGTGGACAGGGGAGGGACGACTCAGATGTGATTGTAGGGACTAGGGGGCCAGAGGGGTGCCCAAGGCACAGCCCTGGGAAGCTTCGAGGAGCCCCCATTGGTGGTTTCCACCCCCTCCCACCACCTGCTGTCTGGCCCTGGGCCTTGGGGAGAATGTGGGCAGACAAGACAAGCCTGTCCCCTCCAGTCACAGCCAGCCACGGAGAGGGAGGGGGCACGTGACCCCAAAGATGTCCCCCAGCCAGGGTGACCCAGGTCCCTTGAGAGACGGCTCAAAAGTGTCCCTGTAAGGGCCCCCAGGGCCTGAAAAAGTCCAAATGAGTCAGCCTAGCTGCTGCCCTGGGCACGGCCACCCTGGCTTCCCACCAGGCGCTGGGCTCCAGGGCCAGGGGCTGCCGAGCCCTATTTTAAGTGCGAAGGCGCCCAGGCTCCAGCCTCTGGGTCGTGGCTGGGCCAGGCCTGGAGACACGCGGCCACAGAAGCCAGCCCCGTATCACATCCACCCCCCACAAAGGTGACAGGGTGCCCAGGGCCCCAGCAGACACCTGCCTCGCCACGCCCTGGGCCTCTGGAGGCCTCAGGTGAGGAGCAGGCCCCGAGAACAGCCACAGCTCCTGAGGCACACAGGGTGTCAAGAACCTCGGCTGGGCTCCTGTGAAGCACACCGGTCAACCATGAAGGAACTGAGGCTGCCCAGCTCCAGGCCTATGTCCCTCCTCAGGGAGACCTTCCCAACGATGACTGGGGTCCCCACACAAGAGTTCCTGCCTGTGCCTGCCTCCGTGGGATTTCTGAGGCTCTTCGGTGCTGAGTCGGCGGCCGGGCAAGGGGCAGGCCCTGGCAGGCCCCTTCTGGGTTAGAGAGGTGGGGCACCCTCTCCTGAGGCCAAACGTACAGTAGGGTCAAGCAAAAGGTCAGATGAACCAAAGACCCAGGCCCACACCCTGTTCCACCCACCTGGAAGGCTGACACACCCAGTATCAGGGGACAGCTGCTGGTCCCACCTCTCCTCTAACCTAGGATTACCCGCTGCTGCCCTTTCCAGCCAAGGCCACACAAGTACCTGCGAGGGCCCCAGGGGCTGAGGAAGGGTACTCAGGCAAGGGTCTGGAAGTGGGGAGGGGTGGAAGCCTAGATCTGGGGTCTTTCCAAGGTCACACAGGTGAAGGCTAGGACTGGCCTCCAGGTCCTCAGGGAAAAAGAGGGGGCTTCTGGAAGGGGCCAGGCGGAAAACTTGCCACCCACCACCTTACTTCACATTCCTGGTGCAGGGCCCAGGCAGCAGATGAGGTTGCCAGGTTCCTGCGTGAGCTCCTGCAGGAGGCCACGCCCCTCTGGGCCTCAGTTTCCTTAGGGACTCTGGCCTGAGGTCGCACACCGCACCCCTGCTCAGGTGCGCCCATCAACCCCTTGGGGCTCTGGGGCTTTTCACCCTGGCCTTCATTAGGCCCAGAAAGGGTGGGCAGCCACCCCAAGGTCACACAGCAAGCCTGGCAGCAGGTGCAGCCCGCCAGGCCCCTGCCCCCTCCCCAGCCTGTGTTGCAAGGGTTGGTCCCTAGGGGTTACAGGGCCCTGACCTGATGCCAATGCCCGCCTGGCCTGGTCTAATTGGACAGGAATTCATTGGGGGCGCAGGGGTGGCCTCCTGAACAAGACTAAGCAGCAGAAGGCCAGGCAGGATTCACTCAGGCCGCGCCATTGACTGTGCATTTATTGCCGTAATGGGGAGGGGCTTCCTGCCCGGGGGCCTTAAAGGGCCAGAGGCAGGAAGGCAGCCGGCCCAGTGGGAAGTGTGTGAGTGTGGGGGTGGGGACAAGCAGGCCTGTGGGGAGCCCAGCTACAGGGTGGGGCCCAGGCCCACCCTGTTCCCACGCTCCGAGTGCCACTCATCCAGGAAAGCCAGAAGTGAGGCCTAGTTCCTTCCCCCTCATGGAGGAGTGAGGCTCCCGCTGCTGGGGGCAACCAAGTCAGACTGAAAGGACCCTGAACGGGCAGAACTGAGCTTAGCTGCACCTGTTATCCAGGATGCCCTCCGAAAGCAAGTCTGGGGGGCCTGGCAAGACTCTCCTGCCACCTGTAGCCACCTGCAAATGCTCCCCAGAAGGTCCCTGGCTGGCCCAGGGGCCTGCAGAATCCGCCACCTCCCTCCCCAGACTCGTACTGGCTCAAGGTGGGCCCGGCCTATTTCCCGTCAAACCAGAAAGGTGTGGGTGGGGAGGGCCACTCAGTGGCCCAACCCCAGCCTGCTGAGGGGACAGATGGAGGGGCCGGGCCTCAGGCCACACTCCAGATCCCACAGGGTGGACACAAAAGGAGGCCGGACCCTGAGAAGGTGCTGGAGGAGGGCTGACCACCCTCATCCCACCTGAGGACAGGGACACTGCTGGAAGGGCCTGGAACCAGGGCCCCTCCCTCAACACACGGGGGACTAGATCAGAGAGGGGAGGCCAGGGCCCAGGGCCACAGAGCCAGCTGGAATTTGAACCTGGCTGGTCTTGCCTAACTCGTTCTTCCCAGGGCGCCTCTCCCCTCCCCCGATACAGCCCCCAGGGAGCTCAGGGCACAGGGGCGCTACCCTACACGAGCTATGGGGCAACATCACCCTGGGGGGCTGGCAGGACTGGGGTCCCTCTGCCAGTTCAGGACGGCAGAGCTGCTCCCACCCACCAGTCCCTCCAAACCTGTTCAGGTTGGCGACGGGAAGTAGGGAAGAGGACACAGTCAGGGAAACTGAGGCAGAGAGGGAATTTGGCCCCTTTTGGTGGGCTGCAGACCCTGCCTCAGCTTGCTCTCCTGGCTCGCTGCAGGGCCTGTGATGGGGGAAGGCCAGGGTGGCTCAACTGGCAAAGACCCTGGGGTGCCCCGAGCAGACCCCGGGGAAACCCAACCCGAGAGGACACACAGACACCCAACGGGTTAAGAATCTGAGACAAGAGTTGTGGGCCCTCCCCACGTCAGGCCCTGGGGACCAGGGGTGCAACTGTGGCACTGTAAACCTGGAACCCAGATGTACACTGCCCACCATGTGCCCAGTCCCCAGGGTGGCAGATGCATGGGACCAGGGGACAGACTAGGGTTCCAGCTGTGTGACCTTGGAATCTCACTGTCCCTCTCTGGGCTCAATGTCATTGTGGGCAGGATCCCTAGGCATGACAGGTGTTAGTTACGGCATCCAGTCCCAGACACCAGCACCCCAATCTCTTGGAAGAGAGTCCCCTGGAACACTAGGGGACTTTTGGGAAGACCCCTACACTCAGGGGGAGACCACCACCAGGGACATGACCTTGAGTCTATCCCCCTGTGCCTCCCAATCCCTCTGTCCCTCTGGCCTCGAAGACCCCGGCTTACCAGAGCCCTCCTCACTCCAAGCCTGGGTTTCCTTCTATGTGACAAGGACTGAGTTACAGGTCACACAGCCTCAAGGAAAAGAACAGAATGCACCCAAAAGCCACCAAGGACGAGGCACTCCTGCCCAGAAACCGTCCCCACACCAGGCCACACAGGACTCTGCCTCTCTGGCCTCAGTGTCCCCAAACGCATGAGACCCTGGGTGTATAGCTCCCCTTCCTGAACCGGGAGCTGCCTGGCCTCGGCCACGGCCAATTTCAACTAAATAATAAATACCCCCACCCCCAAAGTGACCGGCAAATTAAAATTTCAGTGTCCCGGTTGGATCCTGTTTCCTGCCTGTCTTCCAGCCCAGGCTGCCCCCTCCCTCCTTCCCCCAGGCCGTCTCCACAGCGATGCCTGCCGGTAAACAGAGCCCCGAGCCCAGCCCCGGAGAGGTGCCAGGGCCTAGCTGGGGGAGCCACTGGAGTCCCTCCGGGAAAGGTGTGGGGTGGGGAGGTGACCCTGGGGTGAGCAGACGTCCCCAGGCTGAGAGAACCCCCTTGCAACCCATGGCCTAGCCTGAGCCGAGGGAGGGAGGGAAGGCCTGGGGACCTCTCCCACCACAGTCCTGCCAATTGCAAGTAATCAGCTTGGTGCCTGGGGGGGCTCCCCCCTCCTCAGCGTGGGAGCGGCCACTCAGGGTGACGCCCTGGGCCCGGGCTTGGGGGAAGGTGGGGGGGTTGGCTTGCTGACATCGGAGGCCGGAGACACCCTCGCCGGGGGAAGCAGCTGTGGCAAGGAGGGGGGGGGAGACACAGGGTTTCCGCCAAGTCTGTCACCCATGGGTGCTGGGCTTAGTGATTCGCGGGTGCTGAGCTAAGTAGGTCTGCTTGGAAAGAGAGGGAAAGGAGAGGAGGGAACCAGGGAAGCCATCTGTCTCTCCCTCTCACTTCCGCCACTAAAGAAGCACCCTTGGGTGCCAGGCCCAGGTGGGGACGGCGGCGGGGGCGCACGTGGTGGCGATGGCGACGGGGAGGAGGAGGAAGGGGAGAAGGAAGGGACGGGACGGCGGCCCCGAGGCCGCGCGGCTCCTACCTCCTTCCCGGGCGGCGCGAGGGCCCCGGCGACCGTGACGATGGCTGCGGCGGGCTGGCGGCTCCGAGCCCCGGCGGGCGACGCTGAGCCCGGCCCCGCGCCACCCTCCGCCGCCGCCCGGCCAATCCCCACCCGGGCTGGGGGGAGGGCGATGCAAATTACCCCGGATCTGGGTCCGCCCGTCACCTCCCCCGCGCCCGGCCCGGCCCGCGCCAGGCCGCGCATCCCCGGCCTCGCCTGAAGCCCCGAGGCCCCGACACCACACCCTCCCCCTGGGAGGGAACGTCTCGTCTTGCGGAGGAACCTTTCTCCTCGTCCCGGAGCGTCCGGAACTAAACGGAAACGGGAAAAAAAAAAATAAAATAGCGAAACGAAGGGGGGGGCCTAGGGACGGTTACACAACAGGAGGGGAGGGGCGGCAGCCGGAAGCCGGGACCGCCACCGGCCCCCGGCGAGGGAGCCACGGAAGCCCCGCCCCTCCCACAAGACCCCGCCCCTCGACGCGGGGTCCACCCTCATACTGCGCCGCGCCGGACGGCTTCTCCCTTCCATTGGCCCTCTGTTCCGCCGCTCACCGCCCCTCCTCTGCAACGCCCCTCCCTGACCGGTGGCACCGCGGAGCATTCTGGGACTTGTAGTCCAAACTCCCTGACCACCTTACGAGACGCCAAGCCCTGAAGGTAAGAGAAAGAACTACAGCGCCCAGGAGAACCGAGAGAGGCCGCGCCCGCCCCCTGGACACCCCCACCCCTTCCCCCCGCCTCTCGCTCTTTTTTTTTTTTCTTTCTGCAAAGCCCCCCTCCCTGTTTTTTCAGCCCCCTCCCCCCTCCCCCATGGAGCTCCATCCTGCGTCCAACTCCAACGTCTGCGCGCAGTCCCGGATAGCCCCCCCCCCCGCCCCGCCTGCCCACGACCACTCGGAAAGGGGAACGGCGCGCGCCCCGGGCCCTACTGCAAACTTAGCACGCGACGCGCCCCTCTGCCCCCACCTCCGCCCGCGGTGCGGCCCGGCTCCCCTCCCCCGCGCCCCGCGCGCCCGGAGCCCCAAGGCTGGGCAGACCGAGTCGGGAGGAGGGGAGCGAGCGCAGGCTCGTGCCCTTCGCCCCGGAGGGACCCGGGCGGAGCCCCCCCTCACTAGCCTCCGGCTGTAACCGGGCACCCCCTGGTTTCTAGAACCCCGGAGCTGCGGAGGCGCCCCAGATCCCTCATCCAGCCCGTCTCCGCTCTCTTCGGGCGCTCCGGGTGCGCACTGCACCCCGGCCGCGTCCCCACCCTGCAAGGAAATTAAAAAAAAAAAAAAAAAAAAAAAAAAAAAAACAGAAAGAAAGAAACAAAAACAAAACCCACCTCTCCGAGAGGGCTCCCCTTCAGCCCGGGCGGCTTACCTCGCGGGGACCCGGGCCCGGAGGACGCGCGATCGGGGCTGCCCGCGGCGCGGACCTCGCTCGGGCGGGCGGCGGCGTCACTGCCCCTACAGTAGCCGTACAGTACGCAAAGCCCCGTATGATGCTCGCGACTCCCTTCCTGGTTTGTCCGAGGGCAAGAGGGGTCCTCCCTCGTCTTAAAGGTGCCGCAGCGCCGGCACCCCCACGCCCAGCCCGCCCCCCCGGCCGCCGCGGCCAGAACAGGCTCTGCAGGTCGGCTCTTGCCACGTCCCGCGGGGCTGCGCCGCGAGAGCAGATCCGGCTGCGATTAGGGATTTGGGGGTGCCGGGCGGGCGGGGGGCGCAGCCCCGACCCGTCGGCCCCTCCCCTGGCAAGCCCGTGACCTCTCCGCCCCGTGCGCGGCGCCGTGCCAGCCTGCTGGCTTATCTACGGCCCGGAGCACCCCGGGGTGCTGGGGGCGGGCAAGAGGGGCCCCTCGGGTGTAAGGGGTGGGGGCCGCAGATAAACAGCCCCAGCCTGTGCGCGCTGGGCGGGGTGCAGGGGGCGCGAGCTGTGCCCCCGACGCCCGGGGCAGGGTGGGGCGGGTTGGCAGCGGGGGCGGGAGCGCGGTGCGCACCCGGAGGACCCACTGCTGGAGCGTGGGGGGCGCGCCGGACCCGGGAGCTGAGGGGAAGGCGAGGAAGTGACGGTCCTCCACCGCCACACCTCTCTCCTGGGCCACCAGGGCGATGGCACGATTCCTCATCGCCCTCCCCTGGGCCTCAGTTTCCCCAAGTGTTGCAAGGGACTGGAGGGAGAAGGATGGGGTTGTTGCAAAGACGGCGAAGTTGCCTCGGAGCTCTGGCTTTCTGTACCTTCACCCTGAGCCTCAGTTTACCCAAGAATTCCAAGCGGCCCAGGAGAGGAAGAAGGAGGGTATTTGCTAGCGTCAGGAGCCTGCATCTGAGCTCCGGGTCCCCCAGCCTCCACCATAAGCCTCAGTTTACCCAAACTGCGACGAACCTAGAGGAGGGGGAGCTGTTTGCAAGTATGGCTGGGTTGTTTCAGAGAGTCGGGTCTCCATCTACCCCCATCTGGGCCTCAGTTTACCCAAGGCCGTGCCAGGGACCCCCCCAGGGTTAGACTTGCAGGGCCCCGAGGTGGCAGCTCACCTCGGGGGGTCCCTCCCTCACCGTTGCAGCCAGCCAGCAAACCTGCCGCCCCGCGATTACATAAAACAGTCGCCTCCACCCGGCTGTGCCAGGGGCGTAGCGCGGGGAAGGGGTTGGCGAGGGGCGGGGAAGGACGGTTGTTTTCCAGGCCTTGTAATTTTCCCCGCAGCCGGCTGGCTGGCCCGGCTGAGGTGGGGCGTGGACCCGGACCCTCGCCGGAGCGTCGCGCAATCCCGGAGCAGGACGGAGGTGGGGAGTCGGGAAGCGCGGATCCAACCCAGCTTTATTTCTTGTTTTCCTTTTTCACCCCCGTGTCTTTTTCTCTCCCACTTCCTCTCCGGTCGTGGGAGAGGTCCGGAGAGGGAGGGGAAGGGAGAGGAGGGGACAAGCGACATCCCGGTTCACCAGGCCTCCTGGGTTTGGGCTCCACCACGCCACCCGACAACCCGGCTGTGGGTCCGCGGCTCGCGGGAGGGGGCGGAGTAAGAGCGTACTCCAGGCCTCAGTTTCCCCTTCTGCACGCCTTCTGATGGACAGCATGGGATGTCAGCCTCCAAATATTTGTGTCCTTTAGGATATTTTTTATTCATTGGTATTACTGTTATCAATATTTTTTACAGATTGTCCTAATATGTTTATTTTGTTTTTTACATCAAAGCATCGACCCCTCCCCCGACTCCAACACATCTTTAAAAGTACAGTTCACCTGGATCTAGGAGGCAGATAGAGGCAGATGGATCTCTGTGAGTTCTAGGCCAGCCTCGTCTACAGAATGAGTTTCAGGACAGCCGGGACTACATAGTGAAACTCTGCCTCAAAAATATAAATAAAAATGCCTTTCAACACCCAAGCAGTCTGGATTCGCGTTTTATATTAATAAATTGCCTTCTAAGGGGAAACCCAGGAGGTCCCCCACAGGGGAAGTGGTAGCCCCGGGCCAGGCAGTAACACCAGCCAAGAAGGTGGGCAGCCACGTGAGCCCGACGGGGGTGGGGTGGGGACCCGGAACCTTGGCCATGGAACCCTTCCTCAAGCACCGGGGTGCCACGCCCTCCTGGATCTGCCGGGGCCACAGGGGGCGGGGTTACCCGTGTGTCCCGGAATTCACTGAGGGCACTTTCCACGCCCACGGCTGAAGCTCCTCCCACCTGCCTCGATTTCCCCAGAGACTCGTGCAGCTCCAGCGGTCACCTCAGGCTGGACCCTCCCTAGGGGCCTGGACAGACCAGCATCACCTACAGAGCACCTTGGACCACATCTCCCCCAGTTTTCTAATAAGTTCGAAAGGGGTCCAGGCCGGGTGGGAGGATGGGGGCGGGGTGAGTCAGGAGAGAACTGGAGGAGAAGGCTAGAAAGGGCTGGCCTGGGCAACTTTCAAGATCTCCCAGCAATCGATAGGATGACTTGATTGGTTGGTAGCAGAGGATTTTAATTCTGAGGAAGAGACAGAAGGATTCTAAGAGTCCTGAGGCTAGCCTGGTCAACATAGCGAGTCCTAAGTCACGCAGGACTACGTGTGGGGATCTTCTCTAAAAGGGAAAAAGTAAATAAATTAAAATCGAATCTAGGGCCGGGTGGTGGTACACGCCTTTAATTCCAGCACTTGGGACAGACACGTGGAGCTCTTTTGAGTCTGGCCAGCCTGGTCTACAGAGTGAGATCCAAAACATGAGGGCTACAGAAAAACCCTGTCTCAGGGGGAAAAAAAATCTAGTCTAAATTTAAATCTAATCTAATCTAATGCTGTGGGTGAGGTGACACAGACCTGTGAGCCCTGCAGGTCAGAGGCCTGGAGAACCAGGAATTAGTTCAAGGTCACCCTCAACTACTTACAAATTTGACCCCACCAGGGCTCCTCGGGTCCCCAGCTCAAAAATAAACAAATTGCCTGGCGACAGCAGTGCACACCTTAATTGGAGCCCTCTGGGGGCAGAGGCCAGCCTGGTCTACAGAGTGAGTTCCAGCACAGCCAGGGCTACACAGGGAAACCCTGTCTTGATAAAACAACAACAAAATAATAATTATAAGGCAGCAAAACGTTAATGCAATTAAAATATAAATCAGAGCGAGGAGATGTGCTAGGGTCTGTGGGATATTTTACCCCTTAATTTATTTTTATTGATTTTTTATTGAGCTCTCCTCCCTGCCTCTCCCCTCCCTTTCAACCCTCTCGCAATTTACTCAGGAGATCTCATCTTTCTCTGCTTCCAGTGGATGAGGACAATGTGGCGCATTTACACAATGGAGGCCCTTAATCAGTGATTAAGTCTGCGGCACTGCTGACAGAGCATAGGGCCTGGAACATACAATGCAAATTCACGACTTTTTTATTTTTATTTTATGATTTATTTAACTTTAAGTGGATTGGTGTGAAGGTGTCAGATCCCCAAGAACTGGAGTTACAGACAAATGTGAGCTGCCATGTGGGTGCTGGGACCTGAACCCAGGTCCTCTGGAAGAACAGCCAGTGCTCTAACTGCTGAGCCATCTCTCCAGCCCCAAAGTATTGAATTTTGAGGGATTTCTTTAATTTTTTTTCTGAGACAGGGTTTCTCTGTGTAGACCTGGCTGTTGCTGTCCCGGAACTAGCTCTTGTAGACCAGGCTGGCCTCGAACTCACAGAGATCCGCCTGCCTGTGCCTCCCGAGTGCTGGGATTAAAGGCGTGCACCACCATCGCCTGGCACAAATGTTCTATTACTGTAGCCCAGGTTGGCCTCCAACTCTTTGTGTAGTGGAGGATGACCCTGAATTTGTGATCCTCCTGCCTCCACCTTGCAAGCGCTGGCTGAGGTGCTAGGCTTGCACCACTATCTCCCTGTTACTCCCCATTTTTAAGGAGTGAATACAATTGCTCACATGTTAGAAGTTGGACACCCTAGGTGTGGAGGAAATCAGGTGATGTGGGCCCTTCGTTAAACATTCTGGGAGCACCCTGGAGTCACAAGAGGACTTTGAGGGGTTGCTGGAGAAAGTGCCCCTTCTGCAGCGTCAATGTGCTGTTCCTCTGATGAAGGCATTGTGGCTGTCGGTGCTGTGAAGTAGCTTGTGCGTGTGTGTCTGTGTAGCGTGCATGTGTGTGCACGTGTTTGTGTGTGCGTGTGTCTGTGTAGTTGTGCGCACGTCCATGTGATATACATAAAACACAGAGAGGCTACAGCATCACACAGCACTCAGCTTTGCTCTGGGACAAGATTTATTTTTATTTATTTTGCTTTTTCTGAGACTGGGTTTCTCTGTGTATCTCTGACTGTCCTAGGACTCACTCTGTGGACCAGGCTGGCCTCGAACTCACCACGTAGCAGAGGATGACCTTTAACTTCTGACTCTTGTACTGGAACGTCAGGCAAGCACTCTGCCCACTGTCTTGGCCCCAAGAAAATATTTTCCTTTCTTACTTTTTTTTTTTTTTTTTTTTGCTTTTTCTCTGTGGTTTTGGAACCCATCCTGGAACTAACTCTTGTAGACCAGGCTGGTCTCGAACTCACAGAGATCCACCTGCCTCTGCCTCCCAAGTGCTGGAATTAAAGGCGTGCGCCACCACCGCCCGGCTCTTACTTATTTTTTTTATTTGAGTCAGGGTCTCACTACATGGACCTCATTTTCCTGGAGCTCACTTTGGAGAACACTCAAACAGACAAAAGGCAGGTACGGTGGCAAGTGCCAGTCATCCCAGTACTGGGGAGGTGGAGGCAGGAGGTCGTCCTTAGCTACTTGTGAGTTTGAGCCAGCCTGAGCTACAGGAGGCCCTGGCGGGGCACAGGAGGTGGAGAGGGCTGTGTTTAACTCTGGTTGCTCCCCACACGCTTAGGCAAATGACCTCTCTTCCTTCTCTACACTGGGGTGGGGCCTGCGTGGCCACTATCCTAGAGAACCTCAGCCAGGCCTGGGGACGTGGGCGACTGGGAACTCCCAGCAAGATGTGTGGAGGCCAGGGGGACCTTGCTGGGCACCTTGCAGGACCCAAGATGTGTCAGAGCCTATGTCCTGGACCGGAGTCCACAGTGCAGAGGAGAAGCTGGCTGGAGTCTAACTTTAGTCTTGCATGCTGTAGTTGTCTTTCTGATAGTTCCTTCCCTAATGGGGTCTTTAGCTGCTCTCCCTCTCCTGCGGCCTCACTGGAAGGCAGACCTGAATTTTCCTATCTGGGGTGACCGGTGGAGACTGAAGAGGATCCCCCAAATGAGTGAGGTCGTTCGGTCGCCTTGTACCCCGATTATGCAGCAGTCAGAAGCCGCGCTGGGACTGCCCGGCGGGTGGTGTGGGAGAGGACGTGGCGGCAGGGGCAGTTGTCCCCACCGGTTCCTTAAAAAAAAAAAAAAAAAAATCACCGCAGTTTAGGCAGCGCCCCCACTCGCAGTGGCCTGCCACGTGGGCCGGCGTCTGTGGTGCTGTCCCCTCCCGCGGGCTGCAGGGCCTGGGCTCCTGGGCTCTGGTTTCATTTCGCTGCCGCGGTTTCAGTTTCAAGCTGTGGAGAGAGAAGGACCTGGAGGGACAGAGCAGGGACAGCAGGTGCAGAGCGCCCGCCCGTGCCCCCGGCCCACCCGGTGGCACTCAGCTCGCCAGCCAAGCTCGCCCCCACCCCACACACAGCCTTCCGCGCCAAGGTTAAGGGGTCAAGGTCAAACTCTCCCCACGTGGCGCTGAACCGGAGAGACTCGTCACCTGAGGCCCAGGGTCGCCCCATAAGCGGGCAGGGTGCTGGGGACACCCACCCAGTGACTTATCTAGAAAGTGTGGCCGCCTCCCCCCCACACCCGAAAGTCCCTTTCCCACCCAGAGGGAGGGGCGGGGCAACGTCCCGAGCAGAACAGGATGTGGGTCACCAAAGTGTCCCAGCCTGGGACACCGTCCGTCGGTCCAGAGTCCACCGGGACTTGAAGCAGCTCAGGGCTGTCGCCAGCAGCTTGCGGTCCAGAAAGGCCGGGCTTCTAGAAAGACCCTGACTCAAAACACACACAGACGACACTCACACACAGTCACACAGCTACAGACACACACAGAAACACAGACACATACACACACTCCTTATACACACATTCACACACAGACACACACACAGTCACACAGCTAGACACACACAGAAACACACACATTCACACACAGAGACACACCCACATGCACAGAGTCTCACACACATACACACACACACTCAGCACCTGTGTCCCAGACCGGGTGTTTGCTCGCTCAGGCGCCCACCCCGCCCCACCCCCACGTCCTTTCCTGCAGGTGGGGACTGGGCCTGGCCTGCCTACCTGTTCCCCGGCCTTGGGGACAGACACACCCTTAGGTAAGCCTGGCGGGCAGCCAGGGACAACACGCCCACGTACCTGAGTGCCCTAGCGCCCCCGTGGGGCTTGATCGCGCCTGGACAGGTGCCGTGTCAGGTGAAGGTGTGACCGGCCACCTGGGGGACGACACCGCCTGTGCGGTGTGAGGTCAAGCGGGTGGGCGGGGCTTTGCTGAAAGGCTCCACGGAGTGAGCAGAGCTCACTATTTACTCTCTAAACACTCAGAACTCCATCAACACATTTTCACACGTCCTCAAGGTGGCACAACGATTCCAGAACATTCTGTCTCCCTCAATGGAAGCCTCGATTCCCCACCCGCAGCATAGACAGGCAAGAAGACCTGAGTTCGAATCCCTGGCACCCACAGAGAAAGTTGAGGAATGACAGCCCCTGCCTTTGTTCCCAGGGAGGCAGAAACAGGATTCTTGGGACTCACTGGTCAGCCTGGACAGATCAGTGTCAAGTTCAGGTTAGAGGGTGAGGAGGAGAAGCTCTGCCAGTCAGCTCACTTGCTCCCAGTCTGGGACTGGAGCATAAGCTCTTGAAGTCTCATAAAGATGGGGCCTCTGTGAGTTAGGGGCCTGGGCTACATAGTAAGATCCTGTCTCCAAAACTCTATCCATCGATAGCAAATATACACAATCGCACACATATTCACACACATCCATATGGAAGAACTGAGCTTGTAAGAATTGAGCTCGGTATTTGTCACATGCAAAGGTGGTCCGTCTTCTGTAAGTTAAATAACCAAATAAATAGGAACACAAAAACTATAGAAAACTGTCCAGTGCAGGACACAGGGCCCCTGACAAACCCTCCTAGCTGGGCTGGCTCAGGGGGACCCCAGCAAAAGTGAGGACAGACAGGGGCTGCCTCTGGGGCTTGCTGAGACACAGGAGGAAGAGTGACGAGGTGAGAGGGGGGGCTGGGTCTACACCACGCTGGGGCTCCCTCCTGCACTTCCGGCTCTTTCTTGTGGGCTGAGGATCTGAGACAGCACACCTCCCTTGAAGTCCCAGGCATGAGACAAGGGGCTGCCCGCTCACTCTCTGCACCCTTCTCTTCCAGGACAGCCCAGCTCCCATGTAACTGACCGAGGCCCTAAGAGCCTGCTTCCCTGCATGCTGGGTTACAGGGCCCCATGCGGCACAACAGAACAAGCAAAGGCTGAGGTCTGGGACACAGTAAGGGGGCATCCCAAGGAGAAGCAGGGAATGGGTATCAAAGAGCTGAGTCCCCAAGAGGCCACTGAGATGGCTAAGCAGCTGAAGGTTCTGTAAACAGGCATGAAGACCCGAGCTTGACATGGTGAGGGATTCCCAAGAGTCATCCTGCAATAAATACAAAGACAGACAGATAAAATGATACTAACCAGCTGTTAGGACACTTGTGACTCTTGCAAAGGACCCAAATTTGGTTCCCAGCATCTATATCAAAGGCTCACAACCACCTGTAATTGTAGCTCCTGGGATCTGATGCCCTCTTCTGGGCACTGCAGGCACTGCAGATTTGCACAAACACATAACTGAAAACAAAAGACCTCCAAAAAAAAAAAAACAAACCCAAAAGTTTCCCCAAGGTCTGAGGAAGTCTGTGGGAGGGATATGGGCATAGGTCAGCTGCCCGGGGACCACCCCACCCTGGGCCCCAAGGTCTGAGGGAGTCTGTGGGAGGGACGTGGGCACATGTCTGCTGCCCAGGGACCACCCAACTCCAGGCCAGAGTCTTTGCAAGAAAATTCTGTTATCCTTGATTCAGGAGAAACATATTCTGTGGCTGTGACTTGTAGACTTGCCATTAGTCATGGTCAGGGTCCACACAGGAATGACAGACATGTGGCACCAGGCTGCTATTACTTTTTTTTTTTTTTTTTGAGGCAGGGTTTCCTCTGTGTAGCCCTGGTTGTCTTGGAACTCACTCTGTAGACCAGGCTGGACTCAAACTCACAAAGATCTGCCTGCCTCTGCCTCCGGAGTGCTGGGATTAAAGGCGTGCGCCACCACTGCCCGGCTCTGCAATTATCTCAATTTATTTCTGTGTGTGTGCACAGAAGCCCATGGATTCCTCGAAGCTGCCTGGCTGGGTTTCAGGAGCGCACTGCCGTGCCTGGTTTTCTTTTTTTTCTTTTCTTTCTTTTTTTTTTTTTTTGGTTATTAGAGACAGGGTTTCTCTGTCGTTTGGAGCCTGTCCTGGAACTAGCTCTGTAGACCAGACTGGTCTCGAACTCACAGAGATCCGCCTGCCTCTGCCTCCCGAGTGCTGGGATTAAAGGCGTGCGCCATCGTGCCTGGTTTTCTGAGGGTTTGCGAGTCCAAGACTTCACATGCACTTCACAGACCAGGTCAACTCACCAATCCCTATTTTATTTTCTGAAACGGGCTCTCTCCATAGCATAGCCTGGCCTAGAATTCAGGACAATTGTGCCTAGTCTACCAAATCCTGAATTATAGGCCAGTATCAATAGCCATCTAGGAGACTTTCTCTTGGCACTGGAATGCCCACCACAGAGGCAGGACCAGCACCATAGCCAACTTTTTTTTTTTTTTGAACAGGGTTTCTCTGTGTAACCCTGGCTGTCCTGGAACTTGTTCTGTAGACCAGGCTGGCCTTGAACTCACAGAGATCTACCTGCCTCTACCTCCTAAGTGCTGGGATTAATGGTAAACACCAAAACACCGACCCCCACCCCCACCCCCCAGGCCCAGGTAAGGTCCCATGTAGCCACGGTTAGCTTCCAGGTCAGTGTGCTCCACTCTTTAAGGACAGGGAAACCGAGGCAGACAAGGTGCCAGGTTTTCCTCAGGTTCCTGAACTGTGAGGTCTCAGCTTGATATTCACCCCCCTCCCCGCCTTACACCTCTACCTGCCCAGTGAACCAGAGCCACTCTGTGGGCACAGCTACGTTGCAGGTGACAGCGCCGGGCATTGCCTGGTGAGACAGGCTCCTCCTTCACCTGCCTATTGTTCTGAGAGGCCCACCGCTGGCCCTACAGACCCTCCTTTCCCGGGAAGCCATGGGAAACCACAGCCCCGCTGTCACCCCTCTCTGGAGTCAGGTAACCCGAGCATGGCTTTGCACCCATGCCCAGAGCCATTTGGCCTGTGGGTCCAGGTGCCTGGGAGGTGACTAGCCTGCTCTGGGAAGACGGGGGAGGGAGCCAGCAGTAGCCTGTCTTCTGGAAAGCTGCTGATGCCCACAACTGGGTTCTGGTGGTGGTGGCAGCTGCTGTCCACCTTCCAGAAGGTTCCAAGATGCTTCTCCCTGTGTACCCACACCGTACTGGGTATCAGAGTCTGGACACAGAGACTTGGGAGCACTGGCTAAGGAACACCACTGCTGTGAGATGCTGGGAAACATCCCTGGTACTCCCAGGCAAGAACTGTTCTGCATATGTCCCACGTCCCTAGCTGTGGTGGAGGGCCCCAGGGATGTCAGCTGTCACACTGAGCTACCTGGTGATCACTCACAGCTGGGGGTGGGGTGACAGCACAAATGACATGGCCCCTTCTTGGCTTCCTGTCAGTTTTTTTTTTTTTTTCTTTTTTGAGACAGGGTTTCTCTGTGGTTTTGGAGCTCGTCCTGGAACTAGCTCTTGTAGACCAGGCTGGTCTCGAACTCACAGAGATCTGCCTGCCTCTGCCTCCCAAGTGCTGGGATTAAAGGCGTGCGCCACCACCGCCCGGCTTCCTGTCACATAGTTGAGGCTAACCTCTGAGCTCACCACGTATGTAAACCAGGGCATAGAACCCAATCCCCCAGCCTCTGCATCCCAATGGCTGGGAGGACAGGCGAACGCTGCCGCTGCAGCTGGTTCTTGGTCTCGTGATTGCCCGAAACTGTCTCACTCTGTAGGCTTGTCTCAAACTTGTAACAATCCTCCTGTCTCAGTTTTCCTAGTGCTGAGAGCCACCCCATCCAGCAGACCCCAGGTGTATTTCCTGGGCATCACACCTGGCTGTGTATCCCTGGGTGACCACCTGCCTCTGCATCCAAACACAGGATGGCTGGATGCTGAGCACCCAGGACCCTCCAAACACCTAGTGTTCAGGTCCACATGGCCACGCCTGACTTAGCTGTGCAGTTGGGATCCGAACTCAGGTCCCTAGGCCTGCCTGCACAATTATGGACCCCAAGTCCAGTCAAGGCTAAGGCAGTGGATGGGGATAGTGCAGGGAGTGAGACATGGGGACAACCAGCCAGTGGTGTCCTGAGGCAGCAGGCCAGGTATCGGCCAAGGCAGGTGGATGTGCTGAGTGGCTTGCATCACTGCTCTCTGTGGAGGGCTGGGCACAGGACAGTAGAGGACAGGCTGGTCCATACAGTACAATCCAGGTTAGAAGACACATTTTAAATAAAACAGGGTCCAGCAGCAGTCACACAGACTACTGGTGGTTCAGGTGCTCCTGACCAAATGCTTCAGAGTGCTGTTAGGGACCCGGGGTCTACCCCAGCACTGAGGAGGTGGGGGCAGTATGAGTCACAAGTTAGTCTAGGCTACCCGTCTCAAAAACGATTAATTGCCAGGGTGTAGTGCACACCTTTAATTTGGCACCAGGAAAGGCAGGCAGATCTCTAAGTTCAAGGTCAGCCTGGTCTATGTAATGACTTTCAAGACAGCCGGGCTATGTGGAGACCCTGCATCAAAAGCAAAACAAAAAAATAAAAACTGCACGCAGGAGAAACACATGGAGAAGAAAGGCTAGCTGTGGCTCATGCCTGCCCTGCACTGTTCAGGAGGCTGAGGCAGGGGAGACTCCATCTCTAGGCTAGCCTAGGTTGCAGAGAGCTTGTGTCTCCAACACAAAGGCAGGCTTGGGAGGCAGATCTCTCTGGGCTCAAGGCCAGCACAGTCTACAGAGCAAGTTCCAAGAGAACCAGGGCTATACAGAGAAATCCTGTCTGGAAAAACAAACAAGAAAACACAAACCTGTAAGAGCCCGATTCCTGGTGTGCTCTCACTATGGAACTCAGGCTAGCCTAGAACATGCCGTCCTCCTGTCTTAGCCTTCCCACAAGATTCATGGCAGTGAGGTGGAGGGATGTCCCATCCCCCTTTGTACTGTGTACTCACTCCCTGTTTCTTGGCCCCTCTCGGGGTATCCCATTCCTAGCAATTGGGGGCTCTGCAGCTGAGCTGGGCAGGACCACAGCAGTGTTGGTGGAAGACAGAACCCGCTTCAGGACTTTTGTGGATCCCAAGTTCCAGCACTTCTACAGTGCCGGCTCTGGGTCCAAGCCCACGTCAGCACATGTGACCTCTGCACGTGGGAGGTGTGCTCAGCCGCAGCTGTGGAAACTGGAAGAGGCCTCTCTACTTTCTCACAGCCCACTGGGGCTGAGTTTGACTGTGCTTGGTGGGTGGGCAGAGGTGACAGGGCCGCCCAGACTGGCTGGGGTCTCTGCCCGAGCGCAGCAGGGCACTTTCTGTGCATGGCGCTCCATCAGCTCAGCACAGGGCACAGAAGGCACCCCTGCTCCCATACCCTTTCTGGGAAGGAGGCCCCGCCTTCTTCCACCCCGTGAGTGAGCGAGCGAGTGAGCGCGGATAGCGAGCAATGGGCCAGGAGCACAGGGGCAGCTTTCTCTCTCCATTTGTTTGGTTTTCAGACGCAGGAAGCAGGTCCCCTGCACAACACACAGCTTCACTGTCCCCAGAGGTGGCCACCGTGCCGACAGGGACAAGGGCACAGAGGCTGCTGGGCAATGGCGGTCACACTGCGGTGCGCGTGGGTGTGCTGGGCTGCTTCAGCCGCAGGGTTCGGCACAGCCAGCCTGCAAAGTCCACCTCCTCCCCCTCCGAGCGCTTGATGAAGGCATGGTTCTGAAAGAGACGAGGCGACAGTCAGGGCCCAGACCCCAGCCCTGTTCAGGTGGGTGTCCCTGACCTGTACAGTGGCTCATCTCCAAGGCTGGCTGAGGGTGAGCTGGGGCAGGATGGCCACGCCCTTCACGTGATAGTTTGGGTGAGATAGGACACAGAAGCGCACAGCCTGGTCACAGGGGGCAAGGCCACCCTACTGCTCCATCTTGGCGTTCTCTCTCTCTCTCTCTCTCTCTCTCTCTCTCTCTCTCTCGTCAAACATGGTCCACGTTAACCTTACAACATGTCTATGTAGTCAAAGATGACCTTCAAATTCTGATCCTCAAGCTTAAACTCCCTGAGTGCCATAAAGGTGTGTGCATGAGCCAAGTTCCCTAGGCTGGCATGGCAGGCATGCGCCACCACACCCAGCTATGAGGCCTGCATCCATCTCTGGAGTGGGCAGGGGTGCACACACCCATAACCAGCACCGTTTTCTTTCTCAGGAGCCTAAGAAATAGACAGATGGGGCTTAACTCAGATTAGGCCTGTCCGGTGGGGGTGCTGAGTCTGCCCTAAGTCCCACCCTGTGGGAGGGGCCTTCCAGGGCGTAGGCCTAGAGAGTCTTTCACGTCCAGACAATGCCAGCATCAGGGGCCCATCAGACAGCCCCCAGACCCCAGGCTTCGGGCACCTCCACTCACCATCAGCATCTTCAGATCCGCCCGCTCCGCTGGGTTCTTAATGAGGCTAGCACGGGGGATAAGATAAGAGAGTCACTCAGGAGCTACGCTCAGGCATTCTAAGGGGTGGTGTGGGTGGGCAGGGGTCTGCCCACCAGTAGCCCGATTTTCATTTTTCTTTTTCAAGACGGTTCTCGGTTCTCTGTGTACAACTCGCTCTTGTAGACCAGGCTGGGCTCAAACTCACAGAGATCCACCTGCCTCTGCCTCCGAGTGCTGGGATTAAAGGCGTGCGCCACCACTGCCCGGCTATAGCTAAGTTTCTAATGAACTAGCGAAGGCAAAGGGCTCTACTGCCCAGCACACAAGCAGCTGGCCGCTGTGCTTGGGAAATACCTCACCACACTGACCATACTTCAACGGTTGGGGATCAAACGGCTCAGCTGACCCCCCAGATGTCCACTGGGTGGGAGCTGTGTGTATGCCCCCAGGTATGGGGACATGTGCCCCCGACAGCACAGTGGACTGCGGTTGCCTCACCATCCCTGGGCCCACCTCACCATTTGTTCACAAACTCCTGGAAGTCCGAGCTGAACACACCGCTGGGCAGTTTGGGAGGCGGCTGTGGAGGAAGGGAAGGATCACTGGGGTCTGCAGGGATGCTGGCCACTCCCTCACTGTGCTGGGTTCCTGCAGTTCAGCTTCTCAACACTATCAAGTAGGCGGGCAGGGACACCCTGTGCAAAGGCTGAGTCCTTCCTGTGAAGGGTGGCTCCAGGACCCTGGGAGAAGTGCTGGCTGAACTGGAGTCAAAGCCAGGAGCAGTGGCCATCCTGTCACGAGCCACATCCCCACCCAGGCTCAGCCACAGCAGGCAAGCAGGGTCCAAAGCTCATGTCTGCCAGTGTTCCTAGACCTTGTCCTTTCTGGAGACCTGCTTGGAGTTTTTGTTCCATTATCTGCTGTTTATGCTTCTGAGTTAGGGTCTCGTATTGTAGCCAAGATTTACCTGGAAGTCACTATGTGACTAAACTCAATGCCCTTGCCTCAGTCTGGTTAGAAGCTAGCCTGCCTTAGGAGCTCTCTGAGCCCAAATACGAGGGAGGGCAGCAACTTCCCAGAGGAGGGCGGGAACACGGAGGAGCTAACCCAGCCCCTCATGCTCACTGGGGGATTCTAGGCAGGAGCTCTTCCATGGCCTCCCCCCTTTTCTATGGAGGTGGCACAGCAGCGGCAACAGCAGGCGGCAGCTCCCTCCCATCCACAGCTAACTCCCCGAGCAAAGTGGCCGAAGCCCAGGGGCACACACCTCATTCACGATGTAGTCCAGCAGTTCAAAGATGGCCATGGCAGGTCGGCTGTCCATCCCATGACCTACTTGGCAGGACAAAGAACAGATACTGGGGGTGGGAGACGAAACTGAAAGGTGGCCCTGTCCGGCCTCACCCCTGCACTCGTACAGGCTGGGGATGCTTCCAGTCCGTCAGTCGCAGCCCTGGCTTCTGCAGGCCTGGCAGGTGGGGGAGGGTCTGGTGACCAAGCAAGGACACTGATGTGACCTTGCAGAGCAGCTGCTGAGGACCTGGAACAGGAGGCTGGCGGGTGGTGACCCTTGCCCAAGGCCCTGGTGGCCAGCAGCTGAACTGGGTTGTTTGCCCATCCTGCCATAGGGTGCTGCTTTGGGACTTAGGCAGGGAAGGTGCTGGCCAGGAGCTGGCCTGTTGTCACCCCAGCTCACCAGGGGATTGGGACCCCTGGTACCATCAAGAAGGGGTTAGCTGAGGAGCATGGCCTGCAATCCAGGGTCAGGGCGAACAGCCAGCAAGAGCACAGGGTGGGGAGGGGCTCATTAAGGGCACGAGAATCACACACCGCCCACCCAGCAAGTCCAGCCACATGCAGGGACCTCCCAAACACTGTGCTTAGTAAGACCATGGCACAGAAAAGGTCCAGAGGTGACCGGGGCTGGCGACAGCCCACATAAGAGTATGGCCTCCTTTAGGGGCGGTCGCATGTTCATCACGGGGCAGCAGGGCCTTCAGGAGACAGGCTCAGTGCCTGTCCTGTCTCAGAAGTCACAAAGACACGCACACCCAACAAGTTGCTTATTCCAGCATCCAGTGCTCTGCAGAGGCTCTATCCCCACACCAGGACTCTGTCCCTGACCCTCAGTGGCCAAGGTGGCCACTCGAAGGGCTGGACTGAATCCCCAGGACTCCTGGCAACTGGTCTGCCCTTCCTGTGCCAGCGGAGGCCCCAGCACCGGGATGGCACTGGGTTGAGGGGCAGGCTGCAGGCAATGTCTGGCTCCTTTTGCACCCCAGCCCCCATTTACACAGTTTCATGAGGAAATGCTGGGAAACCTAGCAGCTGGCCAAGGCCTGACCCAGAGTGGAGTTCCGGGCCTTTCAGCTGGCAACAACAGGTGTGGCTGCCCTGGGCAGCTGACGAGGCGCTTGCTGCCTGCAGTTCTGTCCCCGGGAAGCCCAGGAGTCTGAGGACTGCGACTACAGCCTGCCCTGGCCAACGGACAGCAGAGCAGCAGCTGGTCCCCTACCCGTCCCTCCCCAGCTAGCTGCCCTGTCCCATACCGCTGATGGGGCGTCCGGGCGGCCTGGGCCGCGGTGAGACACTATGGGGCTCTCCATCTGCGCCATCGACCACAGGCCGGCCAAAGCTGGCCTCTAATTCCTTGGCATCAGGTGGGGGAATGGGGTACCTTCCGATGGCCAACTCCACCAGCGACAGTCCCATGCTCCAGATGTCTGACTGCACAGAGTAATGCGTGCCCTGCAGCCGCTCTGGCTGTCGGAGGAGACAGGGACAGAGCTGGGGTTGGCATAACCAGACAGGGGCCATGCACACAACCACATATGGACCCCGGTGAGGATGTGCAGGGGGGCCAGGACACTCACAGACATGTAGGAGCGCGTCCCCACAAATGAGTTGGCCATGGAGTCAATCAGCTGGCCGCTCACCCCGAAGTCGCACAACTTGATCTCGCCACGAGAGTTCACCAGGATGTTGGAGGGCTTCACGTCTAGAGAGAGTACTGGGGTGAGGCTGTGCCCGGGCTTGCCCACACAAGCCTAGACCCAATCACCTCTGTGCCCAGGTCCTGCCCACACAAGCCTGGACCCACTCACCTCTGTGCATGATCTGGTGCTTCTCGCGCAGGTATGCCAGGCCCCGGAGCACCTGCAGGGAAGACAGCATGGTGACCCACCACTTGGGTCAGACCTGGGTAGCTTCTGTGCCAATGGCACCAGCTCTGGGCTGTGATGAACCTCCCCAGCCATGGCAGGTGGGTGACACATTAAGGACCCAAGCCCCTCATAGCCATCCGTGGCAAGCACATGGTCACTGTTTGTATTTGAAAGTCCAGGGTGGAGGGTAGCCTCAAACTCACTGCAATCCTCCTGTCTTGGCCCTTCAACTGTTGAGATGACAGGTGTGTGGTACCAGGCCTGGAATTTTTTCTGTAACCCTAGCTGACCTGGAACTCGCTACATAGATCAGGCTGCCCCTGGCTTCTGAACGCTAGGTGGGTGCATGCCACCACACTCAGCTCGGTGTAGTCATGGAGGGGAGAGCAGAGGACCCCAAGTGGATTAGGACATGACCTGCTTAGTCTCCCAGGGAGAGGCTGCTGTCGGAGTAACAGCAGCTGGAGAACTCACCGCAATGCTGACCTTCCCCAAGATGTCCTCAGGGATCCGCTTGGCCTCCTTCAGAACCTGATCCAGTGAGCCACCATCCTGTACACAGAGACAGCAGCTGAGGAGCCGGCCTTGTCAAGAAACCCAGCCACCAGCAGCCTGCATTCTCTGCAGGCGCTCAAGCAGGCATATGATATGGGAGGCTGCAGAACCCTGAACCTCTGTTGAGAGCCAGCTCCTCGCACCAGGACAGCGAGGGAAAGTGGTGGGCAGGATGTGACAGGCCTGGCTCACAGTCATCTGTCCTGGCTGGTTCTCAGACCCAGGACATGGCCCTGACTCTACTCAACAGATGAGGAAATCATGTCCTGACTCTAGCTGGGCCAGGACACTGGGCAGTCACTGCCAGGTTGTCACACCTGTGTGCATTTCCAAATTGACACAGGAAAACAGGACGTCAGAAAATGAGGTTAAAACGGGCCCCTTCCTGTGCTCCTGAGCCCCGTGTGTATTCCCCTGCCCCTGCCTCCCCAGTGCTCAGTGGGACACACAAGGCAGGTGCAAAAGACCTGGCCATCTCTGAAGCTGCTGAACGACAGGTAGACTATCACCAGGTGGACCTGTGCCACTGGGCATTGGGTCACTGGAGCCCTACGCTCTGTTGCTATGAACTGGGAGATTGGAGGTGACGCTGGCTGGACACCGGAAAGAACAGACAGCTGCCTACTGAGGGCAGCAAGGGCCAAGGCTTCTGTTAGCCCACCCTGGGCCCTGCAGGGTGTTGTTGAGGCCTGACTGACCTGTCCCTGACTTGACACCTGAGCTCCCCTAGCGTGACAGTTACGCACATCCCCAGGCATGGCTCAAAGTCCCTGGGAGTGAGTTCAGATGATCACAGCCTGGTCATAGTGTCCCAGACGGGGAACTGCAGACGCCACCTGCTGGTCCCTGCACGTGCCCAGTGCTCTAGAGACTGCCACCATCAGTGTTGCAGGATATCTGCTAACGAAGCAAGCACGTGTTGCATGTGTTCATGCTGCATTTGTTTAGTTATGGAAAGACATGCTGCTGTTTCACCTTGCCTGCCTAAGGCACCTGACTGGTCCAATAAAGAGCTGAACGGCCAACAGTGAGGAGAAGTATAGAGGACTTCCAGGCAGAGAGACTGGATAAGAGGAGGAATTTAGGTTTGGGAGGGGGACGCCAGGGGCCACTCAGCCAGCCACAGAGTACTACATACAGAAAGGAAGAAAGGTAAAAAGCCCCACTGCAAATTGCAGATAAAAGAAACAGGTTAAACTGAGTTAAAAGAATTAGTGGGACAAGCCTAAGCTAAGGCTGAGCATTCATAACTGGCAAGTCTCTGTGTCTTTATTTAGGAGCTGACGGACTGCCCAAGGAAAATGCCAACTACATCAGAGAGCATCACAGTTTCCTTCGAGGGACTCAAACACAGAGAAGTCAGGCTGAGGGCTGAGTCCTGGAACCTTAGCTTTCCCTGACATGGTGTTCCTTCAGTGCCTTCCATCCCTCTGCAGCTGCCACGCAGACCGCAAGAACAGTTTCAACTCTCCAGCGGGCTTCGAGCAGGCGTGCGGCACTAATGACACACACAGCTTCTTGTCTACAGTAACAGCTGGGTCTGCAGTGTGGTGGGGGGGCAGGCCCTCTGAGAGGCGGCCCTCGTAGGAAATGGTCTTGGATGGGCACAGCAGGACCCAGCTTCTTCCTTCCCTTCCTCCTTGGTATCTAGGTGTGGGGCAAGCAGCTCTGCCCACAGGAGCCTTCTCTCAAGCTGGGGCTGGATAAGCTCTCTGTGTACACAAGCTGTGGGTGGAGACCAGAGGTCCTGTCAGCCCAGGGCCAGGCCTCAGTTCATGGACACAGATAGGGCCGGGTGTTGTGCCCTTCCCAAGGTCTTGTGAATATGAGCCACCATAACATGGGAGTTACAGAGCTGCATCAGAGGCCACAGCTGCATGCTCCTGTAAGTGACAGGTTCTCAGGGTACATGCGTGCACACCCCTAATACCAAGTGAGGGCAGCCTACCCCAGGGGCCACAGCAGCCACCAATCCTTGCAAGGGAATCTCAGGTCTGGTGCCTGGCTCAGCAGGGACTGGGCAGGGTTCTTGCTGGCCCCAACCCTCCATCCTGCCCACGCCTGAAGACCCAGACTATAACAGTCCAGAGAGTGAGGTGTGTAGCTCCCATCTGAAGCTGAGGGCCCACTTACCTAGGTGTTCTCACCAGCCCAGAGAGCACAAACACCGACTGGAGCAGGAACCCACTTCCCACGGGCTTAGTGTGGGGACCACACCCTACAGACTGCCCGGGATCCCAAGACCATGAATGACACAGCACAACACTGCCTGGCAGATGGGGACAGAGCCTCACCATGTGCTCCATGCAGATGCTGATCTCGCCGTCGCTGTAGAAGGCCCCGTAGAAGCCCACAATGTAGGGCGAGTTGCACTCGTGCAGCACCTGCAGCTCCCGGATGATCTGGTTGCGGACGGCTGGCTTGATCTCCAGGTGGATCAGCTGCAAGGAGGAAGGGCGGCTGCTCAGAGGAGGGAGGGGTGTTCTGGCCACCAAGCCCTCACAGACCCAATACCAGGCATGTGCCTGTGAGAGGGAGGACATTGTCTACACGGGCTCTCAGTGAGTGGGTAAGACTAGGTCCCCAGATGGATGACGGGCACACAGCACGCCTGTCCACACACTGGGACATTATCCACCACGAGCAGGGGCAGCTGACACTCAATGTGGAGGGTCCTCCGCATGAAATCTAGAATAGGTGTCTTCCAGTAAAACTGGCTTAGAGTGAAGGTTTAAAAAAGGGAAAGCAGGGCTGGAGAGATGGCTCAGTAGTTAAGAGCACTGGCTGCTCTTCCAGAGGACCTGAGTTCAATTCCCAGCAACCACATGGTGGCTCACAACTGTCTGTAATGAGACCTGTTGCCCTATAAATCAATCAATCAATCAATCAGTCAATCCGTCTTTAAAAAAAAGGGGGGGAGCCGGGCGGTGGTGGCGCACGCCTTTAATCCCAGCACTCGGGAGGCAGAGGCAGGCGGATCTCTGTGAGTTCGAGACCAGCCTGGTCTACAAAAGCTAGTTCCAGGACAGGCTCCAAAGCCACAGAGAAACCCTGTCTCGAAAAACCAAAAAAAAAAAAAAAAGGGGGGGGGGAAGTAGAGCTAGGCGGTCATGATGCACACGCCTTTAATCCCAGCACTTGGGAGGCAGAGGCAGGAGGATCACTGTGAGTTTGAGGCCAGCCTGGGCTACAGCGTGAGTTCCAGGAACAGACAGGATTGTTACACAGAGAAACCCCGTCTCAGGAAAACCAAAAACCAACAAATCAAACAAACAAACAAAACCAAAAAAACAAAAGGGAGGAAGTCACTGTTGTATTCTTGTAGGGGAAAATACACCAGGCTCACGTGAATCACGTGTCGGCCAAGCTACCCCATGCACCAGGCACTAGCAGCGCCCTGTCTTCCTACAGGCCTGCCATCTCCAGAGCAGAGCTCTGCTCAGAGGCCAGGCCCACTCACCCTCCCGCCCTCCCAGGAGTCCAGAGCGCTGTGAGAGCGGCCAGAGTGCACAGGCCTGGACCCTGGCGCCCAGGGCGAGCAGCCATACAGGAGATACCCAAGTCTCTGAATCTGCCAGGGGAGGGCACGTGTCACCACCAGAAGCTGGTGTGGCTAGTCAGGAAACACATGTGGAGCCTGTAAGGTAAACAGGGCACCCCAGGGCCCATGGGGCAGCATCAGGAAAAACGAGGCACCCCCCTGCTCCACAGAAGGCCACGGGCACGTGGGTGGCCCAGAGACTAAGGAAGTCTCTGCATGGGCAAGGCAGGGGTCAGAGGTTGGGGAGAGATGGGCTGAGGTGGAAATGCCCGCTGTGGACCAGCACAGAAACCGCCATCAGGTGTCACTAGCGTGGCTAGTGAGGAGGAAGGGTGGTGGGGTAAACTGGGGAGGTCTTTTCGCAGGGGACAAAGAGACACCTAGGGGAGGGCACTGGAACATGAGGGAGCCAACTGAACTTAGGACAGATGAGGGTGACTCTGGTGGCCATAGCCACAGCGGAGATGCCTACGAAGTACCCCTGTGGCTTTGTGGTCCCTGTAGGTCCTGCAAAGATCTGTAACTAAGGCTGACCCCAACAAGGGTGCCCAGCACCACCCCGCCAGCCATCCCAGCAGGCCAAAGGAATGCTTCGTGATGCTCCCTCCTCCCCAGGGTCACGCAGTGAGAGCATCCCAACACACACCCACACACTGAAAAGGCTCTGATTCAGGGGCACCTGCATCTGGGGACTTGCTCCAAATGGCCACTTGGGCAGAGCCTGCTGTCCCACAGCCCCGTTTCATCAGAAGCCAACACGACAGTCACTCTGGGGTTCAAAACACAAACCAGGCTGCAGAGACAACTCAGTGGTTAAGAGTACTTCCTGCTCTTGCATGGGTCCTGAGGTGCTTCTGGCACCCATGCAGCCACTCACAGCCACACGGAACTCTACCTGCAGAGGACTGCAGTGGGGCCAGTGGCCTCTTCTCGCCTCTGGGCACCCACAGACACACTTTTCTATGTTTATTATTATTTATTTATTTTTATTTATTTATTTATTTATTTATTTATTTATTTATTTATTTATTTATTTATTATGTATACAATATTCTGTCTGTGAGGACTGCAGTGGGGCCAGTGGCCTCTTCTCGCCTCTGGGCACCCACAGACACACTTTTCTATGTTTATTATTATATTTATTTATTTATTTATTTATTTATTTATTTATTTATTATGTATACAATATTCTGTCTGTGTGTGTGCCTGCAGGCCAGAAGAGGGCACCAGACCTCATTACAGATGGTTGTGAGCCACCATGTGGTTGCTGGGAATTGAACTCAGGACCTTTGGAAGAGCAGTCAGTGCTCTTAACCGCTGAGCCATCTCTCCAGCCCCGTTTATTATTTTTTGAAAAGTTAAAACCATGCCGGGCATGGTGGTACATCCCTTCAATTCCAGCACTCGGGAGGCAGAGGCAGGTGGATCTCTGAGTTTGAGGTCAGCCTGGTCTACAGAGCAAGTTTTAAAATAACCAACCACAGCTACATAGCAAGATACTGTCTCAAAAGGACAAAAAAGATCTCTCCTCAAAGCCACACCACTACAGAAGCGGGCACAACACGTGGAAACAGGGTTCTACACACAAAGGACGAGCAGCCCTCGTGAGAACCACAAACATTTCAGAACCCCAAATGCTCAAGCAGGCCTAGAAGAGTAGCCCAGGTTGGCTCTGCCTCCCACGCTTCTCCGACTTGGCTCACCCCACAACCATGGTAAGCCCAAGCTGTCTGCCTCAGTTCCAGGAACTCCAGTGTTTGGGCATGGGCTTGTGTGGTGGGCCTGCATCTCCTGGTGCTCACATGACCAGGACCTGTGGGGGTCCAGGTCCGCTCTGAGAACCTCGGGAGAGCTAGCAGTGAATGCAGAGCAGAGACCCGGGGCGCAGCAGACCTTCCGAGTTGGGCACGGCCGCAGATGAGGGAGGCTCTCAGTTGTCAGGTGCCTGTGTGACATCAGAGGCGTACTGACAGGAGCAGGGGCGGCACAGTGAGTTCCCACAGGAACACCAGCCCTGAGGAGAAGCAGGTACAGGTGTTACCACCGTCTCGTCCACTGATGTCCAGCTCCCAATGGCAGCCGCTGCCAGGTAGGTGAGCCAGGACTGGGGCTGCTTCCTGGCACTGAGGGGTTGCTCAGCAACGGCAGTGATGACTAGGAGGTAAGGATGCCATCTTGTTGTGCAGCTTGAACACAGTCCTGGCTTCCCAGGGGACCTGGATCTGTGTGGAAACACCTGAACTGCCTCTGGTACAAGCCTGACTGTGGGTCTGTGTGTGTCCCCTGCTGGCAGTGGGGACAGCCCTTAAGTAGGGCCATCCTCCTCCACTAGGGAGATGAGATGAAAGGGTTGGACATCACTTCCTGTGATTAGAAGCAGAGTCAGCAAGATGGGCGGAGCCTACAGTGCAAATGATTCAGGAGGCCCTCCCTTTGACAAATGTCTTGACAGCCGGTGCAGAGCTTGGACCACGGAATATGGAATCCTAATGCAGTCCCAGGCTCCCTCTCATTGTGCCATAGGCCTGACATCAGCTTGCGGCAATCACACGCCAGCTCCGCACATCTGCCCGTCAGGGAGCTGGTGGCACTGAGATGTGGCCTCTGCGTTACACAAGCTTTGGGCAGAAAAGTCACTTGTCATGAAGAAGCCGCTTCAACCCAGGTGTGTTACAGCGCCACTTGAGTTCCACTGACCCTGCCTGGCCCAAGTCACAAGGGGACTGGGAGTGTAGGTCAAGGATGTCACTGGAGGTGGGACTAGTCACAGAAAGCCAAAGTGGAGCGTGCAGACATGTTGGGTCTTCTGTATGGTCCATCAGGGCAGATAATCACAGGGGCAGAGAAGGGTATGTTGGCCAAGGGGCAGTGTGGACAACTCTCAAAGTGGCTCCAGACAGAGGTGACCTGCATCCAGATGTCAGGGAACTCCTGGGTCCCCACAAGGACTTGGGCCACCTCTTCAGAATCCCCTGCTGCCCTCTGAGTGCCACAGTGGTTCTCTGCGTGAAGCAGGAGGAGGTTCCAGGGTGCAGCAGTGCATACTGGTCAAGAGACCCCGGGCAGGGAAGATACGATTTCCCCAGCAACTCACCACTGGCTGTATCCTTATCTCACCTTTCCACACCTCATGGGCCTCCTGGCACTAAGGGCGAGGACCCAGCAGGCAGGTCGGTTCCTCTTCAGCTGGCTGGAATCCTGCAGCCGAAGCCCTGGGGCCTAGCATGCTCCTGAACCAGCCTCCTTGCGCTGGAATGGCGCTCTGTGAGGCAGAGGCTGTGTGCTTTCAAAACAAAGAAAAGCAGGCGACCAAAAGGTGACAGGATGGGTCTCATCCAATTAACAGGAGGTGGGAAGCAGGGACACCGCTCCAAAGTGGCCTTGAGGGTTCCTCTGAGGATCCAACGTGGAGGCCGACCCTGCTTCACAGGCACTTGCTCATTCTCCGCAGTCAGAGTATGTCTGGTGTCTGGAGGCCTGGGTTAACCCCCCTGCTCCAGAGGCCCCAGCGCTCCTGCTGTGCGCATGTGCAGGCCCCAGCACTGCTCCTCTGCAGACCAGAGTGCTGGACTGGCTTAGTCTCATGCAGGGTCCTATGCAGCCGGGTTGGCCCAGCACGCCACACGCAGATCAGGAGGACATTGTACTCTTGCTTGTTGCTGTTTCATGTGCACTGGTGCCTGACTGCATGTGTGCACTGTGCAGGTGTCAGATCCCTGCAACCACGGCCACGAGCCACCATATGGGTGCTGGGAACTGAACCCAGGCCCAGTTGTCCCACTGGGCCAAGGCTCCCACACAGACACACGAACTCCACATGAGGCCGTTTTCTAGCCAGCGGTCAGTAGTTCACAGTCCAGTCCTGGCGATGGTTTTCTTGGGTGAGGAAGAGGCGTGGGAGGTCCTGCTACAACATCTGGGGTCTGGAGCGTGCTAGGCCAGCACTCCCCAATACTCCACACCCTCAGCTCTAGAGTGTGGAAGGGGCAGGTAATCTGTGAGTTCCAGGTCAACACAGCAAGTTCTAAGACAGCCAGGGATACACAGTGAGACCCTGCCCTACCATCACAAGACTGACGAGAAGCTGAAGAACGCATGAGCGCCCACCCTGAGCTCCTCACCTTTCTGGCCATGATGAGGCCTGATGGCCTGTGCTGGGCCTTAGTGACCACGCCGCCATTACCAGCACCCAGCTCTGAGATCCTCTCAAAGTCGTCGTCCTTGAGTTCGCCAACCTTGGCCTTCTGAGTCAGGAAAGCCTCCAGCCGCTTCCTCTGCTGCTCATCCAGGTCCAGTTCTTCCAGCTTCTTCTGCAGGTCCACCAGGTTCGCCCTGCAGAGCCCCAGGAGTAGAGGGTAAGCCAAGTACCCAAAACCCATGCTTGCGCTCCGTGTAGGAAAGGAACACAGGTTACCAAACACGGAGGCTGAATCCCCAGGTATGGAGGCATTGTAATAAGCTGCTCCAGAGAACCCATGACACCTCCAGACCACATCAGGAGAAGAAGGAGCCAGAGGCCAGGTGTGCCAAGGACCTTGTCTTTGCTGAGGGAATCTCAAGTAGCTTTGCAGCCAAGAACCAGGCTAAGAGGCAGGAGACTAAGGTGGCAGCAGCCACGCCTGTGATTTAATTTTGTGTGTGATTATGCTATCAAAACCTGAGGCCTCCCACACTAGGCATGACCTCTGCCAGCCCCTCTGGGGAATTCTAGGCAGGGACTCTTTTAGGATGGGGTCTAAAAGTTACCCAGACTGCCTCTGAACTTACCTGAAGTTGGCTTGAACTAGCGATCTGCCTGCCTCAGCCTCACGGGCTACGCTTTTACAGTTGAGAGAACTTCGTTCCCACCATTTGTCTCCACCCATGGGGAAGTGGTACCCTCAAACAAGCCACCACCCCACCCTGTTCTCTCACACACAGTGAGCGCCCTAGGATGGTGATATACTGGTCAGCCTCACAGGACCTCAGGCTGCACCCAGCCCTGGGAGTCCTCAGCACCACCAGGACGTCACTGCGGGCTCAGGTCTCAAGGCTCTCCCCCCACCTCACGTCCTTACTATGACTTCAGGACTGGAAAGCTCCACACCCTTTCCCAGAACTCCAGCACCCCAGGCCATCCAAGACCCTCCACCCTACTTCTCAGGTAATGCCACGGTCCCCACTCTGCTGTACTGTGGGGAGGCCTTCCATCACACCAAAATTCCCACGGGGGGGCCTCACCTCAGCTCTCCTTACAGAGGATCCCCTGGTCTGGTACCCTGTCCTAGGACACACCCCTCTCACCTCAGGAAGCCCAGCCTTCGCCTTCTCCCCCCAGGAATCCCTTATACCCAACCTTCTTTGATGATCCTCTTTCTGGACCCCTCATCCCACCCCACCACAGTGAGTCAGTTAGTTACCCCTGCCTACCTCTCAGGGCACCGCCCACTTCCCACTAGGTCACCATGGCCCCTACAAGCCAGGACCTCCTGCCTCCTGGGTCTTCAGCTAGACACTGCAGGCTCCACTCACTTCGTGTGACTGAGCTAGCCAGCCCTTTCCTCTGTCACACTCTAACCACATCCCACACGCACCTGGAAAGCCTCGCTCTCCCGGACCCTTCAGATGTCACATCCCTTCCCCCTTCTTGGGTCTCCAACTGCCCCGCCTCCTCTTATGCTCCTCTCCATCCCCCTTTCGTGGCCCCAACACACGCACGCATGCCTTTCTCTTGTGCTCACCCGCCCCCTCAGTTTCCCAGCAGAGGTGTACGCGAAGAGCCATCCTGTCAGACACAGCCCCTTGTCCCCATCTCCACCGTGCCTCAACCATTGCCATCTCCAGACCCCTTGGTTACTTTGGACCCTTTCTTCTTAAGGCAGGGTGCTTACGGCCACGCCCACCCATCGCAGGTCCCGCCCCTCTAAGCTCACAGGCCACAGGGCTCTCACCTTTTAAGCCACGCCCCCACGGGGCTTTGTTCTGGTCCTCAGAGGCCACGCCCCTCTCCCCTCCGTCCACTGCACTTTCCCCTCAGACCACAGCCCCGGCCTCTGGCCCCACCCCCTTCCTTCTGAGGCCCCGCCCACTCACTCGGAGGCGCCCTCGCTGGTGGGGGACGGGCCCTCCGCGATGGCGGGGTTGATGGTGAGCGCCGGTAGGACCGGCTTCCTCCGGGCCAGCATCAGGGCTCCGCGGCCGGCGGTGGCGCCTCAGCCGGGGCCCATAGGGGGCGGCGCGACGCGAGCCAGGGGCTGCGGCCTAGGCAGGCGGGCGGCGGAGGGCGGCCGAGCTCGGGGAGCCGAGGTGAGCGGACCGCCGCCGAGGCCGAGCGAAGCTGACGCTGCACCGCAGCCGGGAGGCCGAGGACCAGGGGGCGTCCACGAGATTGCCGGCCGGGTTCTCGCGAGATCGTCCCCCGCGAGGCTCCGCCCTCAATTAAGGTGCATGCGCGCTGTGGCGCCCCTGCTCTTGAAGGAGAAAGGGCGGACGCTGGGCTACGTCTGAGCACATGCGATCGGCCGGCTCCCACGCGCGGCTGCGCATGCGTCGCAAGGGCGGGGCGGGATTACGAGCGCTGACGGACGGGCTGCACCAGAACTGGGCTCCAGGGTGTGGGTGTAGGGAGTGCCCAGCAGGAACATTCCAGACCTCGTGTGAGCAATATCAATCAAGTCAGGCTTGTCTGGTTTTAGTGTTTTTCCTAGGCTTGGCTTCCCGGTCACTGTGTAGTTGAAGCTGGCTTTTCAACCTCTGATCCTCCTGCCTCATCCTCCCAAGTGTCCGGATGGTAAGCCTGAGCCATCTTGCTTGGCTCTGTGGTGCTAGGGCGTCGTGTCCGATGGGCAAGAGTGCTGCCCACTAAACCGTACTTCCTGTTTGTTTTTTATTTCAAGATAGGGTCTCAGTACCTCACACTGTCCTGGAAGTTACTGTACTGTCCGGGCTTCGCTCCCACCCCCACCAATCCTCTGGTCTCAGCATCTAGTATGTTTCCACTGTTGTGCGACCATCCACGGAGGGAGGGGGAGAGAGAGAGTCCGTCGTGTGACAGTGCTCACGTGGAGGGGGGAAAGCGAGACAGGAGGCTGTCAAGCCTTTTCTGAGGGGACTTTGCTGATGACTCTGTCAGGACCCAGCGGGTCAGTCCAACACAATGCCTGAAGGCTAACACCCCAGACCTTCCCCATCGCGTCACCAGAAGCTCCTGTCGGGCTAAAACATGAACTCCACTTTCCTTCCCAGTCCCTGGCAGCCAACCATTCCAATTTCCGTCTGAATCGGATTAGGGTCACTTTCTGTCTGATTCATTTCACAGAGACCAGAGGATAGAATAATATTCCATCGCAGTGGACGTCCCGCTGGGGGCTTGTTCATTTGTCTCGGGTCATGCTCCGGTGTTTGGGAGTGAACAAATGCCTCATTGAGCCCCTGCTCTTGCCTCTTCTGAGCAGCCACATGGAAATCTGTTTGTTGATTTAGGTATTGTTATGACCTGACACAAAGACATGTGTCCTCAGGCCTGGTTCACACAGCCTTCTCCGAAGCTCCACCATGCTATGCAGACACACCACCTCCAAGCCGCATCCCCAGCTCCTTGCAGTTTCATGTTTTTGAGAATCAATTCAAGACTTTTTTGTTTTTCTTGGTTTTTCAAGACGGGGTTTGTCTATGTAGCCCAGGCTGTTCTGGAACTTGCTCGGTAGGCCAGGGTGGCCTTGAATTTACAGAGATCCGCCAGTCTCTGCCTCCCGAGTGCTGGGATTAAAGGTGTGTGCGGCCACCGTGCCGTTGTTAAACCAAAGGCTCCAGGCGTGGTGACACACGGGCCTGGGAAGATCGCAGTGAGCTCCACGCCGGATGGGAAGGGCTATTCAGTCAGGCTGTCTCTAAATAGATAAAGAAGTAAATCCAACAGAGCTCAGTCACAGACTATAGAGAAGTCACCTGTCCCTCAACCCTCAGGAGGCTGAGGAAGAAGGGGCTAGCCTGGGGTACATACTGAGACTATCTCAGAAATCAATCAAGGGTTGGGGTCCAGCCCAGCAACGGAACCTAGACGAGCGCTCAGCCCATGAGACAGACCCCACCCCACCCCAACACACTCAGTTATTGTTTTATAAGTTTGTCAAGTCGTTCACAGGCCAGGTGCTGCGTAGGAAAGTACTGCGCTCAGAGTGACGTCACCACAGGTGCTCCGCGGGAAGCCCTCCTCCACCAGCTCCACCTGGAGCAGGTCTGGGACCCGGTTCCTGTTTCCCTCTGTCTCGGGGAGCAAACTCAGGTCCTCTACCTGCTGAGCCCTCCTGCTGACCCTCAGGCTCATCTCCAGCTGCCTCCTCCCTGGTAGCCTAACACGGTGCACTTCCAGGCCTGGGATCGGATCACAGGCTGCGCGCCTGTCTTCCCGCACCTCCAGCTGAACTTCAGCTCCATGGAATCTGTTATTGACTGTAATGGACTGTAATAAATGCAGCCTCTGGAAGGTGTAATTTCAGGAACTTTTACGGCAGTGCACAGTGCACACCCATGGAGCCGTTCCGCCCCAAGCTGGATGTGTCTTGTCTCTTGGGCTGTTCCTCTTCTGCCCATGGTGGGCAGTGGCGCAATGGTCAGGGATTACCACTGCACTTGCACTAGGGAAGCACCCTGAAGGGCAGAAGCAGGAACTTAACAAGTTCAAAGGCCTTTAGGTTGCAAAGAGCATATAAAGACAGACACTGTCACAGCAAAGAGCAGTCAGGTGTGGTGGCCCATGCCTTAAGTCCCAGCATTAGGAGGTAGGGGCTGACGGCTCCAAGAATTCAAGGCCAGCCTGCTCTACCTTAGTCATTTTCAGACCAGCTGGGGCTACATTGTGCCCTATGCCAAAACAACAAAAGTATCCCTGGTGGCCGGGGCGTGGTCAGAGAAGTCCCACCTAGAATCCCCAGAGAGGGGCTAGGGGCGTGGTCAGGATGGAGCCCCGCCTAGAATCCCCCAGAGAGGGGGCTGAGGGCGTGGTCAGGATGGAGCCCCGCCTAGAATCCCCCCAGTGAGGGGCTGGGGCGTGGTCAGGGGGGAAAACCCCCACCCCCGCTTAGAATCCCCTTTGGGGGCTGGGGGCGTGCTCAGGGGTGAAACTCTTAGAAAACCCTGGGCTTAATGCCTGGTACTAAATAATAATAACAAAAACTGAACTGCTGTTATGCCTTTGAAGATCACTGGTCCTTGCTGTGGACCTCTGCCCAGGCTCATGTTACCGTGTTTTGTGGCTCTGACTAGTCTAAGGGAGAACGAGATGTCAGAGGTGTGTCTGCCTCTATCCAGCTCAGCGGACACGGTGGATGTGGGAATGGCGTGCACTGGGCACTCCTGTCTCCGGTGGCTGTGTGCTGACTCTCCCCCGTTTTCTAGCTCTTCAGCCCTTCGCAGGTTTATGACTGAGGGCGCAGGGCGTCTCACACCTCGCTGTTGCCTGCCTTACCTCTGATCTTTCCCAGCCCGTATCTGACTTATCACCAGCCCCAATAACATCCTCCGGGCACCTTGTTCCAGACACTCCGAGGAATAACTGTGTAATGGCTTTCCCGATAGTGCTAACTCAAGGTGACCCTTGTCTTGCTGAGCAGAAGTGGAACGACTCACCTGTGTGGTGGCTGAGGTTGCTGGAAAAACGTCTTCTCCCGTCCGGACACTCCAGAACCCTGCTGGGTAGTGATTAACGCACCAGCTAAATCCATCCCTGCACATAAACAGAAGATACGAGGTCTCATGGCTTGCTTGCGTTGTTTTACTTTGAGGCAGGATGTCTCTGTGCAGCCTGTCTTTCCTGGAACTCACAGAGTCGCCTGCTCCTGCCTCCAGAGTGATGGGATTAAAGGTGTGCGCCATCACCGCCACTTTCTTACTTGTAGACATATGGGTGAGCATGCGTACACCACAGAGTGTGTGTGGGGTTGGATGGCCCTGCAAGGATCTCCCGCACTTGTCTTCCGGCCCCATTCGTACTGAATGAAATTGACCTGACACAGTTCACCATTTGGGAGAAGATGCTCAGAGGGCAGTGAGGCTCAGGAGAAGGTGTGTGCACCTGTCCAGCTGCAGGCCAGCCTAGGCAATATTCAGAAACCTAGTTCCAAATGGGGCAGGTATAGGACGTGGGGCCCAGTGGGCAGAGCTCACCCGGCACACAAGGGCCTAGGTTCTACCCCAGCACTCCGTGGGCCAGGCACAGTAGTGACAAGTGCCCCTCAGCACCTGGAGGTAGACATGGGAAGATCAGGATTTCAAGGTCCTCCTCGTTATCTAATGAGCGGATAGCCTGAGCTACAGGAGACACTCGTATAAACAAACAGCAAGGAGTCGAACCCAGTGGCTCACAATTCTGAAAGAGGATCTCTGTGAGTTCCAGGTTGGCCAGGACAATGTATAAAGACATTTCTCTTTTAGACATAAAGAAAAAAAAACATGCCGGGCGGTGGTAGTGCGTGCCTTTAATCCCAGCACTCGGGAGGCAAAGGCAGGTGGATCTCTGTGAGTTCGAGGCGAGCCTGGTCTACAAGAGCTAGTTCCAGGACAGGCTCCAAAGCTACAGAGAAACCCTGTCTCAAAAAACTAAAAAAAGAAAGAAAGAAAAAAAGCAGCCTACAATTCACAATCTCAGAGAACCTAGACAACAACAAGGACCCTAAGAGAGACATATATGGATCTAATGTACATGGAAAGTAGAAAAAGACAAGATCTCCTGAGTAAATTGGGAGCATGGAGACCATGGGAGAGGGTAGGAGGGGAGTGGAGAAGAAGGGAGGGGAGGGGAGAAAAATGTATAGCTCAATAAAAACATTTTTAAAAAGAAAAATACCATTTCTCAAAAATAAGTAAATAAGCCGGGCGGTGGTGGCACACGCCTTTAATCCCAGCACTTGGGAGGCAGAGGCAGGCGGATCTCTGTGAGTTCGAGACCAGCCTGGTCTACAGAGCTAGTTCCAGGACAGGCTCCAAAGCCACAGAGAAACCCTGTCTCGAAAAACCAAAAAAAAAAAAAAAAAAAAAAAAGGCACTGACCCTCGACTCAAGGGCCTGCGTACAGTCCCTGGCATACACAGGAGACATGAGCCCTGGGAGTAACTGTCCAGCCTCCATAGGAACAGTGTGGCACACACATGTGAACACATACACACGTACGGCAGCACACACACATACTGCACACACACACACATGCACACCACACACACCTGCACACATCACACACGCACACACACACACACACACACACACACACGCAAACTCCCGCCTTTACAGCTCGGGCATCACCCCAGCATAGGGGAGGCTAAGGCTCGTGATCTGGATCCAGCGTGGGGCACACGGGCAAGCCATCTCCATAAAATGGCAGCAAACAAATATAGTGGTTGGCACTGGTCATCAATTTCATGGAATTTAGAGTTGCCACAGAGACAAGCCTCAGGGCCTGTAGGCAAGAGATTGTCTTCAGTAAGTAAGTAGGGGGGGCAGTGTCTCCTGTAGCTCAGGCCGCCATGACATACTGTGTCCTGTGCCCAGGCCCACGGAGGACTGTGTCCTGTGCCCAGGCCCACGGCGGACTGTGTCCTGTGCCCAGTCCCACGGCGGACTGTGTCCTGTGCCCAGGCCCACGGCGGACTGTGTCCTGTGCCCAGGCCCACGGCGGACTGTGTCCTGTGCCCAGGCCCACGGCGGACTGTGTCCTGTGCCCAGTCCCACGGGGGACTGTGTCCTGTGCCCAGTCCCACGGCGGACTGTGTCCTGTGCCCAGGCCCACGGCGGACTGTGTCCTGTGCCCAGGCCCACGGCGGACTGTGTACTGTGTCCTTTGTCCGGTCACCACGATGGACTAAGTCAGAATTAACACTTCTATTAAAAAAACTTTTTTTTGCTAGGCAGTGGTGGCACAGGTCTCTAATCACAGCACTTGAGAGACAGAGGCAGGTGGATCTCTGTGAGTTTGAGGCCAGCCTGGTCTACACAGTGAGTTCCAGCACAGCCAGGGCTATGCTATATAAAGATACCCTGTCTCAATAGTAATAATAAATAACAACAGAAATAATAATTTTTAAAATTAAAACTTGAACGCCATCCGCTCAGTTTCGGGTGTTGATGGGAGGGGAGGGTAAGCACCGAGAAACACAGATGGTTTTTCAGAGGAGGGGGTCTTTTCAGTGAGAAATAGCCGAAAAGGGCACAGTTTGGGGAGGAATTCTGTGTGAGACGCAGTCAAAGCTTCAGATGCTGCGGAGGACAGGACTGAAAGGAAACCTGACATTATGCCACAGGACAGCAAGAAGGCGTCCCGAGGGTCAGACCCCCTCGGCAAAGGCTCCAGTTTGCGAAAACCCAGAAGCTGAATGACTCATTCCATCCAAACTGTCCCTTCCCTGCCGAAACACAAGCTCCTCAGGAGCCCAGGACCAGCACACAGACGGGCTGAGGCTGTGGCCCCAGGTGACCAGATGCCTTCCTGACATGCCTTTGACCTCCACAGTCTCTCCCACTTGGTACTGGTTCTGCGACATTTCTTGAAAGGATCATGGTGTCCTGCTGCACGGTGATCAAGAGCCACTGAGGCCAAGGAAGGTGTGGCAGGCTGAAGTCCACAAATGGAGTCTGGAGAGTCCACTCTGTGAAGGAGGCTGTGGGTGAGGCCTAGGTTACAGTGGGGACCCAGGCTGCCATGGTTGGGTTTCCGTAACTGTGACAGAACACGGACCAAAACCAACTTGGGAGAAGAGGGTTTATTTCGTCTAAGGGAGTCAGGACAGAAACTCAAGCGGGGCAGGAACCTGGAGGCAGGAGTGAACACAAAGGCCATGGAGGATGCCGCTCACTGGCTTGCTTGTCATGGCTTGTTCAGAACCCAGGACCGCCAGCCCAGGAGTGGTCCTGCCCACAATGAGTGGTCCCTCGTGTCAATCATCAATCAAGACCCATGGACTTAGCCGGGCGATGGTGGCGCACGCCTTTAATCCCAGCACTCGGGAGGCAGAGGCAGGCGGATCTCTGTGAGTTCGAGACCAGCCTGGTCTACAAGAGCTAGTTCCAGGACAGGCTCCAAAGCCACAGAGAAACCCTGTCTCGAAAAAACCAAAAAAAAAAAAAAAAAAAAAAAAAAAGACCCATGGACTTTCCCATAGATGTGTGGCGAATCATCCCGAGAGGCTCCCTCCTTACCAGATGACTCTAGCTTGTGTCAAGTTGACAAAATGCCCCGCGCTGCGGTGACGCCAGACTGTGCGTCTGCTGAGGTAAGCGGCAGACAAGAGGCAAGGAGAACCCGTGTGGGCTGCACGGGCAGAGAGGGGTGGGGCTCCCCAGGCCCCAAGGAGCCCAGATGACTCGATCATCGTGAGTCACAGAGGTAGGACATGGAGCTGCAGGATTTGGGGTTTGTCCTGCTGGGTGTTGGTCTTGCTTTGGTCGGCTAATTCTTTGCTGTTCTGATTTGTCATCAAATCAGGAGGGATGTTCACTCTGTGCAGTTTTTACCTCACAGGGAGTTGCAGTTAGGAAATTGCGTTCAACTTCAGGAGATGCTTTGTACTTTTGAGTTGTGTTGTTGAGACACTTACAGACCATGTAAACTCTCTCTTTTCCAGACAGGGTTTCTCCGTGTAGCCCTGGTAGTCCTGGAATTCACTCTGTAGACCAGATTGGCCTCAAACTTAGAGACCCTCCTGCCTCTGCCTCCTGCGTGCTGGCTGGCGATGGGGATTTTGAAGCGGAGCTGAATGCATTTTGTATGATGACACACGAGGACAGTGGCAGGGTCTCACTTAGTGCATTGCAAGAGCTGTGTGTCGACCAGGGTGGCCGGGGGCTTGCAGAAATTCCCTTGCTTCTGACTCCCCAGGAAAGACTTGACCACCACATCTGGCAATGGAGTCTCATACAGACCAGGCTAGCCTGCAACTCCCTCCATGGCCAAGCCTGACCTTGAACTCAGGATCCTCTTGAGTGCTGGAATGACAGTCATGTGGCACCAAGCCTGTTTCATGTGGACACACTCACATAGGCTTCATTGCCCAGCACATATAGACACAGGTACAGTTCCTGTCCCTAGGACCAATCCTTAGGTGAAACCCGTGTCCCACTCGGTTTACTCAGTGGAGAGGGGGCATGTCTGGAAGAGCCAGTCAGCAAACATTCGCGTCATGTTCACCCTGGGACAGCAGGGGTTGTTCCTAAGGCGTTTGGCTCCCCACCAGCTCTGCCTTGGGTCAGTGTACCCTGAGATTGGCCAGCTCAGAAGGAGCAATGGGGGCAGGGAAGAGAATATGCGAAGGCTGCCTGCTTGGGACTAGCCCTGAAGGTTGTGCAGTGTGTCTGCCAGTTGTCCTGGACCACAGACAGGAAGCACTTGTCTGTTTCCTGGCTCCTGCTTCTTGGGTCTGTCTGGACCAACAGGTACCGGGAGAGGAGGAGGGGAGCCAGGCTGGATGTGGTGAACTGTGGGTGATGGCTGCTCTGCTGTGAGTTACTTCTTCAATACGAGGCCTGGGGAGAGGGCTCTGTGGGTGAGCACTTGCCACACAAGCCTGAAGACCTGAGTTCAAACCCTGGCAGGTCCATAAAGTCCATGTGGAGTGTGCATAATCCCAGCAGTCCTAGTGGACGGGGGCCGGCTGGTGAGCAGACCGGCTTCAGACACTGTGGTATGTGGGCAGTACACACTCACATACTCACACTCACACACGTGTGCACACACGCATACTCACACATTCATGCTCACACACACGCTCATGCTCACATGCGCACATACACACACTCACACACTCATGCTCACATGTGCACATACACATACTCACACTCACACAGTCGCATACGCACACACTCACACACTCACTCACACACTCACTCACACACTCACATACTCATGCTTACATACTCATACACAAGCACATACACACACACTCACACATACACTCACACACGATTCTCTGAAAAATGACTTAACTAGTTGGGCATCATCTTTCCAATTACATTTTATTTTATTTTATTTGGTGACATGATCCTGCTCTTTCTGTAGCCCAGACTGACCTCAAACTCACAGAAATCACTGTCTTCTGAGTACTGAGACTAAAGGCATGCACTAACACCACCAGTTAAAATATTTACCTTTTGAGGCAGAGGCAGGCAGATCTCTGTGAGTTCGAGTCCAGCCTGGTCTACAGAGCTAGTTCCAGGATAGGCTCCAAAGCCACAGAGAAACCCTGTCTCGAAAAACCAAAATAAATAAATAAATAAATAAATAAATAAATAAATAAATAAATAAAATATTTATCTTTCATTTGTTTGTTTCTTTGTTTGAGACAGGGTTTCTCTGTAGCTTTGGAGCCTGTCCTGGAACTAGCTCTTGTACACCAGGCTGGCCTTGAACTCACAGAGATCTGCCTGCCTCTGCCTCCCGAGAGCTGGGATTAAAGGTGTGCGCCACCATCGCCCAGCACCTTCATTGGTGTGTGTGTGTGCGCACGCGAAGGTGTGTCTGGCCTCAGTGCTGGGAACAGAACTCTGATCCTTTGCAGACCCAGTGTAAGCCACTGAGCTGTCCCATCTCTCCAAATTTTAAAGATGTCTAGATAACTCAGACCACCCAATTGGTTACAGAATATTAACAAGGAGGGGTAAGTCTGTCCATGTCCAGGGCTGACATGACTTTTGGAACTTTTGAAGTGGCAAGTGTGAGGACCTGGGTGGCCAGGGCGAGTGTGAGGACCTGGGTGGCCAGGGCGAGTGTGAGGACCTGAGTGGCCAGGGCAAGTGTGCTTCCCATTTTGCCTCTAAGCTTCCCTACCATTAGGTGTGGTTCAGGCCTTAATCCTGTTACTCGGGAGGCAAATGCAGGTGGATGTCTATAAGTTTGAGTTTCAGGAGAGCCAGCGATACGTAGGAAAACCTAGTGTCAAAAACAAACAAAAGAGGGGACTGAAGGGATGGCTCAGTAGTTGAGAGCACTGGCTGCTCTTCCAGGGGACCTGGGTTCAGTTCCCAGCACCCGCATGGTGGCTCACAACCATCTGCAGCTCCAGGGGAATCAGTGCCCTCTGTGGAGACCAGGTGCACACATGGTGCACAGACACACATGCAGGGAAAACACTCACACAGATAAAATAAAATAAAATAAATAATTTTTAAAACATAAAAGAGGGGCTAGAGAGATGGCTCAGAGCTTAAGAACACTGGCTGCTCTTCCACGGGTCCTGAGTTCAATTCCCAGCAAACACATGGTAGCTCACAACCATCTGTAATTGATCGGGTTCCCTCTTCTGGCCTGCAGACAGAATAGTGTACATGTAATAAATAGATAAATTAAAAATAAATAAATAAATAAAAGAAGCCGGGCGGTGGTGGCGCACGCCTTTAATCCCAGCACTTGAGAGGCAGAGGCAGGCGGATCTCTGTGAGTTCGAGACCAGCCTGGTCTACAGAGCTAGTTCCAGGACGGGCTCCAAGGCCACAAAGATACCCTGTCTCAAAAAACCAAAAAAAAAAAAAAAAAAAAAAGAGGAAAAAAAATCAGCCTCAGCTACACAGTGAATTCAGAACAGATAACACAAGCTGAGTCTTGTCTCCAACCAGGTTAACTAAACAACAAAGCAATCAGATAATCAATTAATGAAAACCCCCAGCAAGCACACTATATGCGTTGGCCTCTAGGGGGCGCCACCATTCGGCAGGCACGACCAAGCTGGGCCTGTGTGACCTGGATGGTTCTGGTTCCTGAGGGTTAGGTAATCTTCTTGTACTTTTTTTTTTTTTTTTTTTTTTGGTAGGGCCTCACTATGTAGTCAGGTTGGCAGGTTGTCCAATATTAAGGTTGGAACCACCACACTAAGCTTAGCTCATTTTATGTATTTACTTTTACTCTAAATTCTTTTTCTGAGTCAGGGCTTCTCATAGCCCAAGGTAGACTCCAGATCCCTGTCTCCCGAAGTCCTCCACTTCCTGAGTGCTGTTACTGCAGGCCTGAGCCACCTCACTACCAGTGCCTGGCTTTGTTATTTGTTGCTTATATTTAGACACAGGGTGTCACTTTGTAACCCTGACTGACCTTGATCCTTGATTTTTTTTTTTTTTTTTTTTTTTTTTTGGTTTTTCGAGACAGGGTTTCTCTGTGGTTTTGGAGCCTGTCCTGGAACTAGCTCTTGTAGACCAGGCTGGTCTCGAACTCACAGAGATCCGCCTGCCTCTGCCTCCCGAGTGCTGGGATTAAAGGCGTGCGCCTCCACCGCCCCCTGACTGACCTTGAACTAACAGCAATCCTCCTGCCTCCTCCTCCTGAGTGCTCAGAAGACAGGCAGGTGCCTGCACATTCCTGACAGATTCTCAAAGGAAAGCCAGGTCGGGGTGTGGCACATTGGTAGGGCTCCTACTTACCATGGACGAGGTCCTGGGCTCTAAGCTGAGCACCAATGAACCAGGGAGCGAGGGCACAGTGCTTAGAGCACCCACGGAGGATCCAGACTGTCTGTAACTCCAGCTCTTGGGGACCTGATGCCTCCTACTGGCCCCTGCAGGGACTCTGAACGCACACGGTATGCAGACATAAATCTAAAAAGTGCGTGTCTTTCTTTCTTTCTTTCTTTCTTTCTTTCTTTCTTTCTTTCTTTCTTTCTTTCTTTCTTTTTTGTTTGTTTTCGAGACAGGGTTTCTCTGTAGCTTTGGAGCCTGTCCTGGAACTAGCTCTGTAGATCAGGCTGGCATCGAACTCACAGAACCGCCTGCCTCTGCCTCTCGAGAACTGGGATTAAAGACGTGTGCCCCCCCGCCTAGCAAAATGAGGTCCTTCTAAAGTGGTGTTGAACGCAATCTCACCTTAGCAGGTGTCGTGACACATGTCTGTCACCCCAGCACTTGGAAGGCTGAGGCAGGAGGAGTGAGTCCCCGTTACAAACAAACATAAGTGTGCCCGCCCCGTCTGTAAGCCGCCAGGAGACCCCCAGGTGGCCCCACGCCCCTGCGGCACCAGGGCCCAGCTGCACCTGAGAGTCAGCATCTGGTCCCTGCGGCCCCCTTTGCCTGGCATCGGGGTTCACTGTAGCCTTCTCACCCCTCAGCCATGAAGCAATCGCTGACCAGAGGGCGGCTAGATGCCGCAGGGCTGGAGCAGAGCCAGCAGGGCGTGGATTGGGAGGTGGACCTGAGGCTCCCCCTGTGCAGCGCTGACCTAAGCAGAAGCTGGCCACCCCCTTCATATTCTCATCTAGGAGGAGTGGGAGTCTCCCCGTCATGGGACTGACCCTGAAGGACCACTCTACAATCCTGTAGTCCTTGGCACCAGACCCTTGGTCACCTGCCCACCCTGCCCTCTCCAGCACTTTGTCTCCAACTCACCCATTCCAACCCCACGGGTTTCTGATATCCTCGAGCCGGGGCCTTCGCACAGGCTCTTCCTCCACCCACCTGGCTCATGCCTGTGACAGCCACAGGGCCAGGCCTCCCACCGTCATCCCTCAAACCCCTGATCCCTGTGCCTCCACCTCCTGAGTGCTGGGATGCTGGCTCTACCATGAACCTTTTGGGGGTATCTGGTTCATCTACAGGCATGGGAAATGGGGAACAATTTCTTAGTTAAGTCTTCTGTGTCCCCAGAAGTGGCCCGCGGGTCAGGGGAATGACTTAGCTGGTACAGTGCTTGTAGAATAAAATTAAGAGCCAGAGCTCCCGCAGAGTGGGGGTGGGGTGGGGGGGACGTGACACGCCTTCTTGGAGCCATGAAGCCTGATAGAGTTACCCAAGAGAGAGCAGAGTCCCCTGTGGCCACTCAGCCACACCCCTGTCACTATCACAAGGGGGTTACTCACACCCAGCAGTGTTCCAAGGAGGGAACCTGGAGGGGGAGTAGGAGGGTCAGGGGGGTCTTGGTGGCCTGGACTCTCCATCCTCCCTAGCAGCGGTCCCAGATGCAAAGGTGGGAAGCTCAGGTGAGCAGACAAGGACAACTGGCCCAGGACAGCGGACCTGGGTGTGGCCTGGCCCGGCAGCAGGGGCCAGGGTGAGTCAGGCCCACTGTCCCTCGTACAGTGCAGTCTGTCCTGACACACCCAGCACCCGGCAGGACCGAGGAGGGACGGCGACAGCCCCGAGAGTCACCGTCACGAGACGGCGGCTGTGAGTTTCTGACATACACACCTCTCATAAAGTAGCCAGCAAAGGACAAACCTAGTTAATTACAAATTAATTAATTACTGGCTTTAACTTTTTCAGAACTGGGCAGGGAGCTCTGTGTCTGGGTAGGCAGGATGGGGAAGAGTTCAGCCACGCCCCAGCCACGTCCCCATCCCCTCAGTGGGGAATTCTGGGGAGGGGTATGCTCTGGAGCTACGCTATGCCCCAGGCTCTCTTTTTGCTTTAATTTTTTTATTAGTTAATTAGTTTGTTTTTGTTTTTCTTTTTTTGAGACAGGATTTCTCAGTGTAGCGCTGGCTGTCCTAGAACTCAGTAGAGCAGGCTGGTCTCAAACTCAGAGATCCGCCTGCCTCTGCCTCCTGAGTGCTGGGATTAAAGGTGAGTCCCAAGCATGCCAGGCTCTCCTGCATTTAAAATCTTCCTGTCTCCTCCTCTGGAGGAGCTGGGAACACCGACCTCATCCTCTGGCAGCAGCAGTATGGCAAGAACCCATCAAACAAATGACTAAATGGCATTCACTGGAGATCTCACTTTCTGGCCAAACCAAACCCGAGGAGACAAACACACAGGCCCCTGGGGACTGTGAGAAAATCAAGTCCAAGGGGTCTGTGGTCGTGCCATCCAGAAGGTCTGTGTGCTCTGCGGTACATCCTGGCTCCTGCAGGGCACAGAGCACGTCCCTGGCCTCCGCTCACTTGAGGTTCCTGCCAAGTAGACACCGGAAAGTCCATTTCTCCTGGTGCTGCCCTTGGCATCTCATCCACTCCCTGGTTCCAACAACTTCCTGCTAGATTCAGTCCATGCTAAACTCCTTGGCGACCCTCAAAGCCCTGCATGTCCTTTCCAGCCCTTCCCTTCCTCCTCTCCTCCCTCTGCTAATTCTGGCTCTTGCTCCCTCTCTTTCCAAGCCTCAACTCAAATGTCCCTCCCCAGAGAATTCTCCCGGACCTCTTCATTCAAGCTGTGCCTGGGGGTTCAGCCTTCTGCTTTATGTCTTTCTAGAGCAGTTAGCGGTCACCCGTATGTTTTCCGGAGCAGTTAGCGGTCACCTGTGTGTTTTCTGGAGCAGTTAGCGGTGGCCTGTGTGTTTTCCGGAGCAGTTAGCGGTGGCCTGTGTGTTTTCCGGAGCAGTTAGCGGTGGCCTGTGTGTTTTCCGGAGCAGTTAGCGGTCACCCGTATGTTTTCCGGAGCAGTTAGCGGTGGCCTGTGTGTTTACCCATTGCTTAGTACTCACGCCCCCATCCCAGATTGTTATCTCAAGGGCAGTTTCTTGCCCTCCTCTTCCCTCTCCTCCCAGCCCTCTGTCCCCCCTTCTCAGGAGGGTCCTCAGCTTGCACCTCTATCCTGCCCCAGGGCCTTTGCACAGATGATCTCTTCAGCAGCAAGCACCTTTCAGCCGCTCTCCCCTCAGCTAACTCAGTCTGCCATTCAGGACTCCGGGGTCCCTTGCTTCTTACTGTGAAGTCCGTTGGTTTCTTGGTGGCATTTGTCTCTCGGGCTCAGCAAGTCCATAACAAGGCTGTCACTCATCTCTCTTCCCATCTCAGTCCGGGCCCTAGCGGACTGGATTGGTCATGCCTAAACCAGCTGCTGGTACACAGGAGGTGTTCAGTGAGCAAGCATGGATTGAGCATTAACTGTATACCGACCGACCCTTCTCTGGACACCAGCAGCTAGCAATGACCTATAGAGTTTATCCTGGCCACCAATGGCGCCTGCTGTGGCGAGAGCCGGGGCAGGGTGGGGTGGGGGCTGCAGCTCAAGGGAGACAGAAAACGGGAGGGAAGCAGGAAGCAGATGGATGTGGCAGACAGGACTTCCTTTGAAGGCTGTGAAGGCGTTGGTGGAGAGTTTTTGTCAGTCCCACAGAAGCCAGGTGTGGCGACCCACACTCGTGTCAGCCCAAGAGTTGGGGGCAGGAGGATCAGGAGTTCAAGGTCATCCTTAGCTGCCCAAGGACTTGGGGCTCAGGTTGGTCAAGGAAGCCACGTGACAGAGTTGCTCACGCGACAGGGCAGGCGGCCCCGTAGGAGCAAAGGCCCTGCCGCCCGGAAAGTGCAGTCTGTATAAATGTTTGTTGGCTAAATACATGCAGGCCAGGTGATTTCCACAGGAACTGATTACCCACGTGGGACAGTGGAGGACGCGCAGCAGGTGAGGGGTTGTCACCATTCTTGAGGGGACAGAATCCCAGCCCAAGTGGCGGCTGTAATGTTGTCTTCTGTCGCAGGGGCAGGCACGACCCACCCGAGAACCCTGGGTTTTGCTGCGGACCCAGCACCGGGTGAGGCCAGACAGACGCAGTGGCTGTAAGTAGGGGAGAGGTCACGCAGACCCGCCGGCCCAGACTTTGTTCTTTGCTCCCTGGAAAAGCACAAAACAGGATGATAACGGCCGTCCCGCCCTCTCCCGCCGCCGCTCGCCGCTGGCCCGAGGTCCTGTCTGTCACCCCCGGCGCCCAGTCGCAGCGAGGGCTGGGCCGGGAGCGGCGGGCCGGTATTTCAGCATCCTTTGGGGGTGGAGACGTGGTAAAAGGAGCAGGAGGCGGCGACAGGGACCCGGGAAGGGGCTGCCACAGGTCGGGACATGGATGGAGACGTAGCGACGGGAAAGGTGAGGGGCCATGGGGGAGTGAGCTGAGGAGGGTCCCAAGCTGACAGTGTCCCCTCACACCGGCCGGAGGACGGCTGGAGAGGGGTGCAGTGGGACCCCTCAGCCTCCCAGGGAATTCAGGACAGGTTTGATCCAGGCTCCAACCTCCAGAAGTTTTTACAACATCTATATTAACAATTTTAAATTATAGTAGAATGTGGGTCGCTTCACACTAGCCATACGAGTCCCAAGATTTCATATGTTTGCTTGGTTTTTGTTTTGAGTCTTGCTAGTGGTAGCCCAGGCTGGCCTGGATCCTCCTGCCATTCTCCTGCCTCAGCTTCCTGAGAACTCAGATCCCTGAGAACTCAGATCATAGCCTCCCGCTACCGTGGCAGTTTAAAGGCTCCAGGATATCCCGACACAACTCTGTCAGCCCTTGGGGCAGATTTGCAGATGAAGACCGCGCAGGGGCCAGGAGCCAGGAGCCCAGCAGGAGGTGGGATGCTGTGTGTGAAGGATGCAGTGTGACCTGCCCCCTCTCTCTCCTCATTCAGATGGTGTCCCCTGCCTACGGCATGGGTCCTCTGGACAGCCTGGAACTCCTAGACCTTTTGTTTGACCAGCAGGATGGTATTCTAAGAAACGTAGAGCTGGCTGAGGCCTGGAACCACACCGGGGAGGAGCAAGTGAGAGTCCCCTTGGTAACGCTTCCAGCTACAGTGCGGGGCTGGGGGGGCGGGCAACGCCTGTGGCCCTGCTAGCCTGCACTGGGCAGCCCATAGCTTCTTATTCAACCTTTTAATGTGTGGTTAGAAGTTCCTTCTAATGGGGGTCAGGGTGGAGGCTCAGAGAGGGCATGGCGTGCACCCTGAGTCACACAGCCAACTTTCAACTGAGTTCAGATTCAAACCCAGGACTCAGAGGCGTCTTTCCCTGTTTGTCACCTCTCTGCTGTTGCATCTCGGACGCTCAGAGAAAAAGGATGGCAGTGTCCCTAAGACACAGGGAGAGTCAGAGCTTTGTCCAGACTCACACAGCGCTCTGAATAAGCATGTTTCTCTCAATCCACTTCCCTTCTATAAGGTTCTACCACATTCTGACTCTGATGACTTCCTAAATTCCATCCTGGGACCTGGAGACTCTGACCCCAGCTCCCCCATATGGTCCCCTGCTGAGAGTGACAGTGGACTGTCTGAGGATCTACCCTCGGATCCCCAGGACACCCCTCCTCGTAGCAGCCCCGGAGCGGCTAACACTGCAGCCAGGTGTCATCCGAGCGGGCACAGCAAGGGGCCCTGCTCCTCCTACCTGCCCGGCGCCCCGTGTCCCACACCTGCAAGGACTCAGGTCCTGGAGTCCTCGGTGGCTATTGACCTGGGTGAGTACGGGACAGAGAAACACCTCTGGGGTGGGGGACACAGATGAGGGTGTCGCCAGCCTCAGTCCGGTGCCACAAGCTCCCACGGGTGACTCAGACACCAGGCAGCCAGGGTGGAGGCCAGAGAGTGGCCTGGATCTTGGTTGTCCAAGTGCGGCTAACACGGCAGGGTGCTCGGTGAAAGCACGGGAGGGTCCAGAGCCCCTGGCACAGGCGCGGGTTCTGCCCTGAAGGACAGCTTATCAGAGGCCACCCCTACAGATCAATGATTGACTTCAGAGACATCGATCAGCACCCCTAGCCAGCAAGAGGGGCTGCGACTGGCTAGGCTCCACCCTCTGACCACGGCCCAGCCCTTCACTGGGAGATACTAGGCAGGGTTCTACTCCCCGCCCCCCTCCCCCCCAGACAGGGTTTCTCTGTAGCTTTGGAGCCTGTCCTGGAACTAGCTCTGTAGACCAGTCTGGCCTCAAACTCACAGAGATCCGCCTGCCTCTTCCTCCTGAGTGCTAGGATTAAAGGCGTGCGCCACCACCGCCTGGCTCGGGGTTCTACCTTGATCACATCTCCAAGCTCTGTATCTGAAGATTTGCAAGGTGCTCATTTCTCCCATTAAGTCTTTGTTCCTGATAAAGTCTAGGTTCAGAGAGGTGAAGCTCCTTTCCTAGGGTCACACAACTCTGCTCTGTCTGATCAGAAGCCAGAGTTTACTGCCACAATATTTGTGTTCAATAGCATGCCTATGGCGTGTAGGCCATCAAGAGGGACAGGCCAGATATGACATGGACCTTGTCCCAGTCCTGTACCCCTGAGTGGCAGCCACTCCTTGTTGTACTGGCTGTAAGTCCCCTACAAAACCCTGTGTCTCTGTGACCCCATGACCCAGATCCATACACTGAGTTTGTATTGCATCTTACACCAGAGGGAAACTGAGACATGGGATCATGTACCCTCCCCTTCAGGCTCCGGGCATGGTGGCGCACACCTCTAATCCCAGCACTTGGGAGCAAGGCAGAGGCAGGTGGATCTCTATGAGTTCGAGGCCAGCCTGGTCCACAAGAGCTAGTTCCAGGACAGCCAGGACTACACAGAGAGACCCTGTTTTAATACGGAAAGAAGGCTTTTTCAGGCTGCCATCTGGGACTTGCTGGGGGCTGGGCACTGAGACTGAGGGCCTGGTGTCCTCTCTGTCCCTCCCCTTCTGGTAGACATGTGGAGCACAGACGCACTGTACCCAGAGGAGCCGTCCAGTTCACCTTCCAGATTCAACCTCACGGTGAAGGAACTGCTGCTCTCCAGCGGCGGGGACTTGGTAGGCGCCCTCACCCCCACCCCGTTGCCTCAGGTCACCCTCCTGTCTGCCTCTACAGCCTGGGACCAGGCAGAGAGGACCTGGGCGTACCTTGCTCCCAGACAGTCCTGCAATGTCCTGTCTGCTCTCCCGGGCTGGTATACTCTCCAGTAAAGGGAGAGGGGGTGGGGAAGCCACGGTGAGTTCAGGAGCCTGGAAACAGGGTTAGGAGAGAAACTATTGGAAGCAATGACAACATTCATTTACTGGTGATGAAGCGGGATCGCTGCACCTACCAATCAATCGATCCTTCCCAGCTCTGGGCTCCACCCCCAGCCCTGGGCCTCCCTCAACCCTGGACTCAACCTCCAGGCCTGAGCCCCACCCTCAGTCCTGAGCCCCACTCCCAGCTTTGAGCCCCACCCCCAGCCCTGAGCCCCACCCCCAGCCCTGAGCCCCACTCCCAGCCCTGAGCCCCACCTCCAGCCTTGAGCCCCACCTCCAGCCCTGAGCCCCACTCCCAGCCCTGAGCCCCACTCCCAGCCCTGAGCCCCACTCCCAGCCCTGAGCCCCACCTCCAGCCCTGAGCCCCACTCCCAGCCCTGAGCCCCACTCCCAGCCCTGAGCCCCACCTCCAGCCCTGAGCCCCACTCCCAGCCCTGAGCCCCACCTCCAGCCCTGAGCCCCACTCCCAGCCCTGAGCCCCACCTCCAGCCCTGAGCCCCACTCCCAGCCCTGTGCCCCACTCCCAGTCTTGAGCCCCACAGCCCTGAGCCCCACTTCCAACCCTGAGCCCTACTCCCAGTCCCGAGCCCCACCCTCAGCCCTGAGCCCCACTCCAGCCCTGAGCCCCACCCTCAGTCCTGAGCCCCACTCCCAGCCCTGAGCACCACACCCAGCCCTGGGCCCAACCCTCAGTCCTGAGCCCCACTCCCAGCCCTGAGCCCCACTCCCAGCCTTGAGCCCCACCCCCAGCCCTGAGCCCCACTCCCAGTCTTGAGCCACACCCCCAGCCCTGAGCCCCACCTCCAGCCCTCTTTTTATTTTGGGGGACAGGGTTTGCTCACTTTCCCCGGCAGGTGTCTCGTCGTCCTGGGTGTTCGGGTGACATTTCAGGGTCTGTGCATCTCTAATGGACATCCCCTCGTTTCCACAGCAACAGCATTCCTTGGCTTCCTCCCAGCTGCTGGGATCTGGGAGTGGGCACTGCCAGGAGCTGGTACTGACAGAAGATGAGAAGAAGCTGCTGGCTAAAGAGGGGGTGACCCTCCCCACCCAGCTGCCTCTCACCAAGGTTTGTGGGCTGTGTCTACGCCTCACCCTATAGTTGGGGCTGTTCTCAAACTCTTATCCCTCTGCCTCCGCCTCATGAGTGCTGACAGGGGTGCACTACCATGCCTGGGGTATGTGACCCTGCAGATGGAACCATTATGTAGCCCTGATTGGTCTGGAACTCACTCTGTAGACCAGGCTGGCCTCAAACTCACAGAGATCCGCCTGCCTTCCATTTACACTGACGGTAAAGCGCTGTTCCCAAGCATTGCCACGAGGTGGCGATGTGGCCCGAGCCAGCGTCAAGATGGTGAGCCCACATTTTCTCAGTGGGGTCTCCACTGTGCGCGCAGCCAGGAAAGCATCAGAGCTCTGGAATACTCTAGGGATGAAGCAAGAATGCAAGGGGAGGGGAGGGTTGCTCGTGCAGCCCCATGCAGCTCTCCTAGCATGCACGAGGCCCTGGGCGCCATCCGCAGTACCACAGAAACCAGGCAGGGTGCTCCAGGCCTATCACCCCAGCACTCGGGAGGGGGAGGCAGGAACATGAGAAGTTCAATGTCACGTGGGTTAGAGGCTAGCCTGGGCTACATGAGCCCCTGTCTCATGCAAACAAACGGATCACTGGTTGGGGACGGGGTTAGGCTGACAGGACACCCCCTCCCCCTTCACTCTGCAGTATGAGGAGAGAATGTTGAAGAAAATCCGCAGAAAGATCCGGAATAAACAATCAGCTCAGGAAAGCAGGAAGAAGAAGAAGGAATACATTGATGGTCTGGAGAACCGGTAAGGTGGCATCACGGCCACACAAGCCTAAGGGAAACTGAGGCAGAGATAGTCCAAGTTTTTAGAGCTTAACAAAATTGGGGTTGGTGTCCCACTTAGGGACAAATGTCAGGAGTCCAAGGGTGGTTAGGGAGGACCTGAGTAGTGACCAGTTGGTTTGTGGGCGTGGACACAGGCACACCACCATACACCTGTGGAGATTGGCTTTCTGCTTCTCGCATGGGGGTCTGTGGGAGTCACACTTGGGTCAGGCGACTTTGCTGTGTGCATCCAATGAGGGGTGGGAATGATTGCAGTCAGAGGAATTGACTGACAGGAGTCAGAGGGTATGAATGACAGGGGCTGGAGGGGTGGGGTAGGGGAAATGGCGCTGATGAAGGAGGGGCTGTGTGTGTGACCTGCTCAGCTCTGTGTGTGTGGTCAGGGCACTCTGTCTTTGCCTGAGTGTCATGAGGGCTAGAAAGCATGAGAAAGTCCTTGGGTAGGAGACAGAGGATGTTAGGATGGGCTCAGGTAGGAGGCGGGGCATGAGGGGGGGCATGGGCTCGGGTAGGAGACGGGGCACTGCAGCCTGGTGTGGGGGCTCATGCCCACCATGCCAGCACTCGAGAAACGGAGGTAGGGGATTTTTTGGGGTTCACTGGCCAGCCAGCTTAGTTGACCAAGTGAGGCCGGTGAGATGGTTCACCGTGTACAGGTGCTTGCAGCTTCCTCATGAGCCCCAAGTTCGACTTCCAGCAACTGGCGGCTCACAGCCACTGGGACACCATGCTGCTTTTGCTATGAGCACCTGCACCGCCCAGCTAACACATATTTTAAAACAAAAATAAAGTGGAGAGAGCCAGGTGGTTGTCGCATACACTTTTAATCCATCCCAGCACTCAGGAGGCAGAGGCAGGCGGATCCCTGAGTTCAAGGGCAGCCAGGTCTACAGAGTTCCAGGACAGCCAAGGCTACACAGGGAAACACTGTCTCTTATTTAAAAAAAAAAAAAAATCAAAAATAAAACAGGACAACAACAACGAAAAAAAAACCATGGAGATTGAAGGAGCCACTCCGAGTCCCTTTCAGGCTCCACTGGCACACACACACCAGAGGACACACAAGTAACAAACATGTTACAGAGCTCATTATGGCTGAGCTCTCAGTGTCACCGGGTCCCTGTGTGTAAAGTGGGAAGTGTCCGTGGGGCTGGCGGGTGACAGGCATGGTCTCAGTGTCACCGGGGTCCTTGTTTTCCCAGGATGTCAGCATGTACCGCCCAGAACCAGGAGCTGCAGAGGAAGGTCTTGCATCTAGAAAAGCAGAATCTGTGAGTCTGCTGAGAGCGGGGGTCCTCGGCTTTGCCCACGGAGGGGCTCGAGGGACAAAACTCCATAGCGGTTGCAGGAGATCAGGAATGAGACCTCTGTTTGCCAAGGAGGGGATTCGTGTGGGGCTGCGACAGGTGTGTAAGAGTTGGCTAGAAGCCAGGCGGTGGCGCACGCCTTTAATCCCAGCGCTCGGGAGGCAGAGGCAGGCGGATCTCTGTGAGTTTAAGGCCAGCCTGGTCTACAAGAGTGAATTCCAGGACAGCCAGGGCTACACAGAGAAACCCTGTCTCGAAAAGGAAAAGCAAAAACAAACAAAGAGTTGTCTAGAGAGGAATTGGCATATACAAAGTCCTGTGAGGTGAGCAAGAACAGACCAGCTCAGACCTATCTGCGGAAACAATATCCTTGGTGCAGGGGGCAAAGAGAAAGACCCTGAGGCGGGACGGAGTCTACTGTGTGGCAGGAGGAGGCAGGGAGGGTCCTAGCAAGGGTGGACTTAGTGCACCGAGGAGGCTGAGGGGTTTCAGAAAGGGCCAAGGAGCAAGGAGGCCTGCAGGGCTCAGCTTGAATGTCATCTCCCTGCAAGGTCTCTTCTGGAGCAGCTGAAACACCTACAGGCTCTCGTGGTCCAGTCGACCAGCAAGTCTGCCCACGCAGGCACCTGCATAGCGGTGAGTCCCATCTGCGGGCGCTCACGGGGTCCCCAAGACTGGGGTTGTGGTAGTGCTTGGCCTTAGTCGAATGGGTAGTGGGGGAGGTGAGTGTCTTTAATAGTAGAACCTTGGAGCCTGGCATGGTGGGACAGGCTTGTTGTCATAAACCTCAGGAAGCAGAGACAGAGGGATTGCTGTGAGTTACAGGTCGGTCTGGGCTACAAAGCAAGGTGCTGTCTCAATAAACCCACTGCCGTCTAAATAAAATAAAAGTCTCGTCCACCCTCTGCTAGTGGGACCTCCGTTTCCCTGCCTGTGAGCTCAGTGTGCTCACAGGGGAGGGGGAAGGATGGGGTGACCCCGCCCCATGTCTGGCAGGTCCTTCTGCTGTCCTTCGTCCTGATCATCCTCCCCTCCATCAGCCCTTTCGACTCCAACAAGGCCGACAGCCCTGGAGACTTTGTGCCAGTGCGAGGTAGGTGGTCCCCGCCCCATGGCCCCAGGGTGAGGACGGGGCTCAGTGGGCAGAGTGCTGGCTTGGCATGTGAGCCCCTGGCTCCCATCCCTAGCACCGTAGAAATCAGGTGTGATGGTACAGGCCTGTCATCAGAGAGGTAGAGGCAGGGGATCAGTTCTGGGTTATTCTAGGCTACCCAGGACAGCCTGGGCTACATGAGACCCCTGACAAAAATGTCAACAAATAAATACACATACACCAGAACCCAAATCCCCTGTCAGGGGACGGGGGCAGAGTGGTACCTGCTGCCAAGCTGACGACCTGAGTTCAATTCCCGGGTCCACAAGGAAGAACATCATGCAACATCAGACCCACACAGGGGTGCTGTGGTACTCCCCAAATTTACAGTGCACACAATGAAAATGAGTGTGACAAACCCAGGGGACACAGACCCCATTGCATCCTGCCCACTTGGGGCAGGGGAGGCCCCTGAAGCTCGTGTCAGGGAATGAAGACCAGGACTCTGCCTCCATGTTCTCCTCCCAACTCTGCAATTCTCTCCAGTGTTTTCCAGAACCCTTCACAATCACGCTGCATCCCGCGTGGCTCCCGACAGCGCCCCAGGCTCCGAGGGCCCAGGACCCTGGCCAGACGTTGGCACACCCCACAAAGGCTCTCCTTCTAGCAGCCTTGGTGCAGACTGGGGGAATTTTCTGGAAATACCAATGCTGAGCAACTCGACAGAAGAGCTAGACAACTCTACCCTGGTGCTGGTCAATGCCACGGAGGACCTGGGCGTGGCCACTCTGCTGGACTGGGTGGCTTTGGAATCTCTGCTCAGCCCAGGCCGGGTGGGCCTGGAGATGCCAGGGGTGGAGATGTGGCTGTCCTGGGTACCCAGATGGCTCAGGGTTCCTCTGGTGCGGGGTCCCCTGGAGGTGCTGTGACCGGCAGTAGCAGGCCCAGACTCACAGATGGGCTGACAGCGCCTCCTCCATAATCTGATCCCCCGCATGTCTCATCAGAGTGGGGCTGCCAGGTCCAAGCAGAGACCCGTGTGCAGGACAAGAACTAGACACCTTTACTCATACTGACCCTGACAGGCAGACACACACCTGAGCCATGACCCCCAACCCATGGGGCCTTCCCTGTCCCCTGATCACTGGGGACCTGGGCTCCCCAACACCAGCATGCGAACGTTACAGTGGACCCAGCGCACAGACATCCACCTCCCTTTTTTCTTGTAGGGACAGGGTCTTAATCTGCAGACCAGGCTGGTCTCAAACTCAAAGATTCTCCTGCCTCTGCCTCCTGGGTACCGAGTTAAAGTCATGAGCCACCACCACCCAAACACCCCCTTTTCTAAGACTGTTGTGACCATCAATAAAGTATTTTGACAATATTGAGGCTGTGGCTCGGTGGGCACACACCTGTCGTCCCGAGACTCAGGAGGCACCGCCAGGTGTCTTGTCTGCAGAGTGAGACCACACTTCCAAAAACAAAAAAAAATAGGAGTTTGAGATCATCTTTGGGTCTGCAGGGACTTTGAGGCTAGCCTGGGCTACACTAGACCCTGTCTACACACACAGTATTGTGGGAGAATAAGAGGTATGGTGTATGTTAATTCAGAGGTTGGGGCTCTGGCAGGCAGCCTAACATGGGGCTTGACCGGCCTCCTAGACCTAGGTGAGTTCAGCACCTTGGAGAGCGGCAGGGAGGCCGGCAGAGCAGAGCCTCCAGCCATCTCCCAGCGCCCACCTAGCCCTGGATCCCATTCTGCCCTGTTTACGGTGAGGAAGCTGGAGCATGCAATGAGCCAACCCAGCGTTAGAATAGCTGAGGCGTCTGGTGCTGTGGACTTTCTAACAGCCAGGGATGTGACGGTCACTGAAAAGACAGTCAGCACTCAGGGGCAGGAGGATCACTGTGAGTTCAAGGCCAGCGTGGGCAGGGAGAGGGGGCGCCTGAGGTGCCTGGACCAACCAGTCTAACGGAAGGGCAAGCATCAGACAAAGCCCGAGACCCTCAGTCAAGGGAGAAAGGAAAAGGGGTCTGGACAGGGACAGGGGCCTGGGCTAGCCCCATACATGGATGCTGGGGTGGAACACGCAGCCCTGCACCCCATGCACTTTTCCTTTTGGGGTACATCTGCTGAGTCCACCCAGCTTGCTGTCTGCAGTACCTCATCCCCTTGGACATGCCCCACGATCTGCATCTAACCCTATCTGAAAGTGGCAGCCATCCCTTCTTTCAGTCTTTATGTGCCGTGGGGGTGAGGTGAGCTGCAGCAAGAGGAGGTTCTGGGCTGCTGGGGGCTTCCGAGTCCTGAGCTTGTCTGCAAACGTAGTGAGTGCTCTAACCAGTGAGCAACTTGTCCAGCTCTCCTTCCCCACCCCCTGCATGGAGACACGCAAGAACAGCGCCCTTGGAGGCCAGAAGAGGGCACTAAGTCCCCCCTGACCTGGGGTTATAGGTGGTCATGAGCCATCGTGTGGGTGCTGGAAATCTAACCGGGGTACCCCGCAAGAGCAGCCAGTGTTCTAACGAGGACATCCCACACAGCCGTTCACACAGTGCTTGGGATTAACTCAGGCCAGTAGGCCTGTGTGTGTGTGAGCCACCGGCTGTGTCACTGTCTGAAAAGGGTGGCTCCGTGTCTTCGGACAGCAGGGACATGTGACTAACATGGCATCTTGTGTGAACTGAGGATTGGGGTTTTAATCTCACTGGCTCCCTTTTGCCATGGCTAGTAGCTTTCCAGTTGTGTGCTCACAATCGGAGGAGGCCAGCCTGGGCTACACCAGGCCCTGTCCTTTTCTTTAAATGCAGATTTAATGGTGGCTAGAGGTTGCAATACTGCATACAGCCAGCAGGTGGCAGAGCCCTCTCCGTCTTCACCCCACCTGCCCTAGAAAGGTCCAGCCAGAAGCTGGTTGTTGAGAACAGACACAATGACCCTGAGTGACCCTGGCACTGTCCCTTAGCACCCTCAGATACCTGGACTGTAATGTGACCCAAGAATGTCACAGCTGAGCCCTGGGATGTGGCAGGCGGAGCCTGCGGCAGAGCAGCGGAGGGAGGAGCAGGCAGGGGCCCTGTGTGAAGTTTAATGGCTGCACCAGAGAACCATGTACAACACCAGGTACCGGGGAGGGGCTAGTGCAAGGAGGAGGCCACAGGGCAGCCTGAGGCCAGGCCCTGAGGACAGGGGGACCGTGAGCTGCTGAGGCCGCCCTGCCTGGGCTAGGCTAAGGCACAGGGCAGCGGGCTGGTTTGCGGTCAGCAGGCAGGCGGCTCGCTGCCTTCCACCTGCAGGCCCTTGCTCAGGAGAAAGGCATCCTGCTTAGGGTCACGGCCTAGGAACCGCTTCAGCATGGTGCTGGCATCCTCAGAGCCCCCCGGCCTCAGGATGTTGGTCCGGTAATCCATGCCGACCTGGGGGCAAAGGAGATTAGGGTCAGAGGGGGTGGGGCTGGCATTGGGGTTCCCTATGCCAAGGGGAAGCTCTGTAGGCTGAGGCTCAGTGGCTGAGCGCATGTGCAGAGGCAGACCCCAGGGGTTGCCTAGCTGGGAACTGCCTGCAGCCGGGGCCCATCCTTGGCTCCCACCACAGGTAGCCGAGGACAGTGCCCTGGGACTCACCTTGGGGCTCAGCACGCCCTCTTGTTTGAAGCGCGTGTGGAACATGTCCATGGAGTACACCTCACTCCACAGATAGCCATAGTACTGTGCGTCATAGCCGCCAGCCAGGTGGCCAAAGGTGGCTGGCATGTTGGTCCCTGGACAGACACAGTGAGGTGCAGGCTGTAGTGTCCACCCCTGGGGAAGGACAGACTGGGCAGAGACAGTGTGGGGCCTCTGGTGACATGTCCCAGATGCTCTGAGGTTGTGCAGCCCCTGGGGTGATGCCCGTGGCAGGTGCTAGGCTGTGAGCATGGGTTAAGGCCTCAGGTGGAGTCAGGCAGCCCCCTGTAGTTACCTGGTGTGGCTGGCACCCCGAGGATCTCCCGGCAGAGCCGGGCATACTCCTCAGCCGGGTCGGCGTCTGTCTGTGTGTGCAGGGCCTGGTCCACCTTGGCGAGGACAATCTGCCGCAGGTTGAAGAGGCCTGCGTTGGCCTGGCGGGACCTGATGAGCTTCTCGAGCAGCTCCTGGGGAGCCGCGCTGCCTGTCCGGTAGTGCTGAGACATGCGCATCAGCGGCTCCTTCTCCCACACCCAGTTCTCCAGCATCTGCGACGGCGCCTCCACGAAGTCACGCTCCACATGGGTCCCACTGAACATGGCGAACTCCGCCTACACAGGGCACAAGCGGGAAAAGCCTCAGCCCCTGGGCAGTCCAGCAGCTGCTGGCTCCACAGGCTCCTGCACACCAGACGCCACCAGCCACTGAGGCCAGAGACTGTGCCGCTCATGTCTTCTGGTCCCTAGACCTCACGCTAAGACTCACGAGGTCCTGGCTCCGCCCATGCCTCCAGTCCTTGCAGCCGCACACCCAAAGCCATCTCAGACATGAGGGTGGGCGCGGGACTATTGCAGGCCACCATCACACCAGACAGGGCGGGAGGGAGAGGTGGGCCAGTGACGGCACAGCAGGTAAAGGAGCAACTGTCCTCTGCCATGCGTGCACACAGCCCCCAGCCCCACAAAAGCAGCAAATGTAAAATCAACTTCCGCAGAGCGGAAGGCCAAAGGCTAGCCCGTGCCAGGAGGGGTGAATGCGCCTGTCCATGGCACTGGCCCAGCCTTGCACTGAGCCCCAGGCGCCCCACGTCACTCACCTGGGAGCAGAGCTGGTGCATGACATGGCCGAACTCATGGAAGTACGTCTCCACTTCGTCGTGCTGCAGCAGGGAAGGCGTGTCAGGGGTCGGCTTGGTGAAGTTGGCCACCATGGCCGCGATGGCCAGCTGCCGGCTACCATCCTGCCGCAGGCAGCCGGGCTGTAGGCCGAAGCAGGCCGCGTGGCCGTACTTCCCTTCCCTGATGATAAGGTGAGGTCAGGACAGAGACAAGAGACACCCAGACAGCCAGAGCTGGTATCGACATCAGTGGCTACTGATCTGTGGGGCAGGACTTCCCACAGCAGGAGCTCCACGCCGCCCCGGGCTTCCTCCTCCTCTACCCCCTTGCAGACAGCAGAGCAACAGTGACCCGGGTGCCCTGCGGGACCCGAGCGCCCTGCGGGACCCGAGCGCACCTGGGGTACAGGTCGAGGTAGAACCTGCCAATCTCCTCTCTAGAGGCAGCATCGCGCACCGAGTAGAGCTGCACGTCTTCGTGCCAGGCAGCGGCCCCCTCCTCCAGCGTGAAGATCAGTCCCAGCAGCTCCTGGTAGATGGCCAGCAGCCCACGCGTGACCACTTGCATAGGGAAGTACTCCTTCAGTAGGTTCTGGTCCACGCGGTAGCGGGTCTCCTCCACCTGGTTCATGTAATAGCGCATGTCCCACGCGTGGATGCGCCCGTCGAACGGCAGCCCCCGCTTGGTGCACTCCGCCTCCTTCAGCTCCAGGATCACTGTGCGCTCCTGCTCGCCCAGCGGCTTCAGCTTCTGCGCCAGCTCATCTGCAGGGGCACCACGGTCACCCAGAGCCCAGGAGCCACGAGAGTGTGAGTGTGTGTGTATGGGATGGGAGTCCATGGCCAAGGCAGGAAGGGCACTACCTAGGAAGGTGGCTACTGTTTGGCTGGTCTTGGCCATATTCATCTCCAGGATGTAGTCGGCATGTGTACGGAACCCCAGGAGGCTGGACTTCTGTGCCCGCAAGGACACCAGCTCCTTTAGGATGGCGCAGTTCTCCTGCAGGGACGCAGACAGCAGGCGGATCCACCTCTGCACCACCCGGACAGGACCACGGCGCAGAGACCTCTGCACCACCCGGACAGGACCACGGCGCAGAGACCTCTGCACCACCCGGACAGGACCACGGCGCAGAGACCTCTGCACCACCCGGACAGGACCACGGCGCAGAGAGAGGCGCCACAAACCTGATCGCACAGAAAGCGGACCTGCCACAGAGATGGCACAACAGACAGCGGGGACTGTGCCTGGGGAGGACGGACTGCCCGGGAGGGTGGACAGCAGGCCTGCTGGAGGCAGCACCAGCCACATACGAGAGCCCTCGGGAGTTCAGGGGTGAGGAGCCCCGAGGACGAAGGTAAAAGTCCCTCCCCAATCCACGGCCCACAGTTCACGGACAGTGCGTCTGCCGTCCACAAAAGTCAGGTGCCCACCTCAAACTGTAGCCACGGGAGGTGAGGCACCCAGGCTGCAGTCACCCTAAAGCCCACGGAAGTGACAAGTTACCTCCATTCCCTGCTCTGTCCCCCTGCAGCTCAGACCCCTCACCTGCTCAAGAGCTAAGTGCAGACGCCCACACCCACACCAGGGCTACCAGGTGTCCTCGTGACAGTGAGCGCCCGAGCACAGGGCCCCATGGGCAGCTGCAGAGGGACAGCCTGCAGCAGGGTGCCCGGGGGGGCCGTGAGTGCCGCGGCACAGCTGCAGCCCCACCTCCTTGCAGCGGCAGTTGAAGGCCTCCTCCACCAGGCGCCGTGTCTCAGGCACATGGCACTTCTTCAGCAGCGGGAAGTAATGCGGGTACTTGAGAGTGACCTTTAGCTTGCCATCTTCCGTCTTCTCCAGCGAGTTCAGAAAGTCCTCGGGAAGGCCGCCTGTGGATGCAGTGAGGATACTCAACCCTGACCCTGTGTGGGGGAGAGCTGAAGAGTGGTGGGGAACACTGGGCCACCATCTCAGGCATGTAAGATGCCGGGGAGGTGCCTGGGGACCTCAGACACCAAAGACGATGGGGGCACCAGAGAGGCAGGGGCATCACAGCCGCAGGGCGAAAGCCCAGAGACCACATGAAGGTGCTAATCCACCAAGGTTCCAGGCCTGGGCAGAGATTCACCATCCCTTATCCTGAGCTGAACCCCACTCTGTGTGGCAGGGGCTTGGGGGGCCCAGGAGAACCGTTAACAGTGCCAGGCTAGGAGGGCCCCAGCTGCCGCCCAGCTCAGGGCTCCTTCTGTGGACAGGATCTGGGCCAGCAGAACCCAGTTCTTACCTCCCAAGGATGTCCCCAGTGTCCTTGGCAGCTGTGAGGACACCCTCCCGCACAGCACACTCACCCAGCTCCTCGCGTGTGAAGGGCAGGAAGGTGGTGTCCTCATTCAGGTTCTTGTTGAAGTCGATGCACAGCAGGCTCAGCTTCTTCTTGATCTCTTTGATCTTCTGCAGAGAGCAGTGAGGGGAAGGCTGGCCTCCACCGGACCTCCAGGCCGCCCCCACACGGCAATGGGGGGAGGGGGCACCAGCCTCGCCAGACCTCCAGGCCACCCCTCCTACAACCACCAAGCAAAGGACAGGAGGCGCTGCCACGCCTCTGCCACACTCTAGGCCTCCGAGCTGTCAGCCTGCAGCCTGAGCTCTGGCCGAGGGGACGGAGCTATATCTATGTCTGCTAGAGCCAGGTCTAGGATGGGAACCAGCTCAGGGACATGCTGTCAAATGGACAGGAACAACAATCAAGGCTGCAGGCTGTGACTGTCCCCTGCTGTCAGCAAAAGGGCAGTAGGGCTCCAGAAACCCCAGCACAGCTTACTCAACAGAGACTCCCGGGACAGGTGTCGGGGACCACGTGTGGCCTACGTGGGGTCTGGATGTAAGCCACGAGACACTCCAGGCCCAGCCGAGCAGACGGGCAGGCAGCTGCCATGCGCTGTGCACAGACAGACACGCTTCCCTAGGCCAGGCCCCAGAGGACGGGGACAATGTCTGCAGGGCCTTGACTGAGTGCATTCTGGAGAGCAACCCACCTCCTGTGTGTCCTGAGGTAGGTGGAGTCCATTCCTCCGGCCCAGCTTGATCAGCCGCTCCAGGTAGCGAGCTGCCTCTGGCCGCAGGGAATCCTTGGAGACTTTCTCCTGGAAGAGCCCATCAGAAGCTCATGTCAAACCCTGGGCAACAGCCCAGGAAACACAGAGCTCGCTTCCAGCCTCCACGGGGAGAGCACACGTGAGCACACCCACACAGACAGGAAAACATACACAATCAAAAACCCAAACATCTTAAAATGAATTTAAAAAACTCCCACAATCTGATCACAAGACAGCCGGCTCCAAGGGCAAAGGAGGAGATTGTGGTCAAGCCCGAGCTCAGTCCCGGGGACACAGACGGTGGGAGAGAAGAATGCTGCGTCCCCGGGAAAGAGCCAGGCTCTCAGAGACAGAGAGGGAGGACCCTAGTTCCCAGTCAGCACAGACCACCCCATCTACCAACACAACGGAACCCCAATCTCAACCACAGGCTGCCTCAGGTGTGGCGGGAACCCGAGCCAGCACCTTCTTTTTCTTCTTTTGGTGGTGGGATGTGACCTTGGAGGACAGGCACTTCACTCACAACCGGGCCCCAGCCTCCCTCTGGAGGACTCTAGGAGGGTCCGCCCTGACCACGCCCCCAGCCCCTCATTGGGGGTTCTAGGCAGGTTTTCCCACTGTGGACAGGATCTCAGGAAGCGAAGGCTGGCTTTGAACTCGGTCTCTGCCCACTGAGTGCTGGGGTGAGAAGCATGTGCCATAACATCGTGTTGTATCCCATGTGGCCATGGCTAGCCTGGAGCACATGCTGCCCCAGCCTGCCAATGCTGCAGTGACAACCCAGGGTCACACACCGGGCCCTGCCTCACATTTACGGCTGTGTGATGGTTGTAAGTCCTTCACCGACACCCTCGACCACAGCAAAGGCCTCAGCACGCCGGGACTCGTGTGCACAGGCTGCCACGGGCAGTGGCGAGTCGTACACCAGTGAAGAGCCAGCACCCCCGCTGCCCCCCACATACCTGCAGCCACACGACCCTCTGGTACACGTCCTGCCTCATGCTCATCTCCACATCGAACTCCGAGAGCCTCTTGTCAGCCTCTGTGCTGGCTGTGCGGATGTCCTTGGACGGGGACACGTGCTGGGGGAAGTCCAGAATGTTCCTCTGTACTGAGAGTGAGATATGGGGACAGGATGAGAGGCCAGCCAGGCTGAGGCACTGGAGACAGAGGGAGTGCAGTCACCCGCGGCCTCGGGACAATGGTTCCGTGGCTTACCCACTCACGGGGCTGGTGCTTCTGCCTGCCATCCCAGTACCACAGAGCTGAGGCAGGAGCATGCCTGAATCTGGAGCCAGTGTGGGGTCACACACGCTTGCCCTGTGACACAGTCCTCTGCCCAGGCGTGAAGCCAAGAGGAACAAGAGCACAGGTCTATCAGGTCTTGTGCACGCGCCACTGCAGGACCCACAACAAAGGGAGGGAAACCCCACAAGCCCGCTCACATGCCGGAGTGAGCCTGACACTCCAGGGCGCTGGACTCCACAACAAGAAACATCCCAAGACAAAGTGGATGTGTGTGCGGGACGGGAAAGGGACAGCATTCTGGCGAAAGGAGGAGGGTCATTCCAGGCGGTGATGGCCCTGTATGCGTAGGTCATGCAGAGTCCTAGTTCGCAATGATTGACACCAGCCAGGGCAGGAGGGCCTGGTCCCTCGAGTACTTTAGCTGCCCATGGACTAAGCGACTGGAGCCCCGGCACATGCGCAGGGGTGGGAAGGGTCTGGAGGACCAAGAGGCCTAAGAGGGGAGGACAAAGGACATGACCTCCACGCAGAGTTCAAGGGACAGCCCAGACACACTTGTTTCTCTCTTGGTCCTTTGTTCTTGAACAAGGTCTTGCTACAGCCCAGGTGAGGCCTGAACTTGTGGTATTCCTCCTGCCTCAGCATGCCGAGAGCCACCACACTGGGCGGAAGGAAGATGCGCTGGACAGGCCAGCAGGGATATCAAAGAGTGCCTGGTACAGCAACGCCAGACCAAGGGAAGGGGTGCCAAGGGGCACCACTGCGTGTGATTCCCACCTGACCAGAGGAAGACACGACTTGATGCATGACGGGAAACTGAGGCTAGGGTCACCGGTGCAGGTGAGGGAGAGGAAGCCAGCTGCATCTAAGGGGTAGGTAAGGCCAGAGCCAGCTGGGGGAGCCGCAGGAAGCTGGTGGCAGGCCCATCTGGACCACACCTGGATGCAGGAGGAAGAGCCCTGCTGGATCTTAGGCAGAGGCCTCCGTGGCCTGAACATGCCTTTCCTGCCCATTTCCACATGGGGGGACCAGGACACGGTGGCCCTCGGATCCTGGGTCTGCCAAACAGGAACACCGAGCATCATGTTAGAGACAAAGAGTAGAGGCGGGGTGCCACGTGGGGACATGAAAAGGGGTGCTGTGAGCAGCCCAAATGCGCACCGACGGTGAGGGCTCAGCTCTGAGGGGCCTCTGTTGTCTGAGACGTGAAAACCTCCATGTGGATGACCATAAACCCCCAGCATCAGGAATGCTGCTTAGTGACAGAAAACAAAAGCAGACGCCCCACTGAGAATGTGCAGGTTTGCTCTAGGACACACTGAGGCAGGAGGATAACCAGGACTTAGAACAGTCTGGGAGGCATGGAGAAGTCGACTCAAAATAAAACAAGGGCCAGTGAGCTAGGAAAGCGAATAATGTGTCTGTCACCAGGTCCGACAACCTGGGAAAGATCCAGACCACGAGAAGAGGAGTGGATGAATGCAAGCCGTACCACACACACACACACACACACGAGCACTGGCACAGCTGTGCTACACACACACACACACACACGGACACACAGAGGAGCACTGGCACAGCTGTGCTACACACACAGACACAGAGGAGCACTGGCACAGCTGTGCTACACACACACACACACAGGAGCACGGACACAGCTGTGCCACACACACACACACACACACACACACGGACACGGACACACACTAGCCATCCATGCATGCAGGGGCTGAGGCAGGAGGACCGCAAATTTGAGGACACACTGGCTACATTGTAAGACGCTGTCTCAGGAAAGGAAACAAAGAAACAGGCAGGCGACTCAGCAGTCAGTGCAGCCGCTGCTCCTGCAGAGAACCCAGATTTGATTCCCAGCATCCACATGGTGGCTCACAACTGTGACTCTAGCTCCAGGGCACCCATGCCCCCCTCTGGTCTCAGTGGGTACCGCTTGTGCACACGCGCGCACACACAGGCAATATCCATAAACAAAAAATAAAAATATTTTTGTTGTGTATTTTTTTCTGCTTCTGTTTATTAGGGTCTTTCTATGTAGACCAGACTGTTGCAGATTTTAGACTAGGTAGACCAGGCTAGCCTCAAACTCAGAGATTCACCTGAGTCTGACTCCTAAATGCTGGGATTAAAGGGTGTGTGCTACAAAGCCCAGCCTAAAAATAAACAAATTTTTTTTTTTTTTTTTTTTTTTTTTGATTTTCGAGACAGGGTTTCTCCGTAGCTTTTGGTTCCTGTCCTGGAACTAGCTCTTGTAGACCAGGCTGGCCTCGAACTCACAGAAATCCGCCTGCCTCTGCCTCCCGAGTGCTGGGATTAAAGGCGTGCGCCACCACCGCCCGGCTAAACAAATTTTAGAAGAAAGAAAACAAACTTAGATGAGGCCTGCTTGGCAGCTCAGGCAGGACTTGACCCACCTGTCTACCTGTCACGCCCGCCCTGTGGCAGGCCACCCCATTGCCTCCCACTCGTCACCGAGCTCACCCGTGTAGGTCACCTCCACATCAGCCAGGGCCTTCAGTGTGCTCTCATAGGACACCTCCTCGAAGTCCTGGGCACCCACACGGTCATACACACACTTGGTTTGCTCAATGAGCTCCTTGGTCAGGGCCTGGATCTGCTGCGCACTCAGGTCCCAGCGCAGATAATTCACCTTGGAGCACGGGGACACCGCGTCCACGACGTCCCTCGCACAGGCTGCAGGAAAGAGAAGAGGGGGACGACTGGTCAGCGGGGTCATAAGCAAGAGGCCCAGGGGCTTGTGGGAAGCACTAAGTCTCTAGCCAGAAGAGCTAGCCCACCTTCCTCCTCCCTGCAGGGAGCATGTGCAGACCAAGGACAGAACCCTGGTCCAAACCTTCATGTGTGGAGGGATACTGTGTGCAGGGGCTTTACCCTAGCCACGCTCCCAGCCCCTCATTGGGGATTTTAGGTGAGGTTCCACCCCGACCACGCCCCCAGCCTCTCACTGGGATTCTAGGTAGGGGTTCTACTGCTGAGGCAAATGTCCTGGAAATGTAAGCACACAGGTTCTGGCCAGCTGCACCCTCTCAAGGTCTGGAGAGGTCAGCCCTGAGGGGTCCCCTGTTCACGCGATGGTTGCGCCACACTGTCATCTAGCAGCCAGTCATTCTGGATTAGGTGTGGCCCTCTACACCCCCCAGTGTTGCCAAGATATAATTAAGGCCATTCCTGCCCACATCAGGCCTCACCGACAAACGAAGGTGTGGAAGTGGGGCTGGCAGGCGGCACTGGGATGACCAGGAGGGGAAGGGCTCAATGGCAGGTGCTGTGCCGGAACAGGGCAGTGGACACCAGTTGCTGCCAGCACCCACCAACCCGACAGCCCCAACATTTGTTCAATCGTGAGGACGTGAGGCAGCTGGGCAGGGCCACAGCGCTCTGTGTCCTGTGATAATTCATCTGTAATTCAGGACCACGTAAAACAAAGGTGGGCTGGCTCTCAAGAGATGGGGTGGGAAGGCACAAGCAAGGAGCCGGCCCACCAGAACGGCGTTTTCACAAGGTAGACCGCGTTCCTGTTCTCAGCGCTCAAGAGGCTGAGGCGAGACGGTTCAATGTTTGAGGCTCAAAGAGAGACCATAGCACAGCCAAGCTTCTCACAAATAAAAACAGAATTAGGGACAGGAGCTATGGCGGGTTAGAGCACTTGCCTGGTGTGCAGTGGGGCACAACTGCCATCCCATACTTGGGAAGCTGAGGCAGGAGGACAAAGAGTTGGGGTCATCCACAGCTGCATATCAAGTGTGAGGTCAGCCTGGGGTACAGAGACCCTGTCTCAAAATCCAAAACCATGGATGGGTATAGGGGTGCACACCTTTAACCCCAGCTACACAGAGAAACCCTGTCTCTTTTTCCTTGCCTCCCCCCCAAGACAGGGTTTCTCTGTAGCATTGGAGTCTGTTTTGGAATTTGCTCTGTAGACCAGACTGAGCTCAAATTCACAGCGATCCACCTGTCTCCGCCTCCTGAGTGCCGGAATTCAAGGCGCATGCCGCCATTGTGAGAAACACTGCCTCAAAAGCAAAAATAAGTATGGTGGGCAGCTACTGAGGAAAATACTGATATCAACCCCTCCTCCACACGCCTATGCAGGCACACAGAAGCAAAGGGCTTTAGGGGTGGGGGCGGGGCCAGCTGTGAGAGCGGAGAGAGCCCTAAAATTCTGGAGAAGCTAGGATTTCAACATCTTTCTGTAAGCATCTGGATTACTGCCTTCTAGGTCACCTCTAATTATTCCTGTTACCGCGATCACAACTGGGGGACTATGTGCAGATACTGGAACGCAAAGGAGCTGCCACACACCCGGGCCACAAGTCACACAGCGCCGTTTCCCACTGCTGCTAGGCGGGTTAGCCAGGACGTGGCACTCACGGCTGACCGCATCCCCGGCCCTCCGGACTGTTTAAGATGGTCTTGCCAAGTTGCCCCGGCTAGTCTTGCAATCCACACCGGCTGGACCGGTCCGTTTTCTGGATTAAGCAAATCCAGGGGACACCCAGATGGAAGCAGCTGAAGGCACCTGTGGCCAACCCCGAGGACCCCAGACTCACGAGGTGGAAAGAGAGCAACGACTCACCACGCGAACAGACTAAATAATGCTTTTTAAAAAAAAAAAAAAAAAAAAAAAAAACTTTTTGCGCTGTCTACACCTGTCACTGGAATCCCTGCCCCCATCCTGGCCTGGCGGCTCCTCCTCAGAGCCTAGGAGAGAAAGATGAGTCTCCCGATGGGCCTGCACACGCACCCTCGTGCCCTGCGCTAAGAGGCTTGGGTAGGAGAAGAGCTCAGAGGTGAAGGGTGCGTGCGTGCCGCTCTTCAGAGGACCCGAGTTCGGGTCCCAGCACCACTGAAAGGCCACTGCGTGGGTGCCGCACACACGTGCACGTACCCACACATAGACACATAATCACACATAAAAAATCCTTAAAAGAAAAAGGACCTAATTGGAGGAGGTCCCCTGACATCGCTAGATGCTAGACGCCCACGGCCCTGGCACCCGGGTTCCCACGCCACCGTCTCCACGCAGCCCTCCAGAAAGCACGGCAGCTCCCCTCGCTCTAGTTAGAGCGCAGGGAGCGAGCACGAGGAAAGTTGTTTTAATCTTTTTAAATCCTGTCTGCCAAGCGGATAAAGTCACGGGAAGTGGGGTCATTCATTTTGCAGATGAGGGGGTCGGGGACTCCACGGGCTCTACCCGCGGGGGGAGGTGTGCGGACCCGGGATCGGGACGAGGGGCGGCCGGTACCTGCGGGGGGCTTCATGGCGGCGTGCTGCGCGCGCACAGCCCTGCTCCGGTGCTCAGCTCAGACGCCCGGTCTCCTCGGGAGCTCCCGGCCTCTGCCCGCCGCCTCGCCGCTGCTCCCGTACCAAGGCGCCCGCCGCCCGCGCGCTCGGGGCACGCTGGGAAAGCGCCTGAGCGCCGGGAGGCGGGCGTCGGGAGCGCGCATGCGCGCGGCTCTGCGCACGAACATCACCACTGAGGCCGTGATTGGCTGTCAAAGGCTGGTGGGCGGGGCCGCAAAGCTGCCGGGATGCTGTTTCTATGGAAACCTAACACCACCCTCTTCTGTTCCGATGTGGCCCCGTGCAGACCCTGTGCATTTGCCCTTGCCCTGTTCATTTTAGTTCTTTCCGTTCTTCGGTTCGTGCAGCCCAGGCTAGCTTCACCCTCGCCACGTAGCCGTGGATGACCTTGAACTCCAGATCCTTCTGCTTTTTCTTTTCCTGAGCTGAGTGTGATGGCACACACACGCAGTTCTAGTGCTAGCTAAGTAGAAGCGGCCCAAACTGGAACATGCAAGGGTAGCCTGAGCTACATACCCTGTCTGGAAAAAAAAAAACAATAAAACTTAAATGAATCATCTCTAGTGTCTTTTCACAGTGCTGTGATAAAGCAGGGGCTGGGGAGCTGGCTTGGGGGTAAGAGCAGTGACATCGAGAGGACTTTAGATCCCAGAACCCACAGAGCTCACAGTTCCAGGGGACATGATGTTCTCTCTGTTCTCTGCAGGCACTGCGTGTGCGTGGAACACATACACACAACCATAAATACACCCTTTAAACAGTAGATTAGAGAGGCGGAGGCAGGCAGATCTCTGTGAGTTCAAGGCCAGGCTGGTCTACAGAGCGAGTTCTAGGACAGCCAGGGCTACACAGAGAGACTCTGACTTGGAAAACCTAAATAAATAAATAAATAAATAAATAAATAAATAAATACACAAACACAGCTTAAGGGAGACCGTTTTTAGCTCCCAGATCGCGGCACAGCTTCCCTGGGGAAATCAAGGGTGCGGGAGCCTGAAGCATGTGCACGCCTAGAAATGGCGAGGCCTGCGAGCTTTTAATCTGCGCGCTTTCTCCTTTTTTTTTTCTTATTTTTTTATTTTTTTGGTTTTTCGAGACAGGGTTACTCTGTGGTTTTGGAGCCTGTTCTGGAACTAGCTCTTGTAGACCAGGCTGGTCTCGAACTCACAGAGATCCGCCTGCCTCTGCCTCCCGAGTGCTGGGATTAAAGGCGTGTGCCACCACCGCCCAGCTCGCTTTCTCCATTTTGCACAGTTCACAATTCCCACCCAGGGAACGAACTGCTCAGAGTCCTCCTCAATGGCTTAATAATGAATCTAATCCTCCCAGGAGGACACAGGAGCCATCTCCCTAGGGGTTCGAGATCCAATCAGCTTGATGGGTCACACTGATCGTCATGCTTACTTACCTACAGAAAATACCAGCCTGGGGCGTGGTGGGTGGATCTGCAGGCCCCAGCACCCACAAAGGGCAACAGGAGGGGGGTTATATAGTGGAACTCTGGAGGAAATGCCGAGGTTAGACCAACAGGATCTGGCTTTTGTTTTTTTTTTGTTTTTTTTTTTTTTTTTGATTTTTGAGACAGGGTTTCTCCGTAGCTTTTGGTTCCTGTCCTGGAACTAGCTCTTCTAGACCAGGCTGGCCTCAAACTCACCAGGATCTGGCTTTAAGCTGGAGATTTTTGTCTCAATTCTATTATTTCATGTGTATGGTGTTGTGCCTGGGTATTTCTGTACACTGCATGCAAGTCCTTGCAGAACAGAACTGTTACAGACAGGTGTGAGCTGCCGTGTGGGTGCTGGGAATTGAACCCAGGACCTCTGGAAGAACAGTCAGTGCTCTCAACCTCTGAACCATCTCTCCTGAGAGATTTTTGACTCAATATGCAAAATAGAGAGCAACCTCAGCCTCGGGCTGCCGTGAGCATGTTAAACATGCTTCAACACACAAAACACACACACGACCCATGGACCGATGCGGGACCTGCTGATGGGGGGAGCAGGAAGGGCATCGAAAGCAGCAAAAGGACTTGTGGGAGTCAGTCCTCTGCCCCCAGCATGTGGTTTGGGGAACGGATCTAGGGTCTGTGGGGTTGGTGGCAAGTGTTTTTGGTTTTGTTTTGTTTTTTTCAGAATGAGGTTGGATATTTATTTAGTGGGTTACGGAGGGGTAAGGGAGAAGAGAAGAACAGAGAGAGAGAGAGAGAGAGAGAGAGAGAGAGAGAGAGAGAGAGAGAGAAGAGGAGGGGAGAGAAAAGGGAGAGACAGAAGCTGCCTCTTTGAGAGGGAGACGGAAAAGGAAGGAACTCAGGCTGCAAGCAGGAAGGAAGAGTGGCAAGTGTTTTTAACCGTCCCAGTTAAGACCCCTTGGCAGCCCTGCTGTGAGTGTGCACGCCCCAGGGTGACTGTGTGTGTGCATGCTCATGTGCATTTGTGGATCTGGTGTTTTGTCTGCCACACCATCTACATGCAGTACTCACAGCAGTCAGAAGAGGGCGTCTGGAACTGGGATGAACAAAGAGCTGTGAGCTGCCTTCTGGGTGCTGTGACTTGAACAGAGGTCCTTTGGAAGAGTAGCCAGTGTGCTTAACCACTGAACCATCTCTCCAGTCCTGCCCTGCTGGTTTTTTTCTTTCTTTGTTTGTTTGTCTTTGGTTTTGGGCTTTTTGTTTGTTTGTTTTGTTGTCTTTGAGACAGGGTCTCAATAGCCCAGGCTGACCTGGAATTTGCTATGAGGATAGGCTTTAATGCCTGACCCTCCTGCCTCCATCCCCTCCTGCCTCCATCCCCTCCTGCCTCCATCCCCAGAGTGTTCATGGCAGGAATGCACTTATGCATCTAGTTTCTGCACTCCTGGGAATGAAACCCAGTGCTTCATGCACATGCTTGCCCAGGGTTCTATCCACTGCCCCCTAGTCAGCAACTTCAACACTGGAGAGGTCTCATCATAGTTTTATCTGTGTGTATATGTGTGTGTGTGTGTGCACGAGTGTGTATGTGTGCATGTGTGTGTGCATGTATGTGTGTGTATGCATGTGTGTATGTGCATGCGTTCGACTGTGTATGTGCCTATATGTGTGAATGTTTGTGTATGTGTGTATATGCATGTGTGTATGTGTTTATGTATGTGTGTGCGTGTGTATGTGCATGTGTGCATGTGTGTATATATGTATGTGTGCATGTGCGTTTGTGTGAACGTGTGTGTGTGTATATGCGTATGTGTGTATATGTTTATGTATGTGTGAATGTGGCATTCGACACATCATTTCATTCAGTAGCCCTGGCTTAATGATCATCTTGCCTCAGTTTTCCCCAGTGCACATATAGGCCACAATTTGGGACTTCTTTTCCCCCATAGCTTGAGAATTTTCGTCCTAGATTGTATTCTCAGATTCTGTTCCCTGCACCTTGGGTGTTTCATTTATTTTTTTTCCTTTCAGATTTTTCCATTTGTTAGCTGTGAAGAGTCAGAGATGCTATCACCACACCGTCCCGGTCTGCAGTCCCAGGACATGGCTACAGATCACACAGAGATTTATGAATTGGACGTGGGAGCTGGGTGTGACGAGGTTACAGGATACACGCCATCATGAGGTGGATATGACGCCATCCATGTCACATCCAGTGTGCAGAAAGAGACAACTGCAGGCTGCCCCCCTGCTCCTCTCTTTTAGTGCTCACATCACCCCCACCTAGGGAATGTTGTCACCCACAGTGCCAGCCCCCAGATCATGAAATGGGGACTTACTATTCGTTATGGAGTCTCAGCCTCATCTCAGATCTGTCTCACCAGCTCTCAGTCTTACTTTAACCCATTTCTGTCCGTCTATTTTTTGCCTCGGGGCTTTTTGCCTTTCGTTCTGTGTGTCCCACTCCCTGCCTGGCTAGCCCCAAGCGGTTCCCTCTCTTTTTTCCTCCTCTTGTTCTCTCTGGCTTCAGTTTCCTCCTCCTTCTAATTCTCTCTGCCTGCTAGCGCCACGTGAACAGCTATTGGCTGTTCAGCTTTTTATTAGACCAGTCAGCTGCCCTAGGCAGGCAGCACATCTCTACATAATTTAAAAAAATGCAACACATCTTTAAAAAGATGCAGTGTAAACGGATACAACACATTGTTGCCCAGTTAAAGTGATATTCCACAACACACAGAGGGTTGGGTCTTCTCAGACAGTTCTCCACAGACAGACCCACAAGCCCTCATGATCTCTACACGATCCATGTAGCCTCTTGCTAAGTGATTTTAAGTTGTCTCAAGTTGACAGTGAAAACAAATCTGATGGGGGAAAGCAGAAGCCACAGGGCTGCACAGGGGTTTAGGTAAGTTTGTATACTTTCCCTGTAATTCCAGTTTCTGGTAGGAAAAAAACCTTAAACAGTTGGTAACTGCCAGGGAAGTTTCTGCTAAAGACGGCTTCAGCTTTTCTTCCCTTTTCTCAATTCCTCAAAGATACCTGGCTTTTCTATCCTGTCTACCACACATTTCTGCAGGACCCACAGGAAAATGACTGCTGAACTTGCCAAAACAAGATGGGACAGTCCTTCAAGGTTCCTACTTCATTGAAGACTCTGCCAGACATTCTGCATGACATAGAAGAAATGGACTGACAAAGCCGGGCGGTGGTGGCGCACGCCTTTAATCCCAGCAGTCGGGAGGCAGAGGCAGGCGATCTCTGTGAGTTCGAGACCAGCCTGGTCTACAAGAGCTAGTTCCAGGACAGGCTCCAAAGCCACAGAGAAACCCTGTCTCGAAAAACCAAAAGAAAAAAAAAAAAAAAAAAGAAATGGACTGACAAACCAAAAAAAAAAAAAAAGAGATAAATTAGATATGAAACTTTAGACTCACAAAGATAGGATAAATGACAGAGTATTTTCTTTAATTTTGCCAAATACAAATATACTAAATATTGTAATTGTAATTCATGCTTGATAGCTGTTTTACTATATGTAATTGTACCATGTTAAAGTTAATACCTTCCTTTTTGATTAGGCAGAACAATGGAAAGGGAAAATGATGTAGGATAACCTTTTGTATGCTGTGAATATATATATTGGTTTTTTGAGACAGGGTTTCTCTGTGGCTTTGGAGCCTGTCTTGGAACTAGCTCTTGTAGACCAGGCTGGCCTCGAACTCACAGAGATCTGCCTGCCTCTGCCTCCTGAGTGCTGGGATTAAAGGTGTGCGCCACCACCGCCCGGCTGCTGTGAATATTTTTAATAATAAAGAAGCTGCTTTAAAAAAAGAAAAAGCTGGGCTGGAGAGATGGCTCAGCGGTTAAGAGCATTGCCTGCTCTTCCAAGGGTCTTGAGTTCAATTCCCAGCAACCACATGGTGGCTCACAACCATCTGTAATGAGGTCTGGTGCCCTCTTCTGGCCTTCAGGCATACACACAGAAAGAATATTGTATACATAATAAATAAATAAAAATTAAAAAAAAAAAAAAAGAAAGAAAAAGCTACTTTGGCCTACAGCAGGGCAGAAAATACCTAGGAGGGAAAGTGGAACTGAATACAGGGAGAAAGACGGCAGAGTCAGGGAGACACCAGCAGCCACCAGGGAAGCAAGATGTGAGGTAACAAGCCACATACCTCATGGTAAAATAAAGAATGATAGAAAAGGGTTACTTAAGTTGTAAGAGCTAGTTATTAATAAGCCTGAGCTAATAGAGCTAATAGACCGAATGGTTTATAACTAATATTAAGCCTCAAAGTTATTCAGGAACTGGCAGACAGGAGAGAAACTTCCAGAACACTCAGTTTGGTAATTATAACCACACTATATTGAGAGTGGCGTGTGTGTATATAGGGGGAATGGCAGAAGTCTGACATCTCAGTACTTGGAGGCTGATGAAGGGGGATTGCCATACATTTTTATTTTCCAAGACAGGATTTCTCTGTTTAGATCAAGCTGTCCTGGAACTCAGAGATCTGCCTGCCTGTCTCCTGCATGCTGGGATTAAAGACGTGATCGTCGTTATCGCCCACAGAGACTGTGATGGTGTGAGGCTAGCCTGAGCACACAGTGAAACAAAAATAGAGGCGATAGCTCAAGAGTTAAGAGTACGTATAGCAAGTTAGGCGTTGTGGTGCCCGCCTTTAATCCCTGAATTTGGGAGACAGAGGCAGTCAGGATCTCAGAGTTTAATGAGACCCTGTCTTGAAAACACTAAAAAATAAATGAATAAATAAAGTGTATGCAGCTCTTCAAGAGGATCCGAGCAGCTCACAGCTCCCGCTTTGGTTTCAGTGCAGAGACGCTGCATGCACTTCCATGCACACGCCCAGCCAAAGACATACACATCTGGGCCAGGGCTTCACCCGAGCCGGGCATCCACATATCGAAGGAGTCTACAATGTTTGGGTGGAAAGTTCCATTACAAGTCCCGCCCCCAGTTGCCTCAGTCCAGACTCCACCTCCAAGGAAACCAGCTAAATGGTGGCCCCTCCTCAGAGAAGCTCAAGACCACTCCGGGTATTTAGGTATTTAAAGTGCCCCCAGAGAATGAACAGGTGGTCTCCGCGGGCTTCCTTCCCATCTCCTTCCCTGGCTGGGCTGCAAGGCCACCCTGAGTGCTGTCATCCAGTAAACCTGGGCCTTTTCTAATTCTGTTTGATTCGGTCTGATTTGGATTAATGTGTCGGTGGAGAGATTTATTGGGACATAAAACTTTTCAATACATAAAATTAAAAGTTAAAGGCAAATCTTTAAAAAGGGACCATGTATAAAATAAGAGTGGCCAAGGGGGCTGGAGAGAAGGCTCAGCGGTTAAGAGCACCGGCTGCTCTTCCAGAGGTCCTGAGTTCAATTTCCAGCAACCACATGGTGGCTCATGACCATCTACAACGGGATCTGATGCCCTCTTCTGACACGCAGGTGTACATGCGGAGTACTCATACATAAAATTAAATAAAGTTTAAAAAAATTTAAAAATATATATAGCGGGGCTGGAGAGATGGCTCAGCAGTTAAGAGCATTGCCTCCTATTCCAAAGGTCCTGAGTTCAATTCCCAGCAACCACTTGGTGGCTCACAACCATCTGTAATGGGGTCTGGTGCCCTCTTATGGCCTGCAGACATACATGCAGACAGAATATTGTATACATGATAAATAAATAAAAGTTTAAATATATATATATGTAGTGGCCAAAATAGATTGGTTAGTGGTCAAGCGCACTTGTGGGTCTTTCACAGAAAGCGGTTGTGCCTGTGTGCCAGCACTTCCGAGGAGGTTCAGTTAAAGACTCTCATTTAAATAAAAAACCAAGTGGTGGCGCACTCGGGGGGCAGAGGCAGGCGGATCTGCGGGGTCTACAGAGCGAGTCCCAGGATATGCTCCAAAGCTGCAGACAAAACAGCCTAGCGGCTCCGGTAGCAGGAATTCAGAGCCGCGACGCGGGGCGCTGTGCCACGTGACCGGCCCGGACCACGTGTCCGCCTCGGCTCCGCCGGTCCGCCGCCGCCCCGTCAAGCCCCGCGCCAGGTCCATCCTGTCTGTCAGACTGACTTCCGGCCTTCGTGACGCCTCCGAGGTCAGATTTTTCCAACAACCCGGTTGTACCCGCCTCCGTGTGACATCACTTCCGTCTCGTACCCTAGACGGCACTCAGGCGCACGCGCAGAACGCCGATCGCGGAGCAATGGATTCCTCTTGCGCAGGCGTCATGGGCCTGAGGGCGGGGCCTGGCCGCGCCGCGGTGCGCAGGCGCAGCCGACGGTGGGTCGGGGCTTCGGTCGACTGAGAGGTGAGTCGGGGGTCTCCGCCGTGCCCCGGGGCCGTGGGGGTCCGTGGCTCGGGATGCGCAGCGCTCGGGAGATCCTAAGATGAAGGTGGTTCGGGCTTCGAACTTCTGCGCCCCGCCGGTCACGTGAGCGGGCGGCGCAGTGGAGAAACTGAGTCAGGCGGCGTCCACCGTAGCGCTTTCTCAGGAAGAGGCCGGCGTTTGGGTGTGGGGGCCACGTCAGCATCCTCGGGGTTCCCTCGGGGCCAGGATGTCATCCCCGCTTCGCCGCTCGCCACCCTGGTGACCTTGCTCAGCCTCAGTTTCCCCTCGTAGACCGCGGACGCCGTCACTGCTGTCCGCGCGGGCGGTGTTGGTGCTCTGCGCTCGCCGAGGTGGGTGAGGGTGGGGGGCGTGCCTGCCGGGCTCGCCCGCTCTGAGCAGCGGTAAGGCAGTGCTGCTGCCACACTTGCCGTCGCGTCAGCGCTGTGGAGGCTGAGGCAGGAGGATCGGCGTGAGTTCCTGCCAGCCAGGACTGTATATTTTCACTCAAAGACACGGAAACGACAACCAAAAACCGTCGCGCCGACTAGTACAGCTGCTTGCTCCAAAACCTATGATCCGATATTGCATTTTAGGGAGTGAGGCGGTTGGATCACTGCGAGTTCAGGTCCAGCCTGGGCTACCTAGAGACTTTCAAGGCCCAGCCTGGACTACGCAAGAAGTTATGTGGACCACAATGTGAGACCAGCTCAGTTTGTTGGGCAGTGTTTATGTATCCCTGGCTGTCCTCGACCTCAGTGAGTGGACAAGGCTGGCCTCGGATTCCCGCCTCTGCCCGGGATTAAAGTGTAGCGCCACACCCGGCATCATAATTCATTTTTTTTTTTTTTTTTTTTTTTTTTGGTTTTTCGAGACAGGGTTTCTCTGTGGCTTTGGAGCCTGTCCTGGAACTAGCTCTTGTAGACCAGGCTGGTCTCGAACTCACAGAGATCCGCCTACCTCTGCCTCCCGAGTGCTGGGATTAAAGGCGTGCGCCACCACCGCCAGGCTCATAATTCATTTTTGAAAAGGATGTTTCAGCCGGGCGGTGGTGGCGCACGCCTTTAATCCCAGCACTTGGGAGGCAGAGGCAGGCGGATGTCTGTGAGTTCGAGACCAGCCTGGTCTACAAGAGCTAGTTCCAGAACCACAGAGAAACCCTGTCTCGAAAAACCCAAAAAAATAAAAAAAATAAAAAAAAAAAGGACGTTAACGTAGCCAGTAGTTTAGGTGTAAACAGGGTTTGCTGGCTGTCCTCCCAGCATGCATGTGTGCTAATGATGAAGCATGCCTATGATTCCAGCTCTCAGGAGGCAGACACTGGAGGATTGCCTTAAATTTGAGGCCAGCCTGGGCTATATACTTAGCGCTAGTGTTAAAACCCTAGTCCGGTCGCTCCTCACCACTGAGGCCTCTGCGCAGATTACGTGGGTCCCAAGATTGTGTGTGCACTCAGTTTTGCAAGGTAAAGGATTTCCACTGGACTCTATCCTGGAGCGGTGCCATTGGCTGAGCTGTGGCCAAGCCCTTCCTGTAGCTCTGTTTAGAGACGGGGTCTCCCTCACCCCAGGCCCTCTCCAGACCCGAGAAGCTGCCACACTGACCTTTGGCTTGTGGACTTGTTGCGGCTGGGAGGTCTTTAGCCCAGGCTAGCTTTCTCTGGCAGTGTCCTGCAGCCTGCTACATGCTGGGTGACAGACAGCTTGGGTTGAGGCCTGGCTGGAGTTGGAGGACAAGCCTTGCCTGTCCAGAGTGTTCCCAGGGATCCCGTAGAGCACGCTGTGCGCGTAAGTTAGCACGGGAAAGTTCTGATCCTGCCAAGGTCTTGAGCCAAGCATTATCCTAGTGCTTCCTGGCAGGGAGCATGCCTCCGGCCCACATCACAAACCCGCCACCCTGCCAGCGTCCTGCTCTGTGTTTCTTGGTCCTCGTGTGGGAATCAGCTCCACATTTTCATATTTTTATATTTGAAACAGGAGTTCAGATAGCCCAGGCTGCCCTCAGACTGTAGGAGAATGCCCTTGAACCTGGCCTTCCTGCCTCTGCCTCCACCTCCCAAGTGCTGGGAGGATGCGAGTGCGCCACATGCTCTACTGTTTATTGTTTTTCATTGTTTTAAAGATTGGTTTTTAATTGTGCACACATTTGTGGGTGTGTGCACATGCATGCAGTGCCCATGGAGGCCAGAAGAGGGCATCAGATCATCCGTAGCTGGGGTTCAGGCCCCTGTGAGTGGCTTATCTGGGTGCTGAGAACTGACCATCCGCAACACTGCCCCTACGCGGTGTTGTCCCTGCCACCTGCATTGTTCTTTGAGGATGGCGCCCAGCTGGCTTTGAACTTATAGCAGCCTCCTGCAATCTTGCGTATGCTGGGATCACAACCCTGGCTCTGTTATGTTTCTTTTTCTTTTTTAAAAGCTTTATTTATTATGTATACAACATTTTGCCTCCATGTATGCCTGCACACCAGAAGGGGTCACCAGATCTCATTACAGATGGTTGTGAGCCACCATGGGGTTGCTGGGAATTGGAGTCAGGACCTCTGGAAGAGCAGCCAGTGCTCTTAACCTCTGAGTCATCTCTCCAGCCCCTCTGTTAGGTTTCTGTAATAAAACCAATAGCCGAAGAAGGGGGGCTGTGCTCCCCAAGAGACTGGATTTCATGGCTTGGAGATAGGCCCTCACTCTCAGGTTGCCACCTTGTGTGGATGCCACCTGGAGCTCGGGCCTAGAAGACAGCTGACAACTGTCCAGGGTGCTCTGGGGTGCACAGCCCAAGATGAGGTCTGAGGCTACCTCAGGTTTCAGGTGGGGGTAGAACTTGTAGGTGCAGACCTATGGGACAGGGGCTGCCCTTGAGTTTTGGGAAGTTTGGGATGCACAGCAGCTGTGCTCGCAGGGCCTGCCTGACGCCTAGACAGTGCTCATGTGTGCTGCGATGCCTGCTTGCTCTGCAGGCGAGCACGGCTGTGCTTCGGGGAGCCGCTGTGGGTAGTGAGGTTGGGCAGGACCTGTGTAGGGCTCAGAGGTGACACCCTTCATTTTTCCTGGACAGGAGCGTAGGTAACGGGGGACTCTAGTGAGCTCTGCTATGCTGGGTGTGGGTTTAGTTCATTTGAGACAGGGTCTTACTGGCTGGTCTGGAACCCAGCAAGACCCAGCCATCCTCCTGTCTCCACTCATGCCCTGGCACCAGGTAACCCACACATATGACCACAACCAGCCATTAGGTGGGTGCCGGGGATCTGAACTCAGGTTCTTCCACTTGTTCAGCGGGTGCTATTACCCACTCAGCCACCCTAGGTTTGGGTTTGGTTCTGAGATGAAGGGGTGAGCAGGCACGGCGTTGTGCACGGGTGTGTTGGTCCTGGGCGGGCTGGGTCCCGTGCTGCACACTCATAGTGTTGTTGCCATGGGGGAGAGTGGTGTGGAGACGGCACTTAGAGCACCCTGGGACTATGTCCTGGATGGTGGGCAGCTATACTCAACGTTACACTGTTCCGGAGAAATGGGCCTTTGAGAGCCTTGTTCCTCAGCCAGAACCTTCCCCAACCTTCCACGCCCGGGATGTGAGAAATGGGGCCTCACTGCCGCATAGGAAGGCCAATGGCTGTGGGGAGGGAACCCGTGGTCTAAAGCGACCCTGACTCTCAGCTGGGTGGGGGGGGGCTTGTTTGTCGGGACTGGCGCTGAGGGCCGAGTGACAGGAATACTCGACATCCCAGGCAGCCGTCACCGAGGGACTAAGGCAGACACTGCTACTCCTCTTGGTGACAGGTCCATGTTGTCACAGAGCTGTCTCCTAATCCAGTCATCCTGTACTATGGAGACACCTGTTCTTTGTGGGGCCACCCACTGCACTCCAGGAGGTCACCCTGGAGCAGGCAGGCTCCTGCGGAGGCCCCCGTCCCACCCCAGCCCTGCAGCACAGTGCGTTACCATGCTCAGCTTTTCACACGGACGTTGGGAATTTGAACTTGGGTCCTCACGTTTGCGGAGCAGCAAACACTGCACCCACGGTGCCACCTCCCAGCTGTAGTTTACAATTCTGGGCACGTGTGGGCGCTGTGGAGGAGACAGCTCAGGAGTCAGGCCTCTCTTTCCTCCATGTGGGCCCAGAGATGGTACTTAGTTTACCAGCTTGGTGACAAACTCCGCTACTAAGTCAGTTTGCTGACCCCTGGTCCTATTTTATTCATTTGTTTGTTTTGTGTTTGTATTTCTTGGTTTGTTTTTTTTTTTTTTTTTTTTTTTGGTTTTTCGAGACAGGGTTTCTCTGTGGTTTTGGAGCCTGTCCTGGAACTAGCTCTGTAGATCAGGCTGGTCTCGAACTCACAGAGATCCGCCTGCCTCTGCCTCCCGAGTGCTGGGATTAAAGGCGTGCGCCACCATCGCCCGGCTCTTTCTTGGTTTTTTTAAAGGCAGGCTTTCCCTGGGTAGCCTGGTTGTCCTGGAACTCGCTCTGTAGGCCAGGCTGGCCTTGAACTCTCTGCCTCCCGAGTCTGGGGTTAAAAGCTTGCTTCACCCCTTCACTTATCTATTGAGTCAGAGTCTCGTCATAGCCCAGGCCAGCATAGAATGTGCTGTCCTCAGACCTCAGCTCCAGAGTGCTAGGATGGGAAGTAGCTTTCCCGTGCCTGATGGGCAGGCATGGAGTGGGTGTGTGGATTCCAGGCTCCCCTTGGGACAAGCCAGAGGTCCTGCTCGGCCTTAGCTTTCTGCCGTGCACAGCCTACCACTGTCATGTGGTCCCTGGTTTGTGTCCCTAATGGCCCATTTGTCCTTAGAGTCAGACCCTAAGCCTAGGTCTGAGCCGGCTGTGTTAAACACAGCCACCTCTCTCCCCTGGTGCTGGTAAGAGGAGAAAGGGTCCTTTTCAGGTGAGGGGACGTCCCAGAGCCTGGATGGCTTCTTCTGAGTCGGGGTGACTATTGCCACCTCTGTCTTCACACAGTGGCCCCCTTTGGGGGATCTCAGACATCTTCGTCATGTTAGTGTTTTGTGACTAGGGCTCCAGGCTTTGTATATGCTAGGCAAGAGCTTGGAGCTGAGCAGAACCCCTGCAGAGTTTAAAGGTGTGTGTGTCCCCATCCATTCATCCCTCCAGCAGAGGGGGTCAGATCATCTCCCCAGCCCCCATATTTATTTAGTTATCTTGAAGCAGAGACTCCCTGTTGGCTATGGCTGGCCTCTGCCTCCTCAGTGCTGGGAATAATAGCGTGAGCCATGACTTTCAATCCCTGACCTCTGGTCTACTCAGACTGACCTTGAACACGTCATTCTCCTGCCTCAGCCACAGGGGTACCAGGATCACAGGCTAGTGGTCTCTGCCCTAAATCTTTCCCTGAATCAGGACCCACTCTGGCCTCACTTTAACCTGGTCACCTCTACAAAGACCCGGTCTTCAAAGGCAGTCAGTCATACTTGGGCTCTGGGGTTCAGGGGTCTGTGTAGAGGTGAGGGGGGAAGTGTATCTGCTTGTGGGTTCTGTGGCCCCAGTGCCAGCCTGGGAGCAGGCCCCCCACCGTGCTGTTTTAATGTCTCAGTCTTCAATCCAGATTGACCCTGCCCCTTTTAGATCATGGTCTGAGGCTGCCTTCTAGAATGTTCATGGCAAAGTGCCAATCACTGTGGTGCAGCCAGCATGTGTGTCCTCAGGCCGGGGTGTCTGTGTCCAGCAGGCATATGTGGAGTGCCTGGCCAGTGGCCAGCACCCACCACTGCTAAGAGCATCCCTTGTGTCGGGTCAGGGTGAAGGTCATGGCAGAAGGGACCAGTGTATGCTGGGGGAGGGAAGGTTGGCCAGCCCTGCCCTTGTGGTCGTGGTGAGTGGAAAAGAGAGATGGCGTAGAAAGGTCAGGCATGGCCAGCAGTGGCTTCTCAGACAGGAGCTGCCCAGCCTGTTGAGACGGGCAGGCACAGGGCTCCTAGGCACAAGGGACACCTTGTGAGCCTGCAGAGGGATATGTCCCACACTGCCTCCTCCATTCCAGGATCTGGGTCCTCCCTTCTTACACACCGGCAGGCCTGCTGGCGCCACTTTCAGTGACACATGAGGAAACTGAGGCTCGGGGTACTGAGCTGGTCCCTGGGGGCCCCACAGTGCTATCAGTCTGGGTCTGTGCAGAGGGGTCGTGACATCGGAACAAGTGTGGGCCCTGCTCTGGCCGAGGACTGTCCGTGGTGGTGCAGTGGCTGTGAGGTTTTTGTCTACCCCACTTGACAGGTGTAGGAACTGAGAGGTCAGCAGGGCAACCAGCTCATTGGCTTTGAGGGTCACATGGCCTTTCCATTATTTGCAGGGCTATCATGTGATCACACGCCAAGTGCCAGACTCTAGCCAGCTTCTGTCCTGGACTGGAGACCACAAGTCTGAACTTTCATGGCAGAGCCACATGCCCCAGCTATCTTCCTTCCTGCCCTCCTCACCTCTGGGCTGCTGTTGCCCTGGTCTCTGCTTGTAGCCCTGTTGTGTGGTGTCTGCTGTGGTGCTACACCCTCTTTGAGGATTTCTGTCAGTACTGCCATGCTCGCGGCTCCCTACAGAGATGTGACCTCAATACCCTACCCCAGGGGACTGAGCTCATTACTGCCTCCAAAGATTCCCTGGGCTGAAGTAGCCCCAAGGTAGTCAGGAATGCCCCATCCTGCGGTCCCTCTGGTGTTCAGAGATGTCCTGGTGTCGCTGTGCAGTGTCACCAGGTGTCTTGGGGACTGGGACGGGTGTGTGTGTGTGTGTGGTCAAGGAACCAGACACCTCACCCTGGGTCCCAGAAAACAGCTGTGCTCACCTGACTCCGGAGGGGCTCTGAAAAGAGTGGTCAGCTGGGCGGTGGTGGCGCACGCCTTTAATCCCAGCACTCGAGAGGCAGAGGCAGGCGGATCTCTGGGAGTTCGAGTCCAGCCTGGTCTACGGAGCTAGTTCCAGGACAGGCTCCAAAGCTACGGAGAAACCCTGTCTCGAAAAATCAGAAAAAAAAAAAAAAAAAGGTGGTCAGGATGACACTTGCCCTGGGCTTGCTCTCCATCCATCCCCAGCACTGTGTCCTGTGAGACAGTCGTTTCCGTGTGGCAGATAGGTCTGTGGCTCCATGCCATGGTGTCACCAACTATGACTAGGACTGGCTGGTGATCTCGAGCAGCTCTGGTAGTGGTCAGCTGCCAGGTCTCCACCCCCAGTCCCACGTTCTACACTTTGACTGTCCCCACAGGTCTGAGCAGGCAGCGTCACCTCAGTAGCCTCGAGATGGACAACAGGAAGCGCCTGGCGTATGCCATCATCCAGTTCCTGCATGGCCAGCTGCGGCATGGCGGGCTCTCGCCTGATGCCCAGGAGAGCCTAGAGGGTAGGTGTGGCTGATGCCCTGCCAGCCTCTGTCCAGAGCCACAATACCCCAACCTATCAACCACAGAAGCGGGAGGCAGCCAGCAAGCATACCCGGCCTGGGCATCTTTTCCTTTCCATGGCTCATGAGGGGAGTGGCAGGTGCCCAGCACCCTACTGGTGCCCAGGGTTCCCTTTGCTGTTCCTTGTGACTGTGGCCCTAATCATCTCCCTGCTGGCAGCCGAGGTTCAACCCCTAGTATGGCTGTCCTTACTGTGTCTCCCAGATGCCAGCATCCAGCATCCTTCCCTCTGCTTCCCCGGTACCATATGTCTCGCAGAGGACAGTGGTTCCTGGGGCAGTTTCCGTGGCTGCTGGGCTCCTGTGTGGACCTCCTTGCTTTCCTCATTGTGTGGCACTGTTCCTGGGGAGATGTGACCAGTGTTTGTCCACTTCAGACAGGGAATGATAAGCCAAATACAGACACCACCACAGCCCAGCTTGTAAGCCAGTGAGGTCACTTACAGGAGCAGAAATGACTCAGACAGCTGTGTCACCAGAGCTCACCCCAGCATGGGTGACAGCTCCCCAGTTGTGGCCCGGAGTGTCCTTTCCTGAGGAGCCCAGCCTGCTTCATCGGTCTGCTCCACAGCAGGGGTACCACCCTGGGGAGACACACACTGTTCCCAGAGGGCCTACCGGGGACGGTCAGGCCAAGCCTCAGCACTGGGACCCCACAGAGGACGTGAGGTCACCCACCTCAGGCCTCCTGTGTGTGCCTCCTGCTGTCAGGCGAGCGTGTCTGAGGCCCACTGAAGGTTACTGAGAAGATAGGTGTAGGTGGTTGGGGTTTTCGGATACATGTTTGAAGACACGTGAATGCTGGGCAGGGGCTCAGTGGGTAGAACATGCAACCTAGCTTGTCTGAAGTCCCGGGTTCAAACCAGGTGTGCTGGTGCACACCTGTTACCAGAACTCGGTGTGGGGCTGGAGGCAAGAGGGCAGCCTTAACTAAGTACCTGTAGGCTCCGGCCCATGCCCGGTAGCCCTACGCTCCAGGGGACAGCTCATCTACCCTCCCATATACAGTTGCCATCCAGTGTCTGGAGACAGCCTTTGGGGTGACAATGGAGGACAGTGACCTAGCTCTCCCCCAGACCCTGCCAGAGATATTTGAAGCAGCTGCTGCCAGCAAGGTGAGCCTGGGCTTTCCCTGATGGCAGTGTGTGGGCATTTGGTACTTTACCCAGGTCACCCGGCTGTCTGACCTGGGTAGCATCCTGCAAGGGCAGGTTTAGTTAGACACAGTGGGATTGTTTTCCCCTTAGCAGGAGACGCCACAGGACCCAAGGGGCCCTGACAGGACACCACCCTCTGAGGAGGACTCCGCTGAGGCAGAGCGCCTCAAAACTGAAGGTAAGGGAGACAGATATCTCATGGGAGCCTCTGCAAGGTGCCAGAGGGAGTGGTCAGTGGGAGGGGCATGGGCACGTTAAAAGTGCCTGTGTGGGCTGGAGAGACGGTGCAGCCTGTGTGGGCTGGAGGGACGGTGCAGCCTGTGTGGGCTGGAGGGACGGTGCAGCATTCAAGCTCGCACTGTCCTTGCAGGGACCTAAGTCGGTTCTCAGTGTCTTTGTCAAGCAGCTAACTCATGCTGGCTCTGTGCACAGCCCCGGGGGATCCATTGGCCTCTGTGGACACTGCACCCGCATGCCCTTACACATACATAATTTGGAATAAAATATGTATTTATCCTAGCATTCAAGAGGCATATCATCTTTGAGTTCAAAATTATCTCAGTCCCCATGGTGCGTTCCAGGCCAGCCAGGAGTTCATTGCAAAACCCTCAAAAACAAAACTTAAATTTTTTAAAATATTTTTTTATTATGTATACATATACAATGTTCTGCCTGCATATCTGCCTCCAGGCCAGGAGGGGGCACTATATTTCATTATATGATGGTTGTGAGCCACCATGTGGTTGCTGGGAATTGAACTCAGGATCACGGGAAGAACAGCCTGTGCTCTTAACTGCTGAGCCATCTCTCCAGCCCTTTTTAATGTATTATAATAATAAAATGGGCGGTGGTGGAGCATGCCTTTACTCCCAGCACTCAGGAAGTGGCGGGGGTGGGGGTGGGGGGTGGGAATAAAACTTAATGATCTGTGTGAACCATGGCTTTCAGGAAAATCCCAAAAAGACACATGCTCAGGTAGACCACAGGCCCTACAGGCAACCATCTGTGGCTCCTAGGAGGTGACTGGTCCCTACCTGTTTTTGGTTCTGTGTGTGAGATACACTTGGCTGGAACATGAGCCTGTGCAGGCCGCATTCTTGTCAAGTGTGCCTGCCATGTACCCAGCACTGCCTCACCTCTCGTTCCAGCACTGGGGTAGAGGCAGGAGGGCCAGGAGTTGCCTATGTTGTAAGTTTGAGGCCAGCCTGGGATACGTGACCCTTTATCTGAAAAGAAGTCCCAGTGTCACCTGGGCGTCGGCTCTCCCTTTTGGAATATTAGCCCAGAGGAGCTAGGGGTTGATGGCAGCACGGGCTAGCCTGTGGCAATGTGGGTCAGCTTGCAGCAGCAAGGGCCAGTCTATGTTCCTCTCTCACTCCGCAGGTAACGAGCAGATGAAGCTGGAGAACTTTGAGGCAGCCGTGCACCTCTATGGCAAAGCCATTGATCTCAACCCCTCCAATGCCGTCTACTTCTGTAACAGGTGCTGGTCTGGCCAGGGGCATGGTTGCAGCTGGGGGGACCTGGGAGGTGTGGACTGTGCTGAACTATGGCTCCAAGTGAAGAGCGAGGGTCAGGTGGTCTCCCAGGGTGTGGGAAGAGTCCGTACTGGTGTCTTTTGAGATGGCATGATTCTCACCTAGGACCCTGAGCTGGGTAAACGCAGCCCTGCACCAGACAGCTGGAGACTCAGATAGCCCGCCCTATTATTTTCCTTTTTATTTTGTCTTTTCATTATGTGGTGCAGAGTCACACATAGCCGTGTGTCCCTGTCAAGGTCTGTGGCAGGCTCTGGAGCCTCTGTGGTCCCAGTGGAGTGGGGTATCATGCCCACCCACCTTCCTGCCACAGACCAGCGCCTAGAGAGGCCTCTGTCCTCTGTGAGGAGGGCCAGAGTGTCTGCTGACTGACCCCTCTCTCCAGAGCTGCAGCCTACAGCAAGCTGGGGAACTACGTGGGGGCTGTGCAGGACTGCGAACGTGCTATTGGCATCGACCCAGGCTACAGCAAAGCCTATGGCCGCATGGGGTAAGTGCAGCTGGTGCTGCGGTGTGTGCCACAGGATCAGGATCATGTTCCTCGAGCCGCTGCGATGCCTGTGCCCTGTGCTCATTGCCAAAGCAGGTGCCTGGGAGCACCTGTCCTTGTGTGCAGTGCAGCCAGGCAGGCCTTCCTGCAGTGAACAAAATGTATGTCGCCATCCTTCTTTTTTTTGTTTTTCTTTTTTTTTAAAGATTGATTTATTTTATTTATTGTGTATACACGGTTCTGTCCACATATCTGCCTGCAGGCCAGAAGAGGGCACCAGATCTCATTCAGATGGTTGTGAGCCACCATGTGGTTGCTGGGAATAGAATTCAGGACCTCTGGAAGAGCAGTCAGTGCTCTTACCCTCCGAACCATCTCTCCAGCACTCACCGCCGCTCCCTCTTTTTAATATCAATTTTTTTTTATTTTTTTATTTTTTTGAGACAGTTTCTCTGTTCTCTGTATAGCCTTGGCTGTCCTGAAATCTCTGTAGACCAGACTGGCCTCAAGCTCTTAGACATCCTCCTGCCTCTGCCTAGTGCCTAGATGTGTGCCATCACTGACCCATCCCTTTGTTCTTTTGGGAGACCAGCCTCAGGCTCTCCAGGTATCCTCAGTAGCATTCTTAGATGTAGGCTAGGGCTTTTTAGAGCCTGTCCTGGAACTCACTCTGTAGACCAGGCTGGCCTCGAACTCACAGAGATCCGCCTGCCCCAGCCTCCTGGTGCTGGACACGTGTCACCTCAGTCTCTCCAGATGAGGAGTGCCCTCTGTGGAGCCCCTGCCCTGTGTGGGTCTCCGCCCTCGTGGTCGCTTCACCCTGGTGCCCTGGCCTGACCCATAAAGGTGCTGAGTCTCATTGGCCTCCTGAAGCTCACCTGATGTGCTCTTGTCTCCAGCCTTGCGCTCTCCAGCCTGAACAAACATGCCGAGGCCGTGGCTTACTATAAGAAGGCCCTGGAGCTGGACCCTGAGAATGACACATACAAGTCCAACCTCAAGATCGCGGAGCTGAAGCTGCGGGAGGCGCCGAGTCCCGTGAGCCTATTCTACAAGAGGGGGTGATGGGAGGCCATGCTGGAGCCCCTGCTCTGGGAGGGCTTTCAGGAACACAGGACAGAATAGGTCATAGAGGAGCTGAGGACCTGGAGCAGGACCCTCCGTGGTCTGTGTGATGGTGATGGGTCTGAAGGTCACAGACAAGGTGGTGGGGTGCAGGCTGTGCAGGGGTTCACAGTGACAGGCAGGCTTGTTGGGGGCTCCTGGCAGGACCCTCCCTGAATGGTGTAGAGCCTCCGAGACCCTGAGGGCTTCGGCCAGTCGTCCTTTCCCCAGAGTGGCCAGGCTGGCTCCAGACACCACTAACTGATGCTTCTCCTTCAGACGGGAGGCGTGGGCAGCCTGGACATTGCCGGCCTGCTGAACAACCCGCATTTCATCACTATGGTAGGTTCACAGCTCAGCCTCCACAGACCAGACCAGGGTTCCTGCCCCAAGCCTACCCCTGTGAGGAGGCTGTGGTGCGTTGTGTCTGTACTGTGGGCACTGCAGCCTCAGCCAGCAGGGATTGTTTGCAGTTCTTGCTGAACGTGTCACTTCTGGGGTGTCTGGCTCTGTGGGCATGCCGTTTGGAGAAGGGACTGGGCCTTGCCGCCGCCCCCCCTCCTGCCAGCCATGTGTGGTCTCCAGAGGGCAAACATGGCTGTTTGGGGTTGAGCAGTGGTTTTCACCTTGGAAGGCTCATCATACCTGGGCATGGTGTGTAGGCCTGAGAGCCAAGCACTGGGATGCTGGGACAGGGAGTTGCACACCCGCTTGTTATGCAGTGACACTGAGAACGTGGTGGGGCTGGGTGTGGCTCTGCGGGAACTGGAGCCCTCCTCAGCCTTGCAAAGGAGGGAACCGGTGTCAAGTCGGAAATCTGCTGGGACTGTCCGTCCTCTGGGGCCAGTGTGGCCCCGGCTTGGCCTCCTCCTAATGCATCTGTCTTCTTCCTCTTCAGGCTTCCAGCTTAATGAACAGTCCCCAGCTGCAGCAGCTGTAAGTGACACTCCCTGCTGTCCTTCCCTGCTTAGAGTGCTGTGTGTGTACGTGACCCAGTGAGGCCAGAAGGGGGGTCAGATCCCCTGGAACTGGAGTTGGAGTTGGTTGTGAGCTGCCGTGTGGGTGCTGGGAACAGAACCCAGGACTTTGATGGGAGCAGCCAGTGTTGTAACTGTGAACCAATTCTCCACCCTCTGTTTTTTAATATGAGAAAGCCAGAGTTGTTGCTTTTGTTTGTTAGTTTGTATTTGTATAAGAGAAATCCAAAGTCTACTTTAGCATTTATGTTTTGAGGCAGGGTCCCACTGTGTAGCTCCAGCTGGGCTGGAGCCCTTGGTGTAAACCAAAACAGCCTTGACCTGTGCTGGATCAAATGCAGCCTTGCTGTCCTAGAGTTCACATGTCATCAGTTTGTCACACAGCTGCTGCACTGCTGCCTGCTTAGCCCTTCAGTCCCCTGGTCCCGTTCTCTCCCCATCTCAGCACCCACAGGTTGACCTCTTGACCCTGTGGGCCAGTTGTGGGCATTTATTTCCCATTATGGCATCGTGTCTGGGTCTCTGTGTCCGTCTCTTGAATGACATAGATCCCTTGGGTCCCCTGGCGCTATGGTGTGGGTCAGAGCCTCCTGTTGAGAGCTGTCAGGAGCCATTTGTTCTGACTGCTGTCTGCCATGCAGCTGTGCGCGAGGTGCTGCTGACTCGTTCTCTATAGGGTGTCCGAGGTCTCCTCCACTTCCTGCCAGCTCCCCACATTGTCAGTCATGGCAAACACTGTGGACTCCGCTTACAGCCTGAGAGGAGGGGGCGCAACTGTGGGAAGGGCCTGCTCACCTGACGAGTTGTCTGTGGGTCCTGGGACAGAGGCAGGGCTGCACAGGCTGTGTACTTAGTCCTTTCTCCTGCAGGATGTCAGGCATGATCTCTGGCGGCCATAACCCCTTGGGCACCCCGGGCAGCAGTTCATCGCAGAGTGACTTGGCTAGCCTCATCCAGGCGTGAGTGCTGCTGTGGGTCTGGGAGGGGGAGGGAGAGGCTGCCGCGGGTGGGAGGGGCAGGCCAGAGGGGGCAGCAGGAAGCGGCGGCACAGTTGGTCTCCTGGGCGTCCACAGGGGCCAGCAATTTGCACAGCAGATGCAGCAGCAGAACCCAGAGTTTGTGGAGCAGATCCGGAGCCAGGTGGTGCGCAGCCGGACACCCAGCGCCAGCCACGAGGAGCAACAGGAGTGACGGTAAAGCCAGCGGTGCTACCTGTGCCGACGGTCGGGCTGTCCTGTCCCTGCTTGGCAGTACCTATGAGAAGTTCCCCGTTTGCTGTCTACATGAGAATTAGTGTCTGTGTCCAGAGCTAACCTTGGGTGTTGGTCCTCAGACCTCCGCCTTTGGGGTATCACTGGCCTGGAGTTTTGTCAGGTTCTCCAGGCTCCCTGTATCTCCAGTTCCCGCGTCACACCGCTGGGTTTGCTGGCTCGTTCCACGCTGCTTGATTATTTATTTGCGTGGCTTCTGGAGACTGAACTCAGGTCCTCAGGTGTGAGAAGTGAGCACTTCATAGACTGAGCCCTTCCCGCAGCTCTCATGTTTAGTTTTGTATTTTGGTTTTTGGTCTCAAGTTGCCAAAGCTGTCCTCAAACTAGAGAACCAGGCAACAGGTGTGTGCCACCATATTCAACTGCTGGTAGTTTCCCTGAAGCCATACTGCACCCGGGTGTCCCCGTCTGGCCTCCTTTGCTGGACCCCTAATCTGGTCCTGGCTTTCACTGCCCTGGCTTCTGTCCACAGCTCATCTGTATGGTGACCCCATCGCTCCTCGGCCTCCTGGTGTTTTAGCATTTCCTCCGTCAGGCTGCCCAGGAGAGACTGGACCTGCGTGTTCAGACGGATCGCCCCGTGTCTCTCTTCATTCCCTATCCCCCACTTCCGTTTTTTGTATTCTTGCCGCCCCCATCCCTTCCCGGAAGAGTCAACCGGACAGCCACACACCAGCACCCTCTCCTTCAGCACCTAAGGAAGCTGCTGGGAGTGCAGGGCAGCACGGGAGCCACGGGTGTGTTCTGGGCCCTTGGGTCCCAAGCCCTACCCTGCCTGGTTTAAAGGGACTTGAATGGTTGACTCTCAGCCCCCTGGGAAGCGTCCACTGCCAGCCCCAGCTAGGTGCCAGCGTTCTGTGCCCACACTTGGGTTGCAGGTCCCAACAGGTGCCCCTGCCTGACTTATCTCAGTGGCCTGTGCCACACAGGCGAGACCTGTGGACTTTTGCCCCACTTGTGGACTGTCCGTGTCTCCTCTTCACAGCCATCAGCAGTCCTGCTCCATCCTCGCCCGGGCAGAAGACATGTTCACCCTGCCCCGTCTGTGCCCTTCTGTCCTCCATCTCATGGGAATTCAGTGTCTTGGGTTGTTGGGCAGTCTGGGGGTGTTGGCCCTGTGCCATGTGCTGAGCCCTGAAACAGCCACCAGAACCATTTTTGTTCAGGGCAGTCTGTACGGTGAGTGAGGCCATGTAGCTGTCCCCACCCCCGCTCTCAGCTCCAGGAGCGGGAGACAAGACCACAGGACAGCTGAGCCAGCAATAGTGTCGGCTCTGCGTGTTGTAGGTAGCCAGTAGGAAGATGGGCCCTGTGGCCAGTGCTGTCCGCTTGCAAGCCGCAGCAGTGCCCATCTGGGCACAGAACTCCTGGGTAATAAAGAGACAAGGGTGATACTTGGCCTCCCGTGTCAGCCTGAATCCCATGGACCTGACAACTAACATACCACCACCACAGCCTGAAGGGTCAGTCTTTCCCCCTGATAACACACCACAGCCTGAAGGGTCAGTCTGTCCACCTGGCACACAGGAGACATGGCAAGGCCCCTCAGATACTGTACACATGGGAAACCGTTGGTTAGAGTTGGACGCAGGCTACTGGTAGGTCCGTGGAAGTGGGGCCTGCACCCATGGGAAGTGGGGTTCCTGCCCTCGGACCTGAGAACCCAGCCTTGCAGCCAGCTACCCTGTCCCTTCCCTGCTATCAGCTTCGCAGGCTACAGGAAACCAAGCCCTGTCAGGGAGGCAGGTGGAGGCCGGCACCCGGCAAGCTCTTGGCTATGGAGGCACAGGCCTTTAGGACCAATCTCTGTGTGTTTCTGAGTGACCGTAGAGAATGGCCTTAGCCTGTTCTGTAGTCTTCAGGGTGAGTAACCCCAGGGCCTGACTGTATGGTCCCCAGTGTTGGTGATCATCTGCCTTGGAGGCCGTGTTTTTGGGGTGCAGTGCTTAGCATTGGAGAGAGACTTGCAGGTGACAACAGACAACGACTTCTGCCTGTCTGCCTGTTACCAAGACAGCCGTTCACATTTGTCATCACAGCCAGCTACTGTGAGAACTTCATGGTGGTGATCCCGGCACTCGGGAGGCAGAGGTCTCTGAGAGTTGGAGACCAGCCTCATCTACAGAGCAAGTTCCAGGACAGCCAGGGTCACACAAAAACCCTGAGTAGGAAATTTAAAATAGGGGTGGGGGGTTCTTTGGTGTGTCCATGCCACAACATGCATGTCCATGCCACAACATGCAATCAGGTGTCTCCTTTCATGTGGCACTCAGTGATGGAACTGGACTCTTCAAATTCGGGGTATGTGCCCTTACCAGGCCAGCCATCGTGGCTAGCCCATCTTCAAGGACACTGATTCACCCATATAAAGATCCTCCTTTTTGACGGGGGGGGGGGGGAGTGGAGTAGAATACGCTCAGAAACAAGCTGTGTGCCCTTGGGTGAAGGTCGTGGCACCGCTTTTAATCCCAGCACTCAGGAGGCAGAGGCAGGTGGATCTCGAGTTTGGGGCCAGTCTGGGCTACAGAGTGAATTACAGGGCAGCCAGGGCTACACACAGAGAGAAAAGGGAAAATGACCGGAGGTTGTGTAGATTTCCCTGTGTCTCCTTCCTGCTGGCAAAATTTATTTTGAAGATTTTGACAAAATTTGTTTTCAGAATTTAAGATCAAACTAGAGAGGTCAACACCGTTCCAATCGTGGCCAGCAGGGGGAGCCCCACGCTGCTGCCTCCAGCCCCCAAGGCTTGCAGCATCGGGCCCTCAGCATGGAGACTACCCTGGTGATCAGCCCCAATGTGAGCCTTGCAGAAACAGGATGAAATGTCCCTGAATCTCAGCTGAGGCCAGCGCTCTGGTGTGGGCCATTCATTCACAAAGTGGGCAGACAGAGCCCTTCCCCGAGGAACTGGAGCTGCAGATGGAGCTGCAAGGGGCTCCCAAACTCCACTGGGTTAGACCTCTTCTCAGGGGTGTCTTGATCCTGCTTCTCCTGTTCCATTCAAGATCCAAACCACAGAACCAGCTTCACTCCTGCCATCGCAACACTAGGAAGACTATCGACAGAAGGATCAGAAGTTCAGGGCCAAAGTGGACTATAGAGCTAGGCCCTGTCTCAAGAATTTAGACAAGAAAGACCGATGATCTGCAAACTTGCTGGTGGCTAGGAGGGGCCTCCCTCTCTCCCACTGCTATGTAAGTTTGGGGATCACAACAACAACAACAAAAAAACAGTCCTGTAACCTTCACTGCAGCCAGATGGTGGTGGTGCACGCCTTTAATCCCAGCTCTCGGGAGGCTGAGGCAGGTGGATCTTTGAATTTGAGGCCAGCCTGGTCTATAAGAGCTAGTTCCAGGACAGGCTTCAAAGCTACAGACAAATCCTGTGTCAGAAAACCAAACAAACAAAAAACAAAACCCTTCACTGCAAACTTCCCTGGTGCTTGTTACAGTCCTACAGACCCACCATGAACTGCTTTCCTTCAGCTACCGCTGCCTTTCCCTGGGATATTGTAGAGGTGTGGTCCTAGCACATTCTCTTGCATACTTTGGGCTCTCTTAACACGATGTCATCGCACACAGTTCAGTCATTTTGATTGCTGCGTGGTTCTGCACTGTATGGACAAACCACGACATTTCTGTCCGCTTATCAATGCTGTTAGGGGTTGGAGTTTGTGGAGGCCAGATGTGTGAGCAAAGGTCAGAGAGTTGGAACTTCTATTCCTTCAAGGTTATTGTCTGTTTCTCAAACAGAGGTCCCACTTAGATTTGGAGGGAGAGATTATTGTCAGTAGGGTTGGCTAATATCCAGACCTTGTATTTCAGGGGTAGGAAGTCTAAGGATCCACTAAGTTCCTATTCTTTAGGGAGATAACATTGGGTTCCACCCAGGAATGGTTTGCCTGCAGGATGTTTTGGTCCACGGTGTGAGTGTGACTCTTGTAGCAACAGAGTGTTTATCTAAGAAGGTAGCCCGAAACCTTCAATTGGTCTGTTCATTCCTTTTATTATGTATGCTAATGCAGGTTTCTTTTCATCTACTCCTACCTTTTGGTGTCAGGGGTATTTTAAGCAATTGGAAATTAAACGTAGGCGATTTCAGTACTCACTGTAACTCCTCCTACTACTATCCTATGCTTCTGTTTTATTTTTACTTGCGTCTTTGTGTCCTTTACTAACTCTTCTGATCCCAGTGCCTCTGGCCTGGTAAGTGGTATTTTTCTCGAAGCTCGTCTCTGACAGAAGTTTGGGAACTTTGTAATATATGTCATTTCTTTTTATAAAATTTGCTTATTTTTATGGTTTTATTTAATTTTTTTATTTTATGTGCATTGGTGTGAAGGTGTCAGATCCCCTGGAACTGAAGTTACAGACAGTTGTGAGCTGCCATGTGGTTGCTGGGAATTGAACCCGGGTCCTCTGGAAGAGCAGTCAGTGCTCTTAACCTCTGAACCATCTCTCCAGCCCTATATTGTCATTTTTTTTTTATATGTTTTCTTAGTTTGGGTTTCTGTTGCTGTGAAGAGACACCGTGACCATGGCAACTCTTTTTTGTTGTTGTTTTGTTCTTGAGACAGATTTCTCACTTTGTAGCCCAGGCTGGCCTTGAACGTGGAGATCCACCTGTTTTCCCTGCCTGAAAGGTGGGATAAAAGATGTGTGCTACTCTGCCTGATTTGTCCCAGCTCTCATTTAAAAATTTATTTTTAGTATGTGCATGTGTGCACCATCGGTGTGCAGGTGTCTGTACGACATGGTGCATGTGTAAAGGTTAGAGGTCAATCTTTATTTTTAAAGATTTATTTATTTATTTATTTAAACAGTATCCTGCCTGCAGGCCAGAAGAGGGCACCAGATCTCATTATAGGTGGTTGTGAGCCACCATGTGGTTGCTGGGAATTGAACTCATGACCTCTGGAAGAGCAGGCAGTGCTCTCAACCGCTAAGCCATCTCTCCAGCCCGTCAATCTTTTTTTAAAAGATGTATTTATTATGTATCCAGTGTTCTGCCAGCATGTGTGCCTGCAAGGCAGAAAAGGACACCAGATCCCAGTACAGATGGTTGTGAGCCACATTGTAATTGCTGGAAATTGATCTCAGGACTTCTGGAAGGACAGTCAGTGCTCTTAACCTCTGAGCCATCTCTCCAGCCCCCAGAGGTTAATCTTTTTTTTTTTTTTTTTATTTTTGGTTTTTCAAGACAGGGTTTCTCTGTGGTTTTGGAGCTTGTCCTGGAACTAGCTCTTGTAGACCAGGCTGGTCTCGAACTCACAGAGATCCGCCTGCCTCTGCCTCCCGAGTGCTGTGATTAAAGGCGTGCGCCACCACCGCCCGGCTCCAGAGGTTAATCTTATAGAGTCATTTCTACCTTTGGGACCAGGGATCACACTCAGTGCATCATTCTTTTGAGCGAAGATCCTTTGACCCACTGAAGATTTCAGTGCCCCCATCTCCCTGCCCTGTAGCCATCACGTGGCCTTGCCAGATCTTGACCATAGAAAGTAAAAGGCCGACCTTGAAATCCTCACCCCCCACTTTCCAGGTTGCTGAATCGTTTTAAAAAGTAAGGTGATCAGTTCAGAGAATCAGTTGTAGTGACAAGAAGTTGAGCTCAGATTATTATTAATGATGCTGTCAACCTTATTTGCTTAACATCATTGTGTGTGAGTGACTCCGGCTCTAACGAGGAGATGCCCAGCGGCGAGGGTGTGCCGCAGGCCCCATCTGACACATCTGTTAGCCACGGAGGGAAGTTCTTCGTGTGATGGCAGGTAAGGTTCTTTAGAGAGGTTTTGTCTGGAAACATCCCATCTCTCCAACAACAGACAAGCAGATCTAATTGATCCACTTAGCAATAAAAAAAGGAACCAGGACTAGACACATGGCTTGGCAGTTAAGAGTGCTTGCAGCTCCCGTGGAGGACACGTGTTTGGTGTGCTGTGCACGGGGATCAGCCCTTCTTCTGACTTTGGTCACCAGAGACACATACGGCGCATAAATATACTTGTGGATAAAGCACTCATACACGTAAAATCAAACCAAATCGCCGTGTGGTGGTGGCACACAGCTTTGTTCACTCTGGAAGAAGAGGCAGGAGGATCTCTGAGCTTGAGACGTGCCTGCCTACAGAGTGAGTTCCAGGAAAACCAGGACTACACAGAGAAACCCTGTCTTGAACAACAACAAAAAAAAGGAAAAAAGAAAAAGGTAATAAGGTATAGTGCCCATGTTGTTGGCATCTATAGTCTGTTCAGGTGTCACGCCATTTCAGAAGACAGTTCTTGGCTGCAGGTGTGTGAGAGGGAGTACCTTGTCATTAACTGTGGTTGTTACGGGGCACAGATCTCTTGAGCTTGGATTTATGCCTGCTGTCAACAGATATTTGGTGGACTCATGTATCCTCTTAAGTCATCATGAGGGACTTCAAGAAAGTTTCATTATCTGTAGGAAATCGCTATCAATCACAGGCATTCAGCACCATGCCCCCCTGGACAGCTCCCGGAAGCAGCTCCTTCCGGAACTATATGTCCACGTTCCTGTTTCCTGTCGGAAGCATTTGGTAGTTGCATTCATAGCCGGGAGGGGGACTGCTTTCCGGGGCAGGTAGGCGTTGCAGAGCGATTGGCAGCAGGGAGGGCCAATAGAATCAGAGGACTGTCGAGTGGCGCTGACAGCGTCCAATAGACGCTCGCGTGGGCGGGGCGTGGGCAGCGCCTTGCAGCCCCGGGGGTCTCGGCCGGTCCGCTGCGGCGGGGTCCGGACGGCGCGGCGGTTGGCGGCGGGCGGCACCGGCCGGAGGCTCTGGGACCTGGCGGAGGTACGAGGGGCTCGGGGCGGGCCGGGGCGGGCCGGGGCGGGGCCGCAGGGGCCGCGCTCCGGAGCGCGGCTGCGCGGGGCACACAGTAGGCGCTCAATAAGTGCTCAGCGAGAGAAGGAGCTCGTCGGCCCCCACCCCGCCCCGTCGGCCCCAGGGAGCGGCTGCCCGAGCAATTCTCAGCCCGCACGGCCTCTGGGCCATCCACACACAGCAGGCATTTGTTGGGTGCCTGTTGTATACGCTAGGCCTTGTGTTCACGGTGGGAAGGTCTTTAAGGGATGGGTGTCTATTTGTTTTCGGTTTTTTAAAAGTTTTCTTAATTATATCATTCATTTTTGATATTTTAAAATCGAAGTTAATTTTAGCCTTACCTTATTTCATCTTACCTTACTTAATTTTATTTCGTTATTTTCTTTAAAAGAAATTCGTTTTCAAATTATTTTGTATATGGGTGTGTGCCTGTCTGTATGTACATCACATGTGTGCAGTGGCGAGAAAAGGGGTCGGATCCCCTGGGGCTGGGTGGAATGCAGGCATTCTGAACTGCTAAGCCATCTCTCCAGCTCCTATTTTATTATTTTTTCATTTAATTATTTTTCTTTTGGAGACAGGGTCTCCCTACGTAGCCCAGGCTGCCCTGGAACTTAACTCTCTACCTAGAGCAGGCTGACTTTAAACTCAGAGATCAGCCTGCCTCTGCCTCCAGAGTGCTGGGATTAAAGGAGTGTGCATATTTGTTGTGGAGGGTGGTGTGTGCAAAGTCAGGACAACGTGCAGGATCCATTCTCTCTCTTCCTCGCGTCTCTCAGGGTCTTCCCGGGTCCTTAGACTTGGTGTGCCACCTTTATTTACACTTTGAGCTTTGTTTCATTATTTTATCTCATTTTTAACTGAATTTTATGGTTTATTATTTTATTTTGAATTAGGGTCTTGCTGAGTTTTCCAGGCTGATCTCAAACTTGGTGGTAATTCTCCCACCTCATTGTCCCTTGTACTGAGATTTGTACATGTCCTGGATCTCACTCTGTAGACCTGGCTGACTTCAAACTCAGAGATCCGCCTGTCTCTGCCTCCCATGTGCTGGGATTAAAGGTGTGCGCCGCCCCGGCTGGCCCAGCACAGTTTGTAATTGGTCGTTTTGTGAGAGTGCGCATGTCCGGACATCCGTGTCGGTGTCTTCATTGATCTTTCTTCACTCATAAACAATGGGTGTTCTCTGCATTCGTGTCTGTGCATCCCATATGTGACCAGAAGGGGGCATCAGTTTCCCAGAGCTGTGGGTGCAGCCGGTGCCCTAACCATTGCCATCCTTCCCAGCCTCTGTTTACACACTGGGGCAGGATCTCGCACTTGAGTCCAGAACTCCTGACTGGGTCAATGTGTGTGCACCACGTCCTGGTCATCAAGGTACCAGGACAACTCCAAGTATATAGAGTTCCTTTTGGTGCCGTAGGAAGGGGGTGGGGCTGGACAGGGCCCTGGGAAGGCCCTGACTGAAGCAGGCGAGCTGGGGACTGTGCGGTCAGCAGCCAGGACAACGGTGTTGATGTTTTGTGAGACAGGATCTACAGAGTCACATAGGAGCAGCCTACACTTTGGCCACCACATCCGCTCAGCCAGCTATCACCTCACGCCTGCTCTGCACCAGGCCTCGAGGTGGGTACCAGGGGTCCAGTCGGGAGTGTGGCTTAGGTGTCTAGAGGAGGCTGTTCCAACTTCCAGAATAAAGGGAGTGGTCTGTGCAGAGGCCCTGGGGCTGGTACAGGCCTGTCGTTCAAGACAGGCAAGCTGGTGAGAGGTGAGCTGAGGCCTAACCTCCTGGTAACAGACTGAGTCCCTTGTTAGGGCAGCAGTACCCCAGAGAGTGCCCTGAGCGTGTCCTGGGACCGATGGGAGCATTCTGTACCTGTGCACAGCACAGAAGCCACTCAGCCAAGGTAGTTACCAGGCACATGGCAGCAGGGGCCAGATGCTAAATAGTATTCAGTTTCATGTTTCCTGCGTGAGTGTGTGTGAGTGTGTGTCTGCATGTGTGCATGTGTGTGTGCGCATGTGTGCACATGTGAATGTGAATGTGTGAGTCTGCATTATGTCTGCATGTGTGTACATGTGAGTGTGCATGTGTGTATGCATGTGTGCATGTGAGTGCGCACACACATGTGTGCACATGTGAGTGAGTGTGTGTGAGTCTGCATGGTGTCTGCATGTGGGTCTGCATGTGTGTGCGCATGTGTTGTCCTCAGCCCCTCACCATCTTGGTTTTGGAGGCAGCGTCTCAGGAACCACCTGTGAATCGAGCATGGCTGACCGGTTAGTGACTCCCATGGCTAATGTGGCTGCCGTTGTCCTCACAGCTGCCGGGCAGAGCCATGAGCCCCCAGCCCTGCGGCTGGGGCCGGTAGCTTCTGAAGCTCTGGTGTGTGACTCCATGTGTGGTTTGGCCCTGCGGTGACCGGCGTGACCCTGGTGGCCACCATGACTAAGCTCCTGGTGGCGAAGCTCCTCTGCATGGTGGGTATGTTCTTCTTCATGCTGCTGGGCTCGCTGTTGCCCGTGAAGGTCATTGAGGCCGACTTCGAGAAGGCGCACCGCTCGAAAAAGGTCCTCTCTCTGTGTAACACCTTCGGGGGTGGTGTCTTCCTGGCCACGTGTTTCAACGCACTGCTGCCCGCAGTGAGAGACAAGGTGAGACCCTGCAGGCGGGCTGGATGGAGGGCTAGTGAGGGCTCCCTGCTGGGCACATGTGAAGGATTGTCTCACAGAAGGGCCTGGGTAGGCGTGGCCTTCCAGCAGCTGCCTCACCATCAGCGACTTGGGGATTCAGTCCTGCAGCCTGGGCTGTCTCTTTCAAGGCCACAGTGAGCTCAGGAAGTCCTGGGCTGGGGTGTTCTCCTCCGGGGCGTGGGGGGGCTTGGCTCTTTCTGCGAAGCCCCAGCCCATAAGGGCCAGCTTCTGCCTTCTGAACCACAAGCTATGGTGGCCACTTTCTTTGTCAGTGAGTGTGTGGCTGCGGTGACCTGGCCTCGCCCAGCCCTCAGGTACCTTCCCCTCCTCCAGGCCTGAACTTGTGCAGTGGCCTTGCTAGTCCCTGTCCACCGACACCTCACCGCATTAGGGGTAGGCCCCACGCGTCCCTTGCTAGTCCCTGCCCACCGACACCTCACCGCAAGCACAGTTCACAGACGCTGCCTCTTGTGGCCGGATCCATTGCTGGGAGGGAAGAGGGTGCCCTGTCCCATGGCTGCAGCAGCCCAGGAGGGCGGAGGGCAGCTTTGCATGTGTGTCTCGGGTAATTGAGTATTTACTGTGTGTGTGCCAGTGCATGTGGATGCCAGAGGCTTTCTGGAGTCAGTGGGTCCCATGAATTTGAACTCAGAATATCAGACTTGGCTGAAAGTACCATCACCCTTGGGCTGTCTCGCCATCTCCCCCACCCCCTTTTTTTTTCCTAAAAACGCTTTGTTTTTGGCGGTGCTGGTGTCGGAACGTGAGCGAGGAAATGCTCAGGCATGGGCCCCCTGGGTTTCAGCCTTGGTGTGACCTGGGCTGTGTCTTTTGTTGCCTGCCACCACACCAGCTCTGCATGGCACACACGAGTGACTCCTTCAGGCAGGGTCTCCACACAGCCCAGGCTGCCCTTGAGCGCCTTCCGAGGGTCCCCTGCCTGGAATGAGAGGCCTGCAGCTGACTCAGCCCTGTTCCCGCAGCTGCGGCAGGTGCTGAGCCTGGGCCACATCAGCACAGACTACCCGCTGGCCGAGACGCTCATGATGGTGGGCTTTTTCCTCACCGTGTTTGTGGAGCAGCTGGTGCTGACCTTCCGCCGGGAGCGGCCACCTTTCATTGACCTGGAGACCTTCAACGCAGGCTCGGATGCCGGAAGCGACTCAGAGTATGAGAGCCCGTTTGTGGGTGCGGGCGGCCGCAGCCGCGGGCTGTACCCCGAGCCCACAGCACACACACATGGTGCAGGGCTGCGGCTGCGGGAGCTAGGACGCCCCGGCCCGCTGCGGCTGCTCAGCCTGGTATTCGCGCTGTCGGCACACTCGGTGTTCGAGGGCCTGGCGCTGGGGCTGCAGGAAGAGGGTGAGCGTGTGGTCAGCCTGTTTGTGGGTGTGGCTGTCCACGAGACGCTGGTGGCCGTGGCCCTGGGCATCAGTATGGCCCGCAGTGCAGTGCCGCTGAGGGACGCAGCCAAGCTGGCAGTGACCGTGAGCGCCATGATCCCCGTGGGCATCGGGCTGGGCCTGGGCATCGAGAGCGCCCGCAGCGTGGGCAGCAGTGTGGCCTCAGCGCTGCTGCAGGGCCTGGCCGGTGGCACCTTCCTGTTCGTCACCTTCCTGGAAATCCTGGCCAAGGAGCTGGAGGAGAGGAGCGAGCAGCTGCTCAAGGTGCTGTTCCTCGTGTTGGGCTACGCCGTCCTGGCCGGCATGGTCTTCCTCAAGTGGTGACGGCACTTGCCTGCCTGTCACCTTCTGCCCACCCGAGCTGTGGGTTTCCACAGGACACAGGTCACGTCCTGCGCCAGCCACACTCCAGGGCGACGGCCCACACGGGGCTTCCCGCACTCCACCCACTGATAATGCTTTCAAAAGAAGTCTTAAAGTTCTTTACCAAAGCCGTGTGGCCATGTCACCTCATGTCCCCGTCACTCCACCTGTCCCTGCCGACACTGCTGAGCCACCAGGGATGGAGCGTGGGGAGCCGCTGCACCCTCCACCCCATGTTCCCAACATGTTCTGTGTAGCCCAGGCCCTGCCCGCCATTGTCACCCGAGTTTTTCCGGTTGCTCCAGCATGCCATGTGACAGGTGCATCAAATGAGCAAGGAACTTCTTCCCAGGGGACAGCCCAGCGCTGGCCGGGCCCTCAGGAACCCACTCTTGCTCCCAGAGTGGATGGGGGCTGCGACTCCAGGGCCAAGCGTGTAGTCTCCTGGGAGGGAGTGGGACGTGGAGAGTGGCTTGGTGGTCTGAGTTACGTCCTCACCACTGGGGTCTCCAGAAGACACAAGGGGAGACTCCCAGGATGCAGGCAGGAACTCAGCTCCTAGCAACCATGGTGCCTGTCGCCATGGCAACACCAGCATCCTGGGACAACCTGAGTGAGAACTCTTCCTCTGGGGACATAAGGCTGGCACAGCCTACCCCTTTTTGTGACCTTGGCTCTGTCCACAAGGCGCCACCTCAACATTGTCCCCTTGGTGGCTGGGTGTCAGACTCCTACCTAGTGCCCCGTCACCATGGCAAGGTGACCCCCTGCCTGGGTCCTACTCAGAAGATATGAGGTACAAAGAACAGGGCCTTGGGGACAACAGGGCCTTAGGCAGTGTCCCCAGAGCCCCAGGGCCTGGGCCACCTCAGTGCTGTAATAAGTCAGGGTTCACATGGCACTTCCAGACATCGGCGTGAGGGACCACCTGTTGAGACCATGAAGTCTAACCCCGTCCCTGCAGGTGTGGGGACACGCCCACAGTGCCACCTGGCACTCCCCCGGTGCTTTTCTTCCACCCTCCGCGTAACACCCGTGGGACTTCTAAGTGTTCCACACCTTCCCTTGAGCCCAGGTGAGCCCCATGGAGCCACCGTGCCAGCGCAGGTGTGGGCGTAGGTGACAAAAGACAATACCGAGTAGGACGCGCCTGATCCCTGTCTGACCATCCCAGCAGGAAGACTGTACCCCCTATGACTACATTAAGTGGGACCCTCTCCCCAGCACCAACTGCTCTGCCCCTGGGAACACCAGCAAGCCTGAGTGCCTGTCACCATGGACCTGGTCCCCTCCCCATCAGTCCTCTGAGTCTCTGAGAATCATCCCAAGCACCAGCTCCCTGGCAACTGTGGGAGCTTCTGCCTCCCCTACAGACCTTCGGGTGCAGGTAGCAGCATCCTTGGGGGGGTGGGGATCCCAGGCTCAGGAGACACCCGCCATCACTCCTCAGGCCTGCCTGGCCACGTGTGTAGTGGGCAAAGAAGTGGGCCTGGGAACTCACGAGGCCCTCGGGCTCCTCGTGCTGTGGACCAGGACTTGAGCAGGTCACGGTCGGGAGCTTGTGTCAGTGAAACCAGTCACATCTCATATTGGAGTGCAAAGAAGCAGGGTGAGCATCCTGCCTGGCACCACAGTGACCCCTCGCCGGGGTGGTCCCTCTGACCGCACAGGTATGACTGGAGAGGTGGTACCACCCATGGCCACCCCCACACACCGCCTCCTGTGGGGACACAGGAGGGAGAAAGCAGGATGTGAGGAGAGGGTGGGGCGGGCGGCCCAGCTTCACTGCTGATCTGTAATAACATGCCAGCCTCTCAGGGCTTGTTTGTGTTCCGCTAACAGAAGTTAATAGTGCGGCGGGCGAGATCAGCAGTCAGTTCCTGGCGCCCTGCCTCTCTCGCTGCTGCAGGGGGCCAGCACCTCAGTCTGGGTTCCCCCATGGGGGCTGGGGCCTTCTGGGTGTCTCCAGACTCTACCCACCCTTACCCAGGAGCTCCCTGATTTGGGACAAACGTGTCCCAGATGTCTCACTGAGTCTTCCAGGGGAGGGGACACGCGTGTACGTTGTCCCCATGCCCCCGTGAACTTAGGAAGCTGCCATTCAGCTGAAAGAAATGAAATGAACACATCAGTATCAGGCACTGTCCCCACAAACGGAAGAAAAGTCAAGAGACAAGGCTGATAAAGAACTCAGTGGGCAAGGGGGGGTTGTCACCACGCCTGAGACAGACTTGTCTATGGTGACAGAACTGACCCCTGCCAATTGTCCTGCTCCTACAGGTGCTCAGTGGCACCTGTGCAGGCACAGGTGTGTGCTCCCCCCATGTAAAAAAATGGTTTTTTTGGGGGGGATTACTTTGTTTTTGTTTTGAGACAGGGTTTCTCTTTGTAGCCCTGGCTGTCCTGGAACTCACTCTGTAGACCAGGCTGACCTCGAACTCACAGAGATCCGCCTGCCTCTGCCTCCTGAGTGCTGGGATTAAAGGGGTGCACCATAACCACCCAGCTAAGAAAATAGTTTTTAAACCGGGAGTAATATCCATGACTAATCCCAGCATTCCAGGCCAGCCTGATCTACAAAGTGAGCACTGTCTCAAAAAATACAATAAGCGGGGCTGGAGCGATGGCTCAGTGGTTAGAGCACTGGCTGCTCTTCCAGAGGACCCGGGTTTGATTCCCAGCACCCGCATGGCAGTTCCAGAGAATTTAACACCCTCACACATATATACATGCAGGCAAAACACCAAGGCACATAAAATATAAAGAAAAAAAATAAAATAAGGATTTGAACTATTATTTGTTTGTTTTGTTTTTGTGAGTGGGTGTTTTGCACTCATGTTGTCTTTGCACATGTGTCTCTAGTCCCCACGGAGACCAGGAGATGACATCATCCGTCTCCACAGAGTCCAGGCTGGTCGGGGCAGCACGTCTAGCTACTGTCTCAAACAGACAAAATACTGGACTCCAAAATGCCAGTCCATGTATTTTGGGATTTTCTTTGTGTGGCTGGTGTGTGTGTCTGTGCAGTGCCTGCAGAGGTCTGAAGGTAGCGTCAGGAGTAACAGATGGTTGTGAGGCACCATGTCTTCTGAGAGCGGCCGGCACTAACCGCTGAGCTACCCACTGCCCTTCCCCTCCTTGATGTTTCAGGCTGCGTCAGCGCGGGAAGGGGGCCTCGCCGTTGCAATGCCTCAGCCTCCCTGGTGCTGCCCTGGCAGGGTCGAACCATGCTGCTAGGTAGATTTGGGTTCTGAGGACCCATCTTTTTCAGGTCCTGTTGGTAAACACTTCATGGTTGAGCAGTCTCCCCAGGCCCTTTCTGCAGCCCCTTCTGCTGGTGGGGGCAGAGCAGGGCTTGGTAGGCAGGCTAGAATTCCAGACTGTGGTGTGGGCTGCTTAGCCTCTGGGGCTCCTGAGCTCCTGTGCCCAGATACCTGCCCTACACAGCTCTGCAAGGTGGGGCAGAGCGCAGTACCCCATGCCCCAGCCAGCCACAGAGCCCTGCTGTGGGAGGAGGCAGGAACCGAGCCTGTCTCCAGTGGCTCCTGATCCCAGAGCCTGGCCTGGCGTCTATAAATAGCATCAGTGTGTGGACAGGCACCACCGTGTGAGTCAGCCTGGGCTGGTACTTGAAGGAGCCAGGGAGCCGGCCAGAGCTGGGCTTAGCGCTCACTATTGGTCTCTTTGGGAAGCCAGGTAGCCAGGAGCCCAGACAGAGGAAGCTTGACTGCTCACCCCAAGCCTCCCTCTCCTCCATGCCCAGCGCCTGAGAAAGGGGGCCACTCTGGGTTTGTTCCCAGCTACTGAGGGGTGATGGCAGGAGTTGCTAGGGGTGCTTCTGTGGGACAGAGGTTTTACTTCCCATCTCTGGACTCAGGGTAGGAGGAACGGAGACACCGTCTGAGGGTCCCCGCAGTGCAAGGGTAGGAGGGAGGTGAATTCTTAGCTCTAGGCAGCCCAGGTTGAGGCACATACAGGAAAAAGAGAACTGGACCATGAGATCCTTTTTTTTTTTTTTTTTTTTGGTTTTTCGAGACAGGGTTTCTCTGTGGTTTTGGAGCCTGTCCTGGAACTAGCTCTTGTAGACCAGGCTGGTCTCGAACTCACAGAGATCTGCCTGTCTCTGCCTCCCAAGTGCTGGGATTAAAGGCGTGTGCCACCACCGCCCGGCGACCATGAGATCCTTGAACACACACACCAAACTGGACTATGACCCAGGAAGAAGGAGCCACGTTAGAATTGAGGAGAGAGCCGGGTGGTGGCGGCACACACCTTTAACCCCAGTGCCCAGGAGGCAGAGGCAGGCGGATCTCTGTGAATTTGAGGCCAGCCTGGGCTACAGAACAGTTCCAGGACAGTCAGAGCAGCATAAAGAAATCCTGCTCGGAAAACAAAACGCCAACAAAAGAACTGAGGAGGGGAAGGAGGAGGTGGGTGGGGTGGGGGAGACAGAGCAGAGGGCAGTCTTAAGATGGGCTAAGTGGAGCCCCAGGGCACACAGTTTCCATCCCAGTAGTAGGAGGACCAGCCTAATCTACAGAGCAAGACCATGTCGCAAACAAAACATTTTCTTTTCTTTCTTTCTCTCTCTCTTTCTTTTTTTCTTTTTCTTTTGAGAGGTTTTCTCTAAATGTACCCCTGGCTGTCCTGGAACTCGCTTTGTGGACCAGGCTGTCCCCAAACTCACAGAGATCCACCTGCCTTCCTCCAGAGTGCTAGGATTAAAGGCCACCCCCAGCAGATTTTAAAATAAAATTTAAATTACATTTTATTTATCAGTTTTTCTGTGTGTGTGCTGAGGTCAGAGAACAATTTGGGACTGGCTCTCTCCACCCACCAAGTGAGTCCCAGAGATCCAACTCCGGCTATCAGGCTTGGCAGCGAGCCCCTTTCTCAGCCGAGCCCTCTTGCTGGTCCAACAAAGTAAAGTTCTGCTCCGTTTTCCTGCGATGTGGGCGTGGAGACAGGGCCTCAGCATGTTGGGCAAATGCTCTACCCTGAACTACATACCAGAAGAACAATGGGGTTTTATCTTTTTCTCTTTTCTTCTTTGTTCGTTTGAGGCAGTCTCTGTAGCTGAGTCTGATTCTGGACTCCTGGTTCTCCTGCTGTCTCCAATGCTGCCGACAGGCCGGCACCACACTGCCTGTGCCTACGGTGCTGGGAATGGACCCCAGGGCTGCCAGACAAGCAGAGCCTCTACCCTGTGACGGGTTTCTTTGTGCTGTTTTGCCTTTTAGTCTCTCTGTCTCTCCTTTGCTTCCATCCCCGCCCCCCAGCCTCCCCCCCTCGCCCCTGCCCCAGGAGTCCTCTACTCTGTAGCCCAGATTGTCTTTAAACTCACAACTGTCCCCCTGCCTCCACCTCTCCAGTCTGACTGACATCTTATTCCATCACCCTCTGCGTCTGGCTGATCCGACCTGGACCATGCACCGCCCCCCACCCCCATCCTCAGCGCCTCGCTGATCCGACCTGGACCACGCACGCCCCATCCTCAGTTCTCTCTTTTGCAGTTTGGGTGACCCCCAAACACCGTCCATCGTGGCTCCAGGACCGCACATGGTGGGTCCTGTCACCCACCCGTGTCTCCTGGGGTGCAGGTAGCCACGTGGATCGGGTGGGTGTGGATGTCCGGATGCCGAGCGCTCGGCTTGCCCCCCGGCGGCTGATGGACACCCAGGGCGGGCTTGGCGGTGACCTTGGGCTGCAAGGGCCCGGGCCCGGGTCCCGGCGGGCGGGGCGGGCGGGGCGGAGCGCGGCTGGGGCGGGGACATCGGGACTGCGGCGGCGCGGACAGCAGCGCAGACGGGGACCACAGCGGCCCAGGTAGGCGGCAGGGCGGCCGCGGCCACCGAGGGTGGGGAGGGGTCCCCAGGCCACCATGATCCCTTTGTTCCGGCCCACCCTCCCAGGTCACCGCGCCAGGTCCTGCGTGTCCCCGGTCGTCCTGTAGCCACCATGGACAGCTCCCGGTCGCCCCACCCCTGCCTGGCCACGCAGAGCATCGCCCTGGACCCCTGCGGGCCTTGTCCCCTCATCCATGCCCTCTGCGATCTGCCCGCTGAGGCCCAGGTCCCTCACCGCCACCCACAGAGCCCTGCGCCCTCGCGACCAAGCCCCTCTCAGGACTCCTCTCTGGTCAGTCCCCTCCTGACTCCCAGGGAGCACCCCCTTCCTTTGAGTCCCTAAAACTGCCTGTTTTCCATCATGGCCCCTCCTCAGTCTGCAGCCCCTAGGTCAGTCACCCCCATTAGTCAGCAACCCCGCCCCCAGACCCTCCCCTGGCCAAGGCTTCTTGCACCTGAGGTGGCTTCAGGGTACCAGGGCGCTGTGTTGCTGTCCTGTGGACAGGAGAAGGGGTTTTGGCCAGGCTGGCCCAGGCCTGGGGTGACTCAGACAGGGTGGCCAAGCTCCTCAGAGCCCCCAGGGCACAACAGCTGAGCCAGGCCCAGCTTTGAGTCCCTCTGAGACGTGCCACCTCCCAGCTCACATGACCTTGAGCAAAAGCCCTCTCCCCTGTCCCCAAAGGAGCAAGACCTGGATTGTACAGGACCCTTCTATTTGGGGAACCGAGACCTCAGGACCTCTCTGGTGGCCATCCCTCCGGGGCACTGGGCCCTCGGTCCCCACCACCGGGAAGGGAGGCACTGGGAGGTGCAGACCCCACCTGCATTTGCCACCTTCGATGCCCTCAGGCCAGTGGGGATGGCGTCACTGAGTGCACTGCTCTAGTTAGCCAGGAGAGAAATGTGAAGTTAGCTGGACCCAGGGCAGCCCCAGGCCGGCCCCTCCCAGCTCCTCCCGGGCCAAGAAGTGCCTTGGGTAGAGTCTGGGTACCGTTTGAGTTCGTCTCCAGCTTGAGAAGATTTTGGGATGTGTCACCAGGGTTCTGTCCTGGCATCCGGTGCCTTTGGTGGCCCTGAATGTCCTCTCAGACCCCACGGAGGACCTGGTCACTGTGACTGTGGAGACTTGTCAGAGACTGGGCCCCAGGCACTGTCCCCAGCCATATCCCTGTGAGCTATCCTAGGTTGGGCTCCCAGCTCACAGGAGGGAAACTGAATTCCAAGGACACTGTCACTTTCCTGCGTCACACTCCCAGGGTCTGACTCTGGTGCTGTCCTTGGGACTTTCCCCACACGCACACACTGAGGAAGAGAAAAAGGGGTCTTGATGAGGGACAGTCATGGCGGGGACAGGCCTTCCGCATGCTGCCCTCCACATTCTTCCTCACCTCCAGACTTCAGAAGTGTCCACGCTGTGCTCTGAGGAAAGACAGGAGAGAAACCCCAAGGAATCCCTGGCTGGGAGTCACGTTAAGCACACAGCAGCCTGAGCAGGGCCCAAGGCACAGATCTAGGGAACAGGGAGTCCCGCTTGGCCTGGGCTGGGAGTCCCCATGTCCCAGAAGTTGCTTCCAGGGACTCGGGGTCAGGATTTACACATCTGATTCCTGGATGTCAGTGACAGCCACTTATGAAGCAGAGAAGCCCTTTCCCGGGGCCAGTCCCCAGGGCCAGGCCCGAAGCCTGTCTTCAGGACATCAAGAGCTGAGGCCCCCACTGTGCTTTTGGGCTTCTTGTTGGTGGAGATGGCAGTTTTCTGGTTCTGATGTTTGTTTGCTTTTGTTGTTTGTTTTTGGTTTTTCGAGATAGGGTTTCTCTGTGTAACAGTCCTGGCTGTCCTGGAACTCGCTCTGTAAACCAGGCTGAACTCCAACTCAGAGATCCGCCTGCCTCTGCCTCCCGAGTGACAGGCAGTAGTGGCGCACACCTTTAATCTCAGCGCTCGGTCTAAAAGTGTATGCCACCACAATGACGTTAATTTTTGCTGTTGTTTTTTAGACAGAGTCTCACTCTGTAGCCCAGAGAGTGGCCCAGAATTCATTATCCCCCTGCCTCAGTCTCTCCAGCTCTGGTCTCACCACAGCTGATTTTCACAACGGGATTCTTTTTCTTCATTGTTCTCCTGTATATGTGTGCAGTACCTGCAGAAGCCAGAACAGGGCGTCGGGCCACAGAGGGTTGTGAACTGCCATGTGGGTGCTGGGAACTGAACTTGGGTTCTCTGCAAGATCAGCCAGTACTTTAACCTTCAAATTACCTCTCTAGCACCCCACCTTGAGTTCTTTGAGACAGGGTCTGTTACATATAAGGATAGGGCAGGAAGAAGACAAGGCTGAGGTTCTGAGTCGTTTGCACTGGTGTGGAGCAGGAGCTGGGTGGAAGCCAGGCCTGAAGTGGGACCCTGAACCTGTGCCGAGTGTGAGCGTTTCCTGGTCTCAACAGCACTGTCTCCAAACTCAGAGTCCCCTTGGGACCTCTGGGCCTTGGAGCTGAGGGGTTGGCAGCAAGTTCCCCTGCAGAGTCAGCAGGGGCATCCGGGAGAGCTACCTGGGAGACACTTGGGTGGGATGCGGGAGGGACCAACACCTCTGCGTCCTGACAGCTGGGACAGAAGGCTATCCTGGGTCCAGGTGGCTTCCCACGTCTCACTGTCCTTCTCCAACAGGGTCGGTCTGGGGTTCTAGCAGCCGGCCCTGTGCGCCCAGCCGGCTTCGGAGAAGATGCCGGAACAGAGCAACGACTACCGGGTGGTTGTGTTCGGTGCAGGCGGCGTGGGCAAGAGCTCGCTGGTGCTCCGCTTTGTGAAGGGGACGTTCCGTGACACCTACATCCCTACCATAGAGGACACGTACCGACAGGTGATCAGCTGTGACAAGAGCGTGTGCACACTGCAGATCACGGACACGACCGGCAGCCACCAGTTCCCCGCCATGCAGCGGCTGTCCATCTCCAAGGGCCACGCCTTCATCCTGGTGTTCTCGGTGACCAGCAAGCAATCGCTGGACGAGCTGAGCCCCATCTACAAGCTGATCGTGCAGATCAAGGGCAGCGTGGAGGACATCCCCATTATGCTGGTGGGGAACAAGTGCGACGAGACGCAGCGGGAGGTGCACACCCGCGAAGCGCAGGCCGTGGCACAGGAGTGGAAGTGCGCCTTCATGGAGACCTCGGCCAAGATGAACTACAACGTGAAGGAGCTGTTCCAGGAGCTGCTGACGCTTGAGACGCGCCGCAGCGTCAGCCTCAGCGTGGACGGCAAGCGCTCCAGCAAGCAGAAGAGGGCTGACCGCATCAAGGGCAAGTGCGCGCTCATGTGAGCCGGCCAGAACCGGCTAGGGCCTCCAGGGCTCCTGCTCCCCTCCCCCCCTCTTTCCCTCCCTCCCCCCTTTCTCCTCCTTCCCTCCTTCTCTTGCTCCTTCTATCTACTCCCCTTCTCCCCTCCCTCTCCCTCCTCCCCTCTCTCCTTCTGCTCCTCCCCTCCCTCTTCCTACTCCTCCCCTTCTTCTTCCGACTTCTCCCTGCCCTCCTTCCTTCCCCCCTGTTCTCCTCCTCCCTCCTTCTTCCCTCCCTTCCCTCCCATTCCATTCTTCCTCTTACCCTCCCTCCTCTTCTTCCTTCTCCACGGCTTCCTCCATCTCTCTTCCCACACTATCAGCCCACAGTAGGGTTGAGCTCCACCCCAGTCCCTTCACACCTCCATCCGCTACCAACCCTTGCTGACACCTCCCTCTTTCTCTCTGTCCACGCCCCCCCGTTCTATCTGTACCCCACATTCCAGCAAGGACCAGAGAGGCTGCCTTGCCTCTTAGTCTCTGTCCCTTTCCAAGGGTGTTCCCAGTCACACCCACACCCTGTTCCCCACATTCTATCACTGTGACCTCTTTTCTCACATCTTATTTCCTTCACCTGGTCCTGTCTGTTCCCTGTGACCCCTGACCTGAACCCTTCCCTGGGTCCAGAACACACCCAGTCCTCTCCTGCAGCACACCAGGGTGGATGGGCCCACGGGCTGGGCCTCAGGCCACCAGGCAATAAACAGAGCCTGCAGCAATGCCCTGCCAGCCCCAAGCGCCACCCCTGGAGCAGCAGACACCCACAGCACAAGCCCAGGACTGTCCTCCGCAGAGGCACAAGGGGACCAGAGCCTGGACGTGGGATGGCTGCCTAGAGGCTACCCATCTGGACACTGGCCTTCTACGGAGACAGTAGTGCCTCAACGGTGACCCCAAGTTGGGGTTTGGGGTGCTGAGGAAGGGTGCCCAGCCGAGAGCCCATTGGTGAAGCCCCCGTGTGGGGCGGTGGGACCAGTTCCTGCTGCCACAGGGCCCTGACAGACCTTGAGCGCCTTCGCTGGTTGTTCATACCCAGAGACCGTCCCTCGCATGTGCCCTGAGTCCTGGAGCCTCTGCGGTATCTGTGAGACTGTCCAGGACACTTGAGTGGCCCTGGCTCCTGGGCCTGTGTCCCACCCACATGAGGGTGACTGTAGAATCCTATGTTCATGTGACTTTGTGTGTGTGTGATGGGTGTGTGTTTGTCTCGGGATGGAGTGTTTCTGTGCCATTCTGTGCCCTTAGCGAGAGCACAGTGCGGATGGTGGCTGGGGAGAGCGGCCTGTGTGTGGCTATGGAGGGTACCTATACATCATGGTCTTCCTGTATGGACTGTGTTTTCAGGAGTGGGCAGCAGTGTATCTGACAACCTGTCTGTTTGGCTGTCTGAGGAGCACCAGGTCCTGTTCCAGGCTGTGGCAAGCTGGCCTGTGGCTCAGTCATCTGGTGTTGTGGAACAAGAGTCAGAGATGCTGGCACTGGGCCTCAGTGCGTGTGGTCTTTACCTCTCGGGGACAGCAGGCCAGGCCAGGCTGGGGCAAGCTGGGTCGTCTGTTATATGTGTGTGAGAGAGAGAGACAGAGAGAGACAGAGGGCCAGAGAGGCAGAAAGACAGCTGCAACTGTATGACAAGGGGGGGCCCGACCTCAGTGGGGTCTCTGTCTCCTACACACAGGGCGAATCACAGCCTGAAGCCTGAGTCTAAGTGTAGCCGAGCCCTGATCTCCAGCCAGGCCAGGGCCCCCACAGCCGCTGCCTGTTCCCTAGCCCGGGGAGCGGCTCCTGGCTGGACAGGGGGTCACAGCCCTTTCTCAGGGACACACCCTGATAGCACAATCTCTGGGCCACCCCAGGCCTCTCCTGGCTGGCCTTGCCCATCCTGGGAACCACCAGGCTGGGTGGCAGGGGAGGCGGGAGCCCGCCCTGGCTGCCGGCCAACCTGCCCAGGCTTCTCTGGTGCTGGGGACCCCGCCAGGCCTCGCTTGCTGTGACCCACCCCTGCCCCCGCATGTGGGAGCCCCGCCCCGCGTGGGGTCTGTGTACCGTTCGCTGTAGACCTTGTCTTCCGCAATAAACATGTGGATCCTGCCTCCCCTGTGGCCGTGGCTTCTGTGCACCACTGGGGAGGGCCGGTGACAGGGGTGGAGATGGAGGAAATGGGGGGTTGTAATGGATGGGGCACCCAAGACCACAAAGAAGCTTACTGGGTCAGTGAGAGCACCCACCTTTCCTGCCCAGTCTCTGCGCAGGGCAGGCTGGGAAAGCTCGTGGGCTCACTGTGTAGTTGGTACCACTGTATACCAGCTGGAGCCACTGAGTGTGGTTACTCCCACAATCCTTCCCTCTGATCCCCGAGGCCACATAGGGAGGCTAAGAACGGTGACTGTTCCTGCCAAAGTCAACTCCAAGCAGCCCTTTAACAAATCGGGCTTCCTGAAACCCAGCCAAGGGAGCCTAGAAGAAAGAACCTGCTTTCAGTCTAGGGCAGAAATCACGAGGTTCTGTGTAGTGGGAGCTGCGGGCTGCGTGCGTCCCTGCCGCCCCAGCTCCTGGTCGCCTGGCTAGCTCATGCCCCAAAATAACAACACACAAACTGTATTCTTTTAAACACTGCTTGGCCCATCATATCTAGCCTCTTCTCGGCTAACTCTCGCACCTGGACTAGCCCATTTCTAATAATGTGTGTAGCACCCCAAGGTGCGCTTACTGGGAAGATTCTAGCCTACGTCCATCCTGGGTCGGAGGTTCATCACATCTGCCCCAGAGAGCAGAGCTATCGAATCTGAGCTCACTTCCTCTTCCTCCCAGCATTCTGTTCTGTTTACTCCACCCACCTATGTTCTAACCTATGAGGGCCTGGCAGCTTCTTTATTTTTTAACCAATAACCAGCTTCCTCCATCATTTCCCCTTTTTCTGTTTAAACAAAAAAGAAAGGCTTTCACTTTAACATAGCAAAATTACATATTACAAAGCAGTTATCAAGCAAGAATTACAGTTACAATATTTACATCTACTTTATCTTTTATCATAACAAAAGAAAATTAAACTATCTATATATTCTTTAACTCCATCAAAGACTCCAGAAGGATATAATATTACCTAAGCAAACAAGAAATAAGCAACTTCCAAACTCTAGAAATGACAGAGACATCTCGCTGCCTTGACAGTCACCCAAAGTTTCTCTGTACCGTTGGGGCATCCATCTTCGGCCTACAGGCCCATAGTATCCAGCAGACATTTCCATGAAGCAGGAAATTTCAAAGTCAGTTCAGTCACTATCTGCTGTGTCCTGCAGAATGTCTCGCAGACTCCTTCATGAATCAGGAACCCCGAAAGATCATCTCACCTTTAGGCAAGTTCAGTAGTCCTCTCTGCGGGTTCTCTGTGTCCAGTTTATGCAACAGTCCAGGCAAGAGCAGTTTCTTGCCCAAATGGCTATCAAACTCCATAAGGATCTTGTTTGATGCCCATCTTTTTCTTGAAGTAGATTGGTGCTGCCAGGAGCAGACGTGTCTCATTGTCATGAAAAGTCCTAAGTTATTTATTTATTTTTTTTTTTGGTTTTTCGAGACAGGGTTTCTCTGTGGCTTTGGAGCCTGTCCTGGAACTAGCTTTGTAGACCAGGCTGGTCTCGAACTCATAGAGATCCGCCTGCCTCTGCCTCCCGAGTGCTGGGATTAAAGGCGTGCGCCACCATCGCCCGGCTTTTTTTTTGGTTTTTCGAGACAGGGTTTCTCTGTAGCTTTGGTGCCTGTCCCGGAACTAGCTCTTGTAGACCAGGCTGGCCTCGAACTCACAGAGATCCGCCTGCCTTTGCCTCCTGAGTGCTGGGATTAAAGGCGTGCGCCACTAAGTTATTCAAAACATTTAAAATACCATATTCTATAATCTTTTGAAAGATATGAAGAATGCCTATCTAAAATATATCTATGTACATCTAGAAAATCTAACTAACATGACTACAAACTTGACTATTATAGATGATTATCTATTAACAACCTATATACATTACATTTTTACATGAACTACACAATCACAATACCTTAATCAAGATCAGAAATACAGCCGGGCGTTGGTGGCGCAGGCCTTTAATCCCAGCACTCGGGAGGCAGAGGCAGGCGAATCTCTGTGAGTTCAAGTCCAGCCTGGTCTACAAGAGCTAGTTCCAGGACAGGCTCCAAAACCACAGAGAAACCCTGTCTCGAAAAACTAAAAAAAAAAAAAAAAAAAAAAAAAAAAGATCAGAAATACATATACATATAACAAAATTGACCTTAAAATCCATACCAATGCAAATTATTCATATCTATATCATATCCCCCTTTAAATGTAAAAGAACATTTATAAACAAGATTTGGGAACATGGACGCAGTTTTTTCTCTCCAAACTGCTTCCTGCTGAATGGGGGCGCTGTTAATCAGATATTTCAGGGTATAACCTGTGTGCTAGGTTCATCTCAGTCGTCAATTGAGTTAAGTAATTTTTTGAAGGTGTTCACAGCAACCTTTCAGGAGGGCATGGTCTATCATACCATATTGGGATGGAAGCAATCCGCAGGGTGTCATCGTCTGTGAAAACAAAAGAAGAATCTCTTTCCCAAAGTATCATGTCCTTAGATCCAAATTCTGAAGTCAAGGTATTTTCAAAATATCTATGTTGGATTAGTTCAGGAGCATTTATAAACAAATATCTTTTAGCAGCTGTTGTTCCTTCCTCAGCATTCAAACAATTCAAACAGAGCATAATAGCATACAGTATCAAAATTCTCTGTGTATTTTCCATCTTTGTGCGCTTTATTTTAACCTCTATCTTGTTTATTTTTACTTTTATTTTATATTCTCTGTATATCTTTGTCCTGGAATAACTCTGTAGACCAGGCTGTCCTTGAACTCTCAGAGATCCCTCTGTCTCTGCCTCCCAAGTGTTGGGATTAAAGGTGTGTACTACCACACCCAACTACTTCCTTATTTTTGTTTTTTTTACTTTTAAGAACTTTAACTTTTAGCCTGCATATATTTTTAAACACACTGTAAATCATTTAAAGTTTTCTTTGTCTTTGAATCTCTCTTTACTGTATATCTCTCTTTTTCTGACCACATGAGTCTTTAATTTACCAAACAATATCAGTAGGACTAAAGCCATGGCTTTGATGGCTGGATCCAGCCCATTCCTTAGGTTTCCAGCCTCATGGCGGAGGTACCGGCGGCTGTAGCCATGTTTATTGCCACAACTCTGTGGTGTTTCAAGGTCCCTGCCAGCAAGCAAGCTGCAGCAGACAACACTAAAGTCCTCTCTCTGTAGTCGGCCCTCCTGCCTCAAACAGTCAGAGTTTGCCCTGGCAGGACGGCCCAGAAAGCCCGCATTTTAAAACAACACAACTTTTTGCCTGCTACAGCTGAAAACAAACAAGCATGTTGTCAGCTTTTATTAATACCATTTAAGTGTTTCGTGGCAGGACCTCTTAAAAGAGCTTCAAGCTTTGCAGCTAAAGCTGAGTCAGGAAGCCTCTCTTAGATGAGAGCACTTGCTTGCCTCTAGCAAGCAGAGCATGCCCAAGAAATTGCTGCTACCACGTCAGGTGCAATTCTGTAGTAGGAGCTGCGGGCTGTGTTCCTGCCGCCCCAGCTCCTGGTCGCCTGGCTAGCTCATGCCCCAAACTAACAACACACAAACTGTATTCTTTTAAACACTGCTTGGCCCATCATATCTAGCCTCTTCTCGGCTAACTCTCTCACCTGGACTAGCCCATTTCTAATAATGTGTGTAGCACCCCAAGGTGCGCTTACTGGGAAGATTCTAGCCTACGTCCATCCTGGGTCGGAGTTTCATCCCGTCTGCCCCAGAGAGCAGAGCTATCGAGTCTGAGCTCACTTCCTCTTCCTCCCAGCATTCTGTTCTGTTTACTCCACCCACCTATGTTCTAACCTATGAGGGCCAGGCAGCTTCTTTATTTTTTAACCAATGACCTTCCTCCATCAGTTCTGATTCCAACATTTGGGGAGGGGGGGAAGACCCTGCCTCAAAGAAATAGGCAGAAAGTGAAAGGGGAGGACACTGACACCCCCTCACCGGCCTCTGCTGTGTGCACATGTATATCCGCACACATGCACACACATGTGCACAAACACACATGCACACACACGTATGTAAACATAAAAGCACATAGAAACAAAACCCTCAAACAGAACAACAAAAACAGGAACAAAGGAAAAAGGGCAGGACAGAGCCTAGACTCCCGGGTGAGGGGCTGGGGGTGTGGTCAGGGTGGAGCCCCGCCCAGATAGTATGATGCCATATACTCCATGCTCAGAACTGGAATAAAAGAACGTATTTCTCTTTCATATGCTTTGTCAAATATGGCTGTACCTCACTAGGTTGCTCACTGTCCTGGCATTCATGAAGCCCTGGGTGCCATCTTTAGTTCCGAAAAACTGGGCATGATGTGGTGTTCACAGGTGTGCGCACACACACACACAGGCATGCACATGTACGCACACACGTGAATGCTGGAGGTGGAGCAGACCAGTCCCTCCAGCTTTGCAGTGAATCAGAGGGCGGCCTGGGTGGTGGTGGCGCACACCTTTAACCCCAGCACTCAGGAGGCAGAGGCACGCGGATCTCTGAGTTCGAGGCCAGCCTGGGCTACAGAGCAAGTTCCAGGACAGGCTCCAGAGCTACAGAGAAACCCTGTCTTGAAAAATAAAAACAAAACAACAAAAACAAAAACACACAAGAAAACAAAAAACCTATAGTTTATGTTAGTACGGGCTTGGAACTCACAGTGATCCTGCTGCCTCAGCTTCCTGACCACTAGGAGACAGTGAGCATCATCATGGCATCCATGGTAACTTGTCTGAACATTTATCATGTGTGTGCTGGTCAGACATGGAAGTCCGTGTTCTCCTTCCAACACGTGGGCCCTGGAGCTTAGACTCAGGCTTCAGACTTTGCCGTCCGTCCATGCACTGAGTGTCTTGCCGGTCCTGGTATAATATTTTGGTTTGGCTTTTCGAGAGGTATAATGTTTTGTTGTTGTTTTTCTTTTTGTTTTTCCAGACAGGATTTCTCTGTGTAGCCCTGGCTGTGCTAGAACTCTCTCTGTAGACCAGGCTGGCCTCAAACTCGGAGATCTGCCTGCCTCTGCCTCCCGAGTGCTGGGGTTAGAGGCGTGTGCCACCACCACCCACAGGAACTTTTTTTTTTAAATATTTATTTACTTATTATGTATATAATATTCTGTCTGTGTGTATGCCTACAGGGCAGAAGAGGGCACCAGACCTCATTACAGATGGTTGTGAGCCACCATGTGGTTGCTGGGAATTGAACTCAGGACCTTTGGAAGATGAGGCAATGCTCTTAACCACTGAGCCATCTCTCCAGCCCCAGACGAAGGTTTTTAAAGATGACAAGAATCATAGAAACGGTCTGACGTGGTGGCAGCCACACCTTTAATCCCAGCACTCGGAGGAAGACAGAGGGGTGGATCGTGCCACCGCCAGTCTGTGAGTTTGAGGCCAGCCTGATCTACTACGTAATGAGACACTTAAAAAAATAACTTAAAACGGGGCTGGAGAGATGGTTAAGAGCACTGGCTGCTTTTCTAGACGACTGGGGCTCCATTCCCAGCACCCAGGCTCAAGGGATCCCATGCTCTTTTCTGACCTCTGTGGGCCTTCTACAACACGGTACACACACACACACACACACACACACACACACACAGACACAGACACACACACACTCATACACGTACACAGAGGCAAGACATCAGCACGTTATGGAAAAAATAAAAACAAAATAAAGTAAGTCACGGAAATGGAAGAGTGGTGGAGTTGAACCCCTGGGAAAGTGGGCGTGTCCACGGCAATAGCTGTTAGGGCTCCCTCTGGTGGCAGCTTGGCGCAGTCCTGCCTTCTGGGTCTACTTAGAAGTGCATGCAAAAAATGTGTAATTTTTTGTGAAATACATTTTAGAAAATTTATGTGCGTACGTGCACGACTATGCACGCTTGCTCTAGCATGTGTGTGTGGAAGTCAGACAACTTGTGACAGTCAGTTCTTCCTGTCCATCCTATGAGTCGTGGGAATTGAACAGGGTCCTCAGGCTTGGTGGGACATGCTTTCCCGGTTGAGACATTTCACCGGCTTCTGTTAGTGTTTTTATTTATTTGTTTATTAATTAATTAATTATTATATTTTTTTTTTGGTTTTTTTCGAGACAGGGTTTCTCTGTGGTTTTGGAGCCTGTCCTGGAACTAGCTCTTGTAGACCAGGCTGGTCTCGAACTCATAGAGATTCACCTGCCTCTGCCTCCCGAGTGCTGGGATTAAAGGCGTGCGCCACCACCGCCCGGCTAATTTATTTATTTTTAATTTATGAATATGTATGTCTGCATGAGGATGTCGGATCCCCTGGAACTGGAGTTACAAACACTTGCGAGCTGTCGTGTGGGTCAGGGAAATGAACCTCTAGTCCACCTGGAAGAGCAGCCAGAGCTCGCAATCTCTGAGCGATCTCTCGAGCATTAGTTAGTTTTTGAAACAGGGTCTCCTGCAGCGGTTCAATGGCTTCAAACTCACGGCGTAGCTCAACCCGACCTCAAACCTGGGGCAGTCCTCATTCCTCATTCTCCTACGTGTTGGAACATTAGGTGAGTGTCATGAAGCCCAGCTCTGCATCTAAACCACATCAGCTGGTGGGCCACAAACAGGTGACTTCTACAGTGGTTCCTGTTGAGGGTCTGGGAACAGCCTGGGTGGGCGCTCCAGTCTGGAAGGGAAGAACGCGACAGGAAGGTCCTGGGTTTCTCTGCACAACGCGAGCCTGTGTGTGTGACCGCTCGGTTGCTTCAGGGATGCCAGGATCCCAGGGGGCCCAGCGGGCAGACTGGCAGCTGGTAATCAGGGAACGTCAGTCCAGAGAAAGCTGAGGTCACCCACCGAGAGGCCCCCATCGGCCTTTCCCTCAGGGACATCCCAGACATTTCTACAGTTCCAGGGGAGCTCGGGGACAAAGCAGACCCGCGCTCCGTCTGGGGCATGATTCCCTGGTTCCACCGCAGCACACAGGAGGTTTGCAGTCAGTCTTGTCTCCACAGAGAGTTTAAGGTCAGCCTGGGCAGTTTAGTGACTCTTTCTCAAAATAAAAAAGAGGGACCGGGAGGTTGTGGTGCACACCTTTAATCCAGCACTCGGGAGGCAGAGGCAGATGGATCTCGGTGAGTTCGAGGACGGCCTGGTCTACAGAGGAAGTGGCAGGACAGCCAGGGTTATGTAGAGAAACCCTGGCCGGGGGGTGGGGTGGGGGGTGGGGGTGGGGGTGAGGAAGGGTGAGGGAGGTTGGTTGAGTACTACAAGCTCAGTACTACAAAAATTAAAAAAAAATTCAACAAATATAGAGAAGAAAATAGAGATAATACAGAAATAAACAAGCAAATGAAAAATTGTTACTAGCGCCATCATAACCTGGGTCCCTCCTCGAATTCGAACTCGAGCCTCGAAAACCACAGGCAGGCGTGCCTCCTGCCCCTGGCTCTCCCGCTTGGGTTCCGTACACACACGGGTGTTTTTCTAAAGCAGGTGCGAAAGCGATGGGCAGCGGGGGTGGATACTACCACAATACGTGATACTCATGCGTGAAAACGTCATAATGAAACCCATTATACTGCACAATGAATACACACCAATAAAATAAGCGCAAAAAAAAAAATCAAATCCAAACCATAACACGGGCCTGACGTCACGCAGCCCCTCTTCTGAGAGGCCCCTCCCAGTGCACCATTCTTGCCAATCTTAGGCAGCGTAACCCCGCCCTCAAGTTCACGAATGGCTTCTAGATGTGCCACTCCTGGGTATGCCTCGCCCACTCACGCCCGAAGCCCCGCCCCACTCCCCAAGGCTAAGCCTACCAGGCTGTCGGCCCAAAGCTCCGCCTCCGGCCCCAGCCTCCGCCATCCTGGCTTCTGATTGGTCTTGATGTTACAGAGGCACCGCCCTTATCGCGGAGGCCCCGCCCCGTGGAAGAGCCCTCTCCAGGCCCCGCGGTGCGTTTGGCTGAGAGGCGGCTGAGACACCGGCTAGAGACAGGTGAGCTGCGCGTGCTGAGGAGAATCGGGGTGCACAAAAGAGTGGGTTGCATCGGAGAGGACGGGGCAGTGCAGCCAGGGAGGAGTGAGGTGCAGCCAGGGACGATTGGAGCGCGGTCATGGAAGAGTGGGGTGCAGTCAGAGGAATGGGGTGCATTTAGGGAGGAATAGGGTGAAGTCAGACAAGAGTCGGGTGTATTCAGATGATAGGAGGCATGCGATGAGTGACAGAAGGGTGGGGTACAGTCAGGGGAGTGGGGTACATTATGAAGGAGCCAGGGAGGAGTGGGCAGCAGTCGGGGACGAATGGGGTACAGTTGGGGACGAGTTTGTGCGGTAGGGGAGGAATGGGGTCCAGTCAAAAAGGAATGGGGCGCTACCTGTTTGCTGTCTAATTGCACATGGACCAGCACCTTGGCCGCAAGGACCTTTCTTCCTCTCAGGGACGGAGGTCCACAGGCTTAGATCTTGGTGTGCACGAAGCTCCAATAGCTGTTTTAGAAACTTCCTGTGGGAGATTTAGGGGCAATGATGTTAAGGCGTGTGGGTGGTACACCTCTGCTGCTGGCGGATGTGGGGCTGTTGGCTGAACTGGGGCTGTGGTCCGGATGTTCCCACTGTCCTCCCAAAGGAGTGCAGTAGCAGCTAGCCTTGGGCAGGCTCCCTGCAGTGCCCAACCGGGGATTTATGGACTGAGCACAATCCTGGTGCAATCAAGAAGGCTGTGAGGGCCAAGGTGAGTGTGAGGTCAGGTTGTCATCGAAAGACAAAAAGGAATGGCCCTTGACCCCGCCACGCCACCTTGGTTTGAAGCCGGCCTGGGCTACATAGTGAGTTCCAGGACAGGCAGCGCTTAGCAGCGAGGCTGTCTCTGAATAACAACAGGTCCACTGACAGTTGGGTGTGAAGTTACCTTCTAGCCTGGGTGACTGATGAGGGGACATTGGGTCATATTCAGGGTTCTGTGTGGCCACCTCAAATCAGGGAGGTCTTGACATGCAGTGGGTGGAGGCCTGAGATGCTACACAGCACTTTGAGAGCCCAGAGCGTCCCTTCGAGAATGAAGGGCCGGAGGCCATGCGCAAAGCCTTGGAAACAGCTCGCTAGCTGAGAGCTACCCAGTCAGGTGAAGGTGTGTGGATCGGGACAGCGCTTCCCAGATTCCCCCAAGGTGCTCTGCAGTGCTGGGACTCAGGCATGCGATACCACACGATACGATTCCCAGCCACCCATGCCGTGGCTCTTCCAGGTGACTTGCTTTGTTTTGTTTTTGAGACAAGGTCTTCGGTAGCCCAGGCTTTCTCCAAGTTCATACTGAGCTCAGGGGGACCTTGACTCCTGATCCTCTTGTCTCTTTCTTGAGTGGTGGGATTACAAGCATAGGTCTGTGTAGCCCCCACCTTTTTTTCTCTTCTGAAACAGGGTCTTACTATGTAGCACAGCTGGCCTGGAACTCACAGAGATTCCCCCTGCCTCTGACTCATGAGCGCTGGCTTAAAGGAGTGGCCACAACACCCAGTTCCCTGTAACTTTAAGTTTGTGGGTAACTGTAACTGAGCCTGCATTGCAGGCACCGAGGTCTACCCAAAGTTCTGTTTCGTGAAGGATCTTGGGGTGCCCTGAAGAGTGTGGTGCATTTCTCGAGCATGGGGTCCTGGAGTGTGGAGCCACAGCCCAGGGGACTGATACCCGTGTACACAGTGCAGAATCATTTCTCTCTGCACACTGATTAGTAACAGAAAAAGTTGCCTCTGCCAAGGCATTGCCCCAGGTTTTCTCTTTGTGTTCAGAAATAGTGACTGTTTGAAATGACATTCACTGGGTTGGGGACATGGCCCAGGCATGCACCAGGCCCTGGATGCTGCTCCCAGTCATTTGAAAACCAAACATGATCCCAGAAGCAGGCAACTCTCTGTGGGTTTGAGGCCAGCCTGGGCTACATAGTGAGACACTGCCTCCGTTGGGGTTGAAAGAGACCTTGGAACTACCACAACCACCTCACCATCGACCGGGTTGTCAAGCCTGTGAAAGACCGGTCCTTTCCTTGGTTCCTCTCTGACTGGTGTGACTTCACCGTCACGCGGTCCGACAGGTCATCACTTGTTTTTCTCCTGTGGAAGGTTCGTCCCACGCTGGCTTCCATTAATGGTTGACCCCCGCAATGCCAGGGTCTAGTGGCTTTTGGGGCTTCCCGGACTGAGGCCTGGCTTCTGTTCTTGCATCTTGTCACCGTCCACACCTGTAAGTGTGAAGGCATAAGCCATGTGACAGAATGGTAGACACCTTAACTGCTTTGTGGACGGGCCCGCTCTCCCTGCTCCTGGGAGACCCGTCCTGTCTTCCTTATCTCCATCTGGGGGGAGCAGGGGAGAGGCTTCTAAAATGGTTACCAGCGTCTTCCTGAGGCTCTGAAAAGTAGATGATCTGATCGCTTCTCCTATTTTAAACGCAGGTCTGATCTGCATATTTTAAAATTCACCATTTGAAGCATAATAATTCAGGTTTCCCTGAGCATCTCTTTGCAGCCATGATCTATGCATGACAGTCTGGTACTGTGTCGTCACCCCAGGTTGGTGTCTGCTCCCCTGAGCTGTCACTCTGCCCCTCCCAGCCCCTGGCACCTAAGGCACCTTCCTTCTGGACTCTCCTGGAGCTCTCTGTCCTTAGGGAAGCTTTCAGAGCTGGCACTGTTCGCAGCCGTGCGGTATTCCGCCCACCATGTGAGTGGACCACACTGCATCTCCAGGTCACCAGGACTGTTTCTGTCCTTCGTTTGTGACCTGTGACATGGAGTGATGGTCCTGTCATAGGTGACTTACTGAACCGAACTTGGGCTGTTCATTGTTTTTTCTTTCTGAGGTGAGAGTGTGAATTTGTCTGCTTCCTGTCCTGGTCTTTTTCATCTCAAAGCTACAACACTCAGAGCTGTGTCCCCTTGGTGGGGGCCATTGAGACCTGCTTTCTTTGATTCTTCATTACCAGGTCAAGAGCTAGCGGTTGGCATCAGGGTCTCACTAGGACCTTAGTGGCCCTCTGGAGACCCTCGCTAACAGCTACCACCCCAGCTCCACCCACCCCCAAAGCCCTGTCACTCCAAGAACATTCCTTTCTCAGTCCAACAAAGGCGCTTTGTCCTTGTTGGCCTGTGCTGAACCTCAGAACCCATGCCAGGTCACAGAGTCACGTGATCTGAGGAGCGTGTGTCTGTGTGTGTGTGTGTCTGTGACTGTGTATGTGTGTGGTGTGTGTGTGGTGATGTGTGGTGTGTCTGTATGTGTGTATGTGTGTGTGGTGTGTGTGTGTCTGTGTCTGTGACTCTGTATGTGCGTGTGTTTGTGGTGTATGGCATGTGTGTTGTGTGTATGTGTGTGTGGTGTGTGTATGTATTTATGTGTGTCTGTGACTCGGTGTGTGTGTGTGTGGTGTGTGTGGTGTGTGTGGTATGTGTATGTGTGTGGTGTTGTGTGTGGTGTATGTGTGTGTGGTGTGGTTGTGTGTATGATTCTGTGTGTGTGTGGTGTGTGTGGTAGTGTGTGGTGTATGTGTGGTGTGTGTATGTGTGTGTTGTGTGTGTTGTGTGTGTTGTGTGTGTGTCTGCTGTATGTGTGTATGTCTGTGACTCTGTATGTGTGTGTGTCTGTGACTCTGATGTGTGTGTGTGTTTGTGGTGTGTGTGATGTGTTGGTGTGTGGTTGCATGTGGCCTGGGGCAGTGGATAGAGGTGGGAGGCAGGACTCTGCTGTCTCCCAGCACTTGGAGACATGGTGCTCTGAGGCCTAGGGACACACTAGGTATGTGAGACTGAGCTGCCTGTCATTCCAGCACTTGGGAGGTGGAGGCAGGAGGATCATGGGTTCCAGGCTAGTCTGAGCTCCGTAGTGAGATCCTGCCTGAAAACCCAAAGCCGAGGGCTGGAACATGCTCAGCTGTGAGACCGCTGACTGCACAGCGTGAGGACAAGTTCAGATCTAAAGAGCCCTCATCAACAGCCGGCATGGCCACACAGATGTCGAGGCCCCTGTGGCTTGCTGGCCTCCAGCTGAGCTCTGGAGCTCTTAGCTCAAGGAAATAAGGCAGCAGGATAGGAGACAATGCCCGCATCCTCCTCCGGCTCTATCTGTGTGCACACACCACATACACGCGTGCACTAACAACCCAAACCAAAGTCCAACCCCCACTTCAGACAGGGTTTGTCTGTGTAGCCCTGGCTGTCCTGGAACTCACTCTGCAGACCAGGCTGGCCTGGAACTCAGAGATCCTCCTGCCTCTGCCTCCCAAGTCTTGGGATTAAAGGCATGAGCCATCTTCTTCTGATTAAAATAAAAAAAAACCCACATTTTTTTTGTGTGACCCAACAAGTCATTGCTGCAGGGCAGAAGTGGACGTAGGGGTCAGGGCCCAGGCAGAAAAGTTGGGTTGGAGCACTACTTGTCCAGGGCAAGATGTGGCCATAGCCTCCTGCTTTTCCAGGTTCTTCTATGTCACCCAGAGTGGTTGGGTGTGTGACTAGCATCCTGAGTTAGGGTGTTTTGGGGGGGCTGTCCTAGGGGTGTCCCTGGAATCCACCCACTCCATGCCATGAGCTCCTCTGGTTGGCTCCCCACAGTTGAGAGTCCCCTGGGTTTAAGATGGCCCCCAGATCAAACTCATAGCCTTCAGTGAGACCAGACTAGACCAACAGGGTCAGGATCCCTCTATGCGGAGAGCTGGGTTTGGAAACAGGGTTTAGGACTCTGGCTGCATCACACACCCAGCAGGCAGGAAGCTCTGGGATCCGTCCACAGCACCATAGAAACCAGACGAGGTGACTCACTGGGAGGCAGAGGCAGGGGGATCAGAAGTTCAAAACCAGCTTTGGCTACATAGTGATGTTTGGGTGGAAATGCCACCCCAGCCCCCAGAGCCCCTATACCCAAAGAGTCTGGAATGTTTGGGTTAAGGCTTCATCCCAGCCCCTGGCATCCATCTACCCAGAGAGTCTGGAATCTTTGGGTGGAAAGTTCTATCCCAAGCCCCATCCCCAGGGAGTGGCCTCAGTCCAGACTCCACCCCCCAAGAAAGCCTGCCACATGGTGACCCCTCCCCAGAGGTGCTCAAGACCACTCCCACAGGATATTTACACAGCCCCCCAGAGAACAAACACATGGTTTTCCGGTTTCACTTCCCTGCCACTCAGGAGCGCTGGCCTCTATTAAACCCGGGCTTTTTCTAATTTAGTTTGATTTGGTCTGATTTGGGTTATTGGATCAGCAGAGAGATTTACTGGGCTGCAAAAGCTTTTCAGCTGAGTCTGAGACAGCCTGGGCTACGTGAAACCCTATCTCAGGAAAAAATATTTATTTAGCTTGACATGGTTTAACTGTGTGGTGCAGGCTGGCCCGGAAGCCTCACCTCCCAGGCCTGCACTCCCACATCCCATACAAGGCAGCGATTAGAGCTCTTTGTTTCACTGTTGGAGCCTTTCCCAGACTGAATCCATTCCCTTCCCCCACATCTCAGATCCCCCCCGCCCCCCCAGCTGCATCCACCAGCTGGCTATAGGGTCATCCCTGTCCCCCTGCCCCCACCTGATAATAGTCCATTGTATGAGGAACCCAGGTTGTGTGGGTTCACTCATCTTTTTGGGTGGTTGCTATCTTCAGGCTGTTTTGGAAGACAACCCCCCATCCCCACCCCATACCATCTATTGAGGAATTTTATTATTTTGTTTTTCTGAGGATGAGTGTTTTTATCTTTCTTGGCCTGAGAATACCCCAGGAAGCACCCAGAGGGTCCATTAGCCTCTGTCAAACCCAGGGATGGCTTAGATGGTCTTCTGGGCCTCCGGGGAGTTCCTCCGTGTGTCAGAGGCTCTTTCTAAACCTGGGCTTCAGGGATCTCTGTCAACCCAGTTCTTGCCCTTCCACTTGGTTGGCCTTCGTGCCCTGTGCCCGACTCCTGTGGGACCAGCCAGCCTCGCTGCTTCTGGGACTCTGCGTGGGCAGGGCAGGTCCTGGGGGGCTGTGGGTAAGGGCACCTGCCTTGCAGTGTGTTCAAATACCCAGCAAACCTGTAAAGTCCAGGTGTGAACGCGCGCACGTCTGTGACCCCGGGTGAGGCTGTCTCTCCCCATCGCTGGGGCTCCATGTCCAGTCAGCCTGAAGAAGAGGAAGGTGCCAGCCCAGCGAGAGGCCCAGCCCACTGAAGGCTCAGCTCCTCGAGACGAAATGCCCAACCAGATAACTTGGGGGTCATCGAAAGGAGGCTGACCCAGAGAAGTGAAAACAGATCTGAGATCAGTGAATGCCATGCTCCGAGGAAGTGGAGCCCATGGGGCCAAGATATAAAGGAAGTCAAATAGAAGATGGGTTTCATGGCGCACGCCTTTAATCCCAGCACTCGGGAAGCAGAGGCAGGTGGATCTCTGTGAGTTTGAGGTCGGCCTGGTCTATGGAACTAGGACAACCAGGGCTACATGGAGAAGCCCTGTCTGAAGAAGAATAGAAGAAGAAGAAGAGGAGGAGGAGGAGCAGGAGGAGAAAAATGAATATTGTGGAATCTTCTATAACTTTCTGGAGTCTTTCAGAACTTCTGGGACCGTGACAGAGTGAAACCATGCCCTTGTCTTAAGTTAATATCGTTATTGTGTATAGAATATGTTAATCTTTATTTTTCACTGATATAAATAAATATAAAAATGGCTATTAAATTTCCATTCTACTTCATGAAAAAAAATCTTTATTTTTCATCCCCACTGCCATCTCAGACATGGACAAACCAATGACAGGATTAAGGGAGCTGCAGGCAGAGGCTGTGCCGGCACACTCAGGAGCTGGGCTTCTGTAGAGACTGGAGGCCCTCCAGGGAGGTTGCTGTTTCTGGGGTGGGAGGTGGCCTTGCGAGGCTGAAGGCATGGAACCCTCCCAAGGCTCCTGACCAGATAAATGCCTGGTGCGCATCTTGGGCTCTGCAGCGTGCTAGGGGTGTCCCCGGCCTTCACCCACCCATGCCAGGAGCTCCCCAGAGGGACCATTTCTGTCCTCAGATGTCCCCCAGTATCTTAGCGACAGGCTCACTGTTAACCCTGGAAGGAAGACCCGCATGCCATGCACACGCCTGAGCTTGGACTCAGGCCTGGGATGCCCCCCATGGTGACGTGGCCTCTGCCAGGGATCCCAGCAGTGTGTTTAGAGGTGTAATTAAGTGGCCGTGTTTTCTCTGGGGCGGTGACACAGATCTGTCCCTCCCTTCAGAGCTGACAGCAATTTAAAAGAGAGACTTAGGGGTCCTTGGGGACCGAGGAGTTGTGTGTGAGATCTGTGTCTTAGCATGTCTCCCTCAGGTTGCCCAGAACCCCACTATGCAGGACCAGCACCCGCACGAGCCAGTGCTCTGCAGGCTGGTCAGAAGGTGCTGAGCTGAGGTGCACGGGATCTACTGGGGGGCAAGGGAGACAGGGATGGAGGGACTGTGTGCGGTGCGATGTGTGGGGGCTGGGGGCGTGGTCAGGGTGGAGCACGGGTCTAGCCTGTGTCAGGATGTTCAGATTGTGGCTGCTGTGATTTATTTTTGGTTTGCGGGCTTTTCCTTCTGTCTGGCCTCTGCCTCCTTCCCAGTCTGCCTATCCTGTCTTACACAGATTCCTGTCAGTCTCTTTAAGACTCTCCTAGCTGGAGAGATGGCTCAGCGGTTAAGAGCACTGCCTGCTCTTCCACAGGTCCTGAGTTCAATTCCCAGCAACCACATGGTGGATCACAACCATCTGTAATGGGGTCTGGTGCCCTCTTCTGACCTGCAGGCGTACACACAGACAGAATATTGTATACATAATAAATAAATAAATATTTAAAAAAAAAAAAAAGACTCTCCTAATCGCCTTACCTCTTCAGCATGTGAAGACCCCTTTCCATCCTCTGAGGTATCTCTCAAAATATTCCCGCACCCTGGGCTGTGTGAACACAGTTCCAAGTCATTCTTTATGACTGGACTTGGTGGCGCAGACCAGTTATCCCAGCACTTGGGTTTGGAGGCAGGAGGATCAGAAGTTCAAGCTCGTTCTCAGCCAGTCTGAGCCAGCCTGGGCTACACGAGACCAGCCTCTGCTATCCACTTGGGCTCGGTCCCTTGCTAGTGTTCTCGCGCGCGCGCGGCTCAGCAGTAACACACAGCCAGGTTGGCAAAGCCGGAGCACTCAGCTTTGAACGGACGATGCCGAGCTAAATCGGGCGCGTTGTGCTCCAGGAGGATGTGTTGGTTCGGTTGTGTTTTGGGGGAGGGGACAGTGTGTTTCCTCCTGTGACTGTGTCTCAGAATGGTTCATTGAGGAATGCGTAGACGGGTTCGCAGCTGCGCACAGCCTGACACAGTCTCTACAGCGCTCTCCGTGTGTGACAGCGTGACCGTCCCCCCCCCCATGTGTAAAACTCTAGCTTTTTAAAAAGTCTATTCTCAACCCAAGCAGACCGGGATGTGTTAGAACACTTCTGTTTTGAAGGCGCGTCACAGTATGTATAACAGCATCGTGTCGTTTCCTAACCAACAAAATTCTCAAAACGGCTCAGTTTTCAAGCCTGTGCCCAAAGAGTGAGCATACTGAGGAGGCAGGACACGCAAGCTGTTCTTTGTTTATTCTGGGTACCATTCAGGGTTGGCTTCTCAGGAGTGAGAGTGTATCAGTCAGCCAACACTGTGTAACAAGCAGCACCAGGTCCTACATTTAAACCATCTGTTGCTTATTGTGGTATGCTTTCCTGGGCTAGGACTCCAGATGTGGTTTAGCAGATGTGTTTGGGGCTCTCTGGGGTTGCTGGGTAGGTATTGGGCTGGGGTGATGTCTGCTTCTCTAGGGAGGGACTCATACAGGCCATACCTGAGACCCAAAGCTTCCCTTGCAAGACACAGGTCTGAAACCTCTTTGGAAGACAAGGATTTAGAGCCGCTGCCAGCTCTTCCTGCTCAGAATCACCCACTGACACCAGGCTGATTTTCCACATTGCCAGGCTGCACAATTGAGCCATTGTGTGTGACTAGTGTCCTCTTGTGCTTTAAGAAATGCCACATGATGCCATTTTACTGTGAAAGAGTTGTCAGGATGCCTATTTAGAGGGAGGTTCACCAAGTTAATTCCACTGATTTTTCTTTTTTTTTTCTTTTTCTTTTTCTGTTTTTTTTTTTTTTTTTTTGACAGGATTTTATTCTGTGTAGCTTTGGAGCCTGTCCTGGAACTTGCATTGTAGACCAGGCTGGCTTCGAACTCACAGAGATCCGCCTGCCTCTGCCTTCTGAGTGCTGGGGTAAAAGCATGTGCCATCCCATCGGCTCTACTGGGGTTTTTTTTGGGGGGGACGTAGGAGGTTGAGATAGGGTCTCTTGTAGCTCAGGCTGGCCTTGAGCTTGTGATCCTCCTACTCAGCCTCCTGAGTGCTGGGACGTCGTGTGTGTTGTCACGTGTCTTACCTCCCACTGTCTGTCTTCTGGAAGAAAATGAGGGAAGAGCTGGCATGTCTTCAGGTAGGACAAGAAGCAACAGCCACTTGGAAGTTGTCTTTTGACTATGCGTTTCCTTTTTTTATGCCAGTTCCAAGCTGTGTGGCTTTGATGAACTTCTTAAAGTCTCTGAGCCTCAAATGTCCCACCAGAGAAACGTGCTTTGATGACAGCTGTGTGCCACCTTGCCCCATGCAGGGGGTGGAACTCCAGGCTCTGCACATGCCAAGGGGTGCTCTACCCGCTGAGCCCCACCTCCAACCCTTCTTTAGTAATATGCACACATGAATATCTTTTATTTTTGTGTACAGATGTTTGCTTATGTATGTCTATGCACCACGTTGGGTGTAGTCCCTGCATAGGTCAGTAGAGGGCGTTGGATCCCTGGGAACTACAGATTCCCAGGGACCCAGGTTGTGGGTGCTGGGAATCGAACCTGGCTCGTCTGTTAGCTGGTGTGCTATCCACCGAGCTAACCTTCTGCTCTGCTTGGGGCTGACCTCAAGTTCATGGCCTGAGATCAGGTCATTCTGTCCCTCTCATCTGCCAGCATTTTTTAGACCTCCAGAGAAGGGGCTGAGGTCACTGTGCGGGCATCAGGCTGGCTGAACTCGAAGGGCAGGCGCGGGAAGGGCAGGTGAGGGAAGGGCAGGCGCGTGGGCACACACAGCAGCAGGTGTTTCCCGCTGCTCGAGGCTTGGAGCCCACAGCATCTGGGATGAGGCAAGAGGGTAGCCAGCCCTTCCTTATGCCAGACCTTAAGGCGACCCTCAGCATTGCATCCTGTGTCTCCACGCGTGACTTGGTAACATAATACAGAACTTGAAATCTCAGAGGGAGACAGACTCAGGTTGTCACGAATGGGGGAGGGGTGATGTCATTCGCCTGGGCTCCATGGGGGCTGGGAACTCAGCTCAGCACCCTGCAGATCCCAGCACTCCCCACCCAGAACAACCAGGAAGTGTTCGCACTGCCAGGGAGGAACCCAAGGTGAAGGTGACTCAGAGATGAGAGAGCCTTTTGTGCCCGGAAAGTCGGGAAAGGCGGCCGCCAGAGCCAGGGCCACCAGCTCAGCAGGTTCAGCTGACCTTGCAGAGCGAGGCACAGCTGGGCCCCAGAGCTGGTGACAGCTCAGCCAGTCTCCAGTACTGTGGAGGACAGGGACCCATGGCGGGTCTACTTGTCTGAGAACAGGGTCTCACGTAGCCCAGGCTGGCCTCAAGCTCACCGTGGAGCCCCATGCTGAGTGCCAGGGTGACAGGCAAGCGCCCTCACACCTGACTTATGTGCAGGGAATGGAATCTGGCTTTGCGTGTAATGGGTGAGCCTGTCACCCACTGAGCCTCGTCCTCAGCCCCTTCAATAAAACAATAAGCTGACAGTTTGCAGTCCCTCTGGGACTTTGAGCTCGTGAAGGAGGGCCGTGCTGTGCACACAGTGTCATGGAGCCAAGAGGTCCCTGTTGTGTCTGCTCAGCTCCCCTAGACAGTGGTGAAGGAACAAGGTGGCTGCGCCTCTCAGTGGACTTGTTGACAGGAGTAAACTGAGGCCACATTTCACCTGTGGCTTTGATCTGACTCCTTTAAATCTGCACGACTGAATCCAGTGACCCCAAGCCATTTTGTTTGTTTTCAACACCAGGCATTGAACCCCGTGCACACCAGGCACTGAGCCCCGTGCACACCAGGCACTGAACCCCGTGCACACCAGGCACTGAACCCCGTGCACACCAGGCACTGAACCCCGTGCACACCAGGTACTGAACCCCGTGCACACCAGGCACTGAACCCCGTGCACACCAGGCATTGAACCCCGTGCACACCAGGCACTGAACCCCGTGCACACCAGGTACTAAACCCCGTGCACACTAGGCAAGCATTCTACCATTGGCTGGATTTGGTGGTGCACGCTTCAGGAGGATGAGGTCGGAGGATCTCTGTGAGTTTGAGGACAACCTGGTCTACGTTGTGAGTTCTATGCCAGCCTGGGCTACATAGACCCTGTCCCCAAAATTGAAATTTAGTCATCAGGCTTGGCAGCAGTGCCTTTACCTGCTGAGCCAACTCACTGGCCCTCTTCCATGCTTTATTTTGAGACGAAGGCTGGCTGGCCTTGGACTCCCTCTGTGGCTCAGGCTGGCCTTGGGATGGTCTTGCTCTTGTTCCATAGCCAGGCTTATTCACTGCTGGTTGCTTTGTTATTGTTATTTTGTTTTTCTTAAACAGGGTCTCACTGTGCTTGTCCAAGCTGACTTCAAACTCAGAGCAATCCTTCTGCCTCAGCCCCACCCATACAGACTATAGGTTTGCACTGCCAGCACTCCATTCTTTCAATCATTCTGATTCACTCTGGTTTTCTAGAACTTTCCACCCATAAAGCTGCTGCTGTCTTCCAGTCCAGCCCCAGCTGCACCCTCCACAAGGCTCACGGGTGGCTCACGGGTGAGGGCACCCTGCTGCCACATCCACCCTCGATGTTCTGAAAGCTTCCTGCAGCACAGCCCCCCACATGGGGACCAACCATCTCTCCCACCTGTCCCCTCCCTGAGCCCATCCCTCTCTAATTTGCATATTCTGTTTTTAGCATTTTTTTCTGGATTTTACATAATCATGTCATTAGGAGGCTGTCATGGGAACCAAACGCTCCCTTTTCAAAGTACCTTCTGGAGCTAATTGCATGTCTACTATCTCCATTTCTTTTGAAAATGAATTTTACATTTTGGGATATATTGACTGAACAAGCTACTTTAGGAGGCCAGGACAGAGGAGTCCCCGCATGCCCCCAAATGATGTCCGCATGACTTAGGTCTTAGGGTGACCCCTTGTTGCTCCCACAGTGAAGCAAGGCTGAGCTCCTGTTAGTCTTCCCCAGGACGCTCCCTGTTAGGGTCCTAATCCAAGGTCAGGCCAGCTTTGTTGTGACATCATACCCTGAGGACAGTTCTTCTTCAGACTTTGTTTAGATTCACTGGGGCATGTTAAGGAGTCTTGGGTAGAGGTCTGAGAATATCCGCTCATTGTGAGCAGCCCAATATTTTCCGTTATCCTTCTCTACCTAGGACTCAATGATAGAGCCCCGCCTAGAACCCGCAGTGAGGGCTGGGGGCGTGGTCAGGGTGGAGCCCCGCCTAGAATCCCCAGTGAGGGGCTGGGGCTTGGTCAGGGTGGAGCCCCGCCTAGAATCCCCAGTGAGGGGCTGGGGGCGTGGTCAGGGTGGAGCCCCACCTAGAATCCCCAGTGAGGGGCTGGGGGCGTGGTCAGGTTGGAGCCCCGCCTAGAATCCCCCCAGTGAGGGGCTGGGGCGTGGTCAGGTTGAAGCCCCGCCTAGAATCCCCCAGTGAGGGGCTGGGGGCGTGGTCAGGTTGGAGCCCCACCTAGAATCCCCAGTGAGGGGCTGGGGGCGTGGTCAGGGTGGAACCCTGCCTAGAATCCCCAGTGAGGGGCTGGGGTTTAGCTCTGCTGTGAGTGGGGAAGCCATTGGTTCAATCCTAGACTACAAAGGAACAGGCTGTGGATGGGCACGCAGAGCTACAGCGGCCCTGAAGATAAGCCAGGCACTGAGGGTTTGCTGTCCGACCTCTGCAAGGTGACTCTGTGGGTTCCTGTGCATCTCTTTCTTTGGACAAAGGTGCTCTTTAGGTTTGTTTTTTTTTTTTTTGGTTTTTCGAGACAGGGTTTCTCTGTGGTTTTGGAGCCTGTCCTGGAACTAGCTCTGTAGACCAGGCTGGTCTCGAACTCACAGAGATCCGCCTGCCTCTGCCTCCCGAGTGCTGGGATTAAAGGCGTGCGCCACCACCGCCCGGCTTTACGTTTTTAGCTTCCATTCCTGCATCATATGTGCACGTGCCTTGATGCGTGCGAGATTCCGGGGACAACTTGTGCCGCTCAGTCTTCTTCCACCACCTGTGGGTCCCAAGGACTGAACTTGGGTTCACAGGCTTGGCGGTGAGCACCTTCACTCTCTGAGCCATCTCGCGGCCACGGCTCTTTAGGTTTGAATGGAAATTAGCTTGTGCAGGTTTCTATTCTTGTCCAAAGTGGACCGTCCTGCTGTCCATGCTGTCTCCACACACCAGTTCCCATCAGTGGTGGGTGACACTGTCAGGTGACTCTGCCCCTCTGGATGCTGGGCCATGGCACGCCAGGGGAGTTCCTGGCATGGAGTTAGTGGAAACCAACGACTTTCTGAGCATCCGTAGGGTTCAGTGCGTGCCCCCAACCCACGGTGTACCCAGTGCCTGGGGGACCCCATCCTGACCATGAATGAGATCCAGTTGCCTTCCAGCTGATCCTGAGGTGGGCAGGGAGCCTCCACCTGGGCGGTGCTGGCCTTAGCTGGGCATGGTGGCACATGCTCATCCCTGCAGAACTGGGAGCTGAGGCAGAAGGATTTCCAGGAGTTTGAAGTCAGCCTAGACTATAGTGTTGAGACGTTCAACCCAAAGCATAAAAGACCTTGAACGGTTGGTGTTCAGTCCTGAACTCAGCTGTCCTTGGGTCCTGTCTGTTTGGAGCTGTGACAGAGCCAGCTCTGGGTCCAGTCACCTCACACCCTGGTCCCTGCCTGCTTCGTGCTCTCTTGCCTGTGCCCTGCACCCCATGCAGAGGAAGCCGTCACCCTCTGCTCCCTGCCTTGGCAATCAGTGTTCCTGGGTGACATATTTAGATGGTTGCTATGGTGATGAGGTTGACAGCTTCATGTGGCACAAAAGACGGGCCCGCTTTGCTATATCGAGCCTGCAGAAGACCGGGTGCCTGTGCCACGTGCCCCTGTCAGCGTAGGAAGGGAAGGGGGCTCAGACAGCCCGTCCCACCCACTCGCTCCCCACGGAGGAGCGGCGACCCGCTGGAGGAGGTATGACTGTCACCTTGAGAGATGTGTAGGGAGGAACAGGGCTCACTTAGGGGTGACTGGGTCCTCCAGGGGACACTGGGCTATGCCTGGGGACGTGTGTGGCTACCCAAACTCAGAGTGTCCTTGGCATGTGGCGGGTGGAGGCCAGAGATTCTGTCGCGTATAATCAGGACCCAGGGTACACGCTGAAAACGGTGCACGGTGTCCCCAGGCTGTGGGAAGCTGGGTCCTCTCCTTGCTCTGCCCATGGCTGTGACAAGCACCTGACACAGGCGGCTATGGAAGCAAGGGTTTCTCCTGTACGGTTAGCACCCTCCATCGTGGCCACACCGAGTCCGCAGTCAGGAAGCAGAGAGAGGCGATCGCTGGGCTCCGCCCACGATCCCAGCCCACGAGATGGCATTGCCGCGTGCAGGGACACTCGTCGATACCTTCTCAAGGTGATAGTGACAACACCAAGGTCACACTGAGACAGGAGGGTAACTGTGAGCTCGAGGCCAGCCTGGACTGCACCGTGGGATCATGGGACCCCTTCCTCTGGGCCTCCCTGAGAAAAAGTAAGGCAGCCTGGTCCAAGGGGGAATCGGGATGGATTTTGTTTGCTGTTCTGGGCTGGCCTCGAACTCACAGAGATCTGTCTGCCTCTGCCTCCTGAGTGCTGGGGTTAAAGGCGAGCGCCACCACTGCCCGTTCATGCCTTTCAGAGACCTTGGCCCAAAGGGTATCACAGCCATTGGTGAGAGAGATGAAATTTGGGGCCATGGCTGTTGGGGCTTAAAGAAATCAGCTAAAAACTTAATGTCAAAAAATTCCTTTTTAAAACCAGCTCTGACTGAGACTGGGGGATTAGTCGCTGGAACTGTGGAACTGGGGTTCGATTCCCGGCATCCCCATGGTGTTTGTGACATCATCTCTGGGCTCTGGTGATCCCTTCTGGACTCTGAGGGCGCTGCATGCACTTGGTCAGTGTGTGTGTGTGCGTGCCTATGTGCATGGGCATGCATCTGCATGTGTACGAGTGTGTGCGTGTAAGAAGTTTCCTCGTGCCCCTCGGTGGCCCATAGAGTGGATGACAGGGATCCTCACGACACTGCTTTCCGAGTGGTCACAGAAACCAGAGCTGCAGCGTCCTCTCCGTCCTGCACCGGGTGATCTCTGGGACAAGAGTGGCTCTTGCGGGCTCCAGGCGATGAGTGGGTGTGGCCGGGGTCCTGCGTATTCCCCTCCCTGTGGCCCCGTGTCCCACCCTGGGGGACCCTCTGCGGTCTGGCCTAGAGCGTGGAAGGACTGGGGTCTGTCTCAATGACTGCCGGGGTGTCCTGCCCCAACCAGCCCTCTTTCCCTGTGGACACTGCTGCCCCTGCGTGACAAAGGTAGGAAGTGGGCACAGGGTCCTTGTCGGTCCCGGGTCATCCACTGGGGTCCTGGAGTCACTGTGACTAGACTGAGTCAGGACGACCTTGGAGACCCACAGAGCTGTCTGGGGATGCGGGACAGAGTGGACGCTGCTCAACCCCCTCAGGGAACCAGCTCGAGACCCGCCTAAGAGGACCCTAAATTATTATTTAGAATTCGGGCCTTGCTCCTTCACCATGAGCCCCAGGCATGTGGCTCTGCCCGCCCCCCGCCCCCCGCCCCCCGGTTTCTGGGGCCAGCTGCTCTCCCTCTGCACTCAGCATGCGCCTCAACTCCTCCAACGACTTAGTGTCCAGCCTGGGTGTGAGCACGTGTGCAACTCTCAGTTGCCTGGGTTCGTGTGAAGTGGCTGGGGTCGTCCCCGTGGATGGGCGTGTTGCTCCAGCCGGGCCTCGGTGCAAGCAAGAGTCCAGCCGCTTCCTGTAGCGGCGCTGCCACCTGCAGGAGGCAGCCGGTATTGCAGCTGCATTTGCAAAACCAAAAACCTCAGAAAGGTACTTGAATAGAGCGCTCTCCCAGCATGCACCAGGCCCGGGGCACCGCATAAGCCAGCCTAGGCTACATAGTGAGTGAGGACAGCCTGGGCTCACGAGACCCCCTCTCAAGAGGGAGAAAGATAATATTTTAGGGCTGGAGATAAGAGCACTGACTGCTCTTTCAGAGGTCCTGAGTTCAATCCCCAGTGCCCACGTGGTGGCTCACAGTCATCTATAATGAGTTTGGTGTCCTTTTCTGGCCTGCAGGCATACATGTAGACAGAATACTGTATACATAACAAATAAATCTAAAAAAAGATAATATTTTAAAAAGGGTTTATAGCCTAACATGTGATCTCAAGTGCTGAACTAGCAGAGGCAGGAGGATTGTGGGTTTAAAGTCAAATACATAGTGAAATCTTGCATCAAATAAAATAATATAAAATAAAGTAAGGGCCGGGCGGTGGTGGCGCACGCCTTTAATCCCAGCACTCGGGAGGCAGAGGCAGGCGGATCTCTGTGAGTTCGAGACCAGCCTGGTCTACAAGAGCTAGTTCCAGGACAGGCTCCAAAACCACAGAGAAACCCTGTCTCGAAAAAACTAAAAAAAAAAAAAAATAATAAAATAAAATAAAATAAATTAAAGTAAGGGCTGGCTAGAGGGCTCAGCAAATAAAGGAGCTTGCTGTCAAGCCTGAGGTCATGAGTTCGAGCCCTAGAACCCACAAGATGGAGGCACACACATACACACACACACACTGAATGTGTCTTTGGGGGTTAAGGTTGAGAAATAGCGCAGAAGTGCCCTTCTTTCTCCAGGAATCATGCTGGTCAAGTCCAGCATATATTGAGCTCCCACTGTATACAAACGCTTTCTAGAAATGCCCTGGTGTGACTCTCAGGAGAGGCGCACGGGGACCTGGGAGGCCGGCCACCGCCCTCTGATGGGCAGTCCCCTGCCTCTGTTCTGTCTCTGACCCGTCCATTCCCACCCGCCACTTCCCTTTCAAATGCGCAGTAGATTAATTATGAATTCCGCCTCATTCTTTCGGTAAATTGCTGTTCCCATCCGGCCCGCGCAGGCCGAACCCCACAGCTTGTCGGGACCCCCGACCTGACGCCCGCGGTGCCAAATTAACGCCCAGTGTTTCTCTTCCAGGGAGCGAAGGCTTCTGGTTGGAACCTCGGTGCTGGGACGGTGGACTCGGTGCAGGTAGGTGCTGTGCTCGGTGCCTTGCTGGGCTTTGAAGCCTGGGTGGGAGTAAGGAGTCTTGCGGAACGGGATCCGCACGGACGGGGAAGGGGGCCATGGTGCTGTGGGGTGACCTCGGCCCCAGACAGCCATGTTCTCTCCACCCCAGAGTTTGCCAGACGCTTTGGTACTGCACCCCGTTTCCAGCACCCCGTTTCTCACATCCCATTCCCTGTACCCTATTTCCCATGCTTACGTTTCCTGCACCCCTGTTTTCCTACCCCCTTTCCCAACCTTTGTTTTGTCTCCCGTACCCCTTTCCCATACTGTTTCCCGTACCCCAGTATCCCGCACCTCTCTCCCCACCCCTGTTTCTCTCACGCCTGTCTTCTGCATCCTGTCCCGCACCCCGTTTTTCACACCCCATTTCCCACACCCCTGTTTCCTGCACCCGCACCCCGTTTCACACACCCCGTTTCCTGCACCCTCACCCGCACCCCGTTTGCTGCACCCCCTTTCCACAAACCCGTTTCCACACACCTGTTAACTGCACCCTATCCCGCACCCCGTTTCTCACACCCCGTTTCCTGCTGCCATTTCCTCATCTCCAGGGTCATGGTTTTTGGGGTTGACTTTGCTTTCTGCACCTGTTCCGTACCATGCCGGCACCCCGCTCCGCCCGGTTAGCTCCCGGTCCTGAGGCTGGGGTGCGCTGTCGGGGAAGGGGGTCTCGGGACGTGGCCGTAGTTTGAGACAAGGTCTCATTATAGAGCACTGGCGCCACCTGCCGGCCTCTGCGGGTACTGCACACGGGTATAATCCCGTGCCTGTACCTCTTCCTAATTTAGGGGTACATTAGAAGACAGCGCTGTATTGACTGTGTGACTCATACCATTCGAAATGTAACCACATGTGCCTGTCCCCTGACACAGGGAAGGAGGAGGCTGGAGGGAACATGGTCAGCCTCAGCAATGTAGTGAATTTGAGGCCAGCCTGGACTACCTTTCTCTCTAAAATTAAAATAAGATAAAATTTAAAAAGTAAGCCCGGCATGACACCTATAATCCCAGCACTCGGGAGGCAGAGGCAGGCGGATCTTTGTGAGTTCGAGGCCAGCCTGGTCTACAAAGCGAGTTCTAGGTCAGCCAAAGATACACAGAAGGACACAGAGAAACCCTGTCTCAAAAAACAAACAAACAAACAAAGATTAAAAAGATGGATTTATGTTGTCAAGGACCCTATGTGATATCAGGGAACGCTCGTGGCGGCCATAACTGGGGAAACCCTGGCATGGAGCGGCCAGAGGCTGCTGAGGGTACCCAGGGCTGTGTGCCCCACAGAGAAGCCTCAGCCCTGTCAGTCACGCTGGGGTCCTGAGGGTGGGGATACAATACTGACTTGAGTCTTTCTCTCATGAGCCACTTGAAGAGCGGGGTGCTCCCTAACTCCCGACTTTTTATTTCCTTTTTTTTAAAAAAGTAACTTTATTTTTATTTTATGTGCACTGGTGTTTTGCTGTCTGTGTGAGGGCGTTGGGCCCCCAGAAATGGAGTCACAGGTGGTTGTGAACCCCATGTGGGTGCTGGCAATTGAACCCAGGTCTTCTGCAGGAGCAGATGGTGCTCTAACCACTGAGTGTCCCTCCAGTCCAGTATGGACCCTTCTAAAAATAATTACATGTATTTATCTTTGCACATGTGTGTGGGTGCATGCATGTGTGTGCTCACATGTGGAGGACAGCGGACAGTTTGAAGGAGCCGGGTCTCTCTCTTTCCACGGTCGGGAATTGAACTTGGATCCTCAGACTTGGGGGCCGTCTCCTGAGACTACAACTTTTCCCGGATTGGTATCAGCGCCTGCCATTACCACACATGACCACCAGGGGTCAGCAGAGACCCGTGCGGCTCTGCACCGGGGGACTTTCAGGGAGCTTGGATGAGGGAAGGTGGGAGGTTCAGCTGTTGGTGACGCTGGTGGCAATCATCCCCTTGGAAGAAGTGATGCCTCAGAAAATGTGGCCACTCAAAGTACAGAGGGTGGAGGCGAGATTGAGGGCCGGGGTGATTAACAGGGCTGCAGGATATCAGGGAAGCCCGTCTCCATAAAATCAATCTGGGGTCTTGACGCTCGGGGGATCGACATACAGCACAGAGCCTTGGGCAGCCCCAGCACAAGCGTTTTCTCTTCGCGGTCCCTTCTTTCTTGCAGTCTGGGGGCATTTCTGCTGGGAACATGCGGGTGGGAGGCGGGAGGGACAGACACGTGACAGGGGCTGCCCTGGAGCAGGTGGCTCAGACTCTGGCTCTTACACACACACACACACACACACACACACACACACACACACACACACACTGTCTGGGTTGACTGCCCTCTGGGTTTGTTCCCGGCCTGTGGGAATTGTGGTATTATAAGGTCTCTGTGGACAGACCATCTTGCTCTGCCCACAAGGTCCCAGCAACACCCCAGAACACCAGACACACCCGTGTGTTGTTGTGGGGCTTCACACGGAGACCTGCCAGACGCTCTCCTCCCAGGGTGCCTAGAACCTTCTCCTTGCCCGGTATGTAGCTGAGGACGCGGTAAACTTCTCACAGCCTCAGGGACCTCTCAGCTTCCAGGATGTGTTACCATTATCCTACCCCCGCCCTCCAGGGCATCCTGGGTGCTCCTGGCATTGTCGGCAGAGACTGCGGAAGCTGCTGTGCCCCGCAGAGCCAAGGGCACCCCACAGGGAACACCCCTGAGCAGTGTCCCAGCACCCGGCGCTATGCTGCTTAAACCTCTCCTGCTGGGGTAGGTCCTGTCACCAGGTTTCCATGTGGGTAGAGTTGCAGGACCTCAGTGGGGACAGGTGGCTGGGTGACACCGTCTCCTGGGGTCCCTGAAGCAGGGCATCTCCCCTGGCAACAATCTTCCCCTAAGATACCGCTGACCAAGAATGACCTGGCCCCAGACGGGGTCTCATGTAGCCAAGGCTAGCTTCAAATACCCCTTATGTAGCTAATAATGACACCTGGCTCCTGATTCTCCTGTCTGCACCTCCTACGTGCTACATGATAGGTGTGTGCTACCTACCACGTGCTAGAAATAGAGCCCAGGGCTTCCTGATGCCGGGCAGCTGAGCTATAAGGACTCTGCTAACAGAGTTGCAGGCACCCTGCCCACTAGGCCACATCCTCATCCAGGATCATCCCTTTTAGTCTCTGCGGTGTCCTTTGGTCCCCGCCAAGCCCTAATGAGCAACTCTCTCTTCAAAAGCCCGTCCACCCAGAAAGAGCTAGAGCCTTCCACTGCCGTGAGTGTTGTTGCTAGGCAACCGCTTTTAGCATCCGCTTCCCCCAGAGTGGTGCTGATGCAGGGATAGGTCATTCCCGGATTTGCTGGGCCTCAGCCTCCACTGACTCAATGCACGTGGGGGTGACAGTCACGTATGTATATGGCAGGGGTGGTGGGAACGTGGGGCAGCTGTCAGAAGCTGGACACTGCCCACCCGCGGTGGGTCCGGATTTAAGGTTACCTTTATTTATGTGTGTGGGAGAAAGGGTGTACAGAGCCCATGGTGGCCAGAATGGGGCACCAGGTTTCCTGGCGCTGTAGTCACAGTTGGTCGTGAAGGTGAGTGCTGGATCGGTCCCAGCCCATCCGGGTGGACCCATGACATGAGGGTGTTTTGTTGGGCACTTGTGGCCTTGCAGAGGACCCAAGTCTGACTCCTGTGCTCTGCCCTCTGAACTCAGACCCCAGCCCCTTCCTTCCCTTCTAAATACTCATCTTTGTGCATGAAGGATCTCTCCACCTGGAGTGACAACGTGTGTGTGTGCGCGCGTGTGTGCGCGTGCGTGCCGTGTGTGTGTGTGCATGCACGTGTGTGTGTGCACAGAAGGGTGTGTGCATTTAAATGTTTTTAATCAAAATATAATTACATTGCCAGGAGGTGGTGGTGCACGCCTTTAACCCCAGCACTCGTGAGGCAGAGACAGGTGGGTCTCTATGAGTTCGAGGCCAGCCTGGTCTACAGAGCGAGTTCCAGGACAGCCAGAGGGGCCGATCTCATTTGACACACAGGAGGACATTGTCCCCTTGCCGTAGTTGCTAGCTGTCTGTGACTCTTTGTGTAGAAAGGACCCGTGAAATCTGCCCACGCATTAACATTTGTTCCAGTCTTCGCTGTGCAGCTGTTTCTAGGAGAAATGTCTTTCACTGAACGCCGGGACTCCTTCTGGGGTCTGGCCACCCACCCTTCCTCCACATTGTCCCCAGGGCCCAGGGAAGCCCTGAGCATCTGCAACTGAGCACAGATGATCCAGCCTGCAGCCTAAGTGACGCCTCCTGCATCCCAGCCCAGGCTAGAGTGTGTGTGCGTGTGTGTACGAGTGTGTGCGTGTATTCATGTGTGTGCGTGTGTGTACGAGTGTGTGCGTGTATTCGTGTGTGTGTGTACGAGTGTGTGCGTGTATTCGTGTGTGTGAATGTGAGTGTGTGTTGTGTGACTGTGGTGGGGGCTGTGTGCATGTGTGTACGAGTGTGTGCATGCATGTGTTATGAGTATGTGTGCATTGTGTGTGTATAAGTGTGTATGCGCATGTGTATGAGTGTGTGTATGAATGTGGGTGTCTGTGTGTAAATGTGAGTGTGTGTGTTGTGTGACTGTGGTGGGGGCTGTGTGCATGTGTGTATGAGTGTGTGTGCGTGTGTGTACGAGTTTGGGTGTCTGTGTGTGAATGTGAGTGTGTGTTGTGTGAGTGTGGTGGGGGCTGTGCGCGTGTGTGTACGAGTGTGTGCGTGTATGCGTGTGTGTATGCATGTGTGAATTGAGTGTGTGTTGTGTGAGTGTGGTGGGGGCTGTGCGCGTGTGTGTACGAGTGTGTGTATGTGTGTGTGTATGCATGTGTGTATGAGTGTGTGTGCGCGTGTGTATGAGTGTGGGTGTCTTGTGTGAATGTTAGTATGTGTGTTGTGTGAGTGTGGTGTGCGCACGTGTGTGTACGAGTGTGTCTGTGCAGCTACCCACTCCATTGCTCTGCTTGGTTCCCCTGAGCCAGAGTCTCCCACAGCTGGAGCGGTGCTGGTTAAAGGGACCTGCACTGAGCTGCGGACTCTTACCCCAGGTTACCCTGAGGTGGGAATTAGTGGCCAGGCTGGGGATGATCCTCACTGGGTGTAAAACACTGGCTGCCACTGGAACCTGTGGTCCCAGTCCTCACTGGGGAGGTGGAGGCAGGAGAATGCCTGGGACCCTTGGCCAGACAGTCTAGCTTAACCAGTGAACTCAGAGTTCACTGAGACCATCTCAAGCAAGATGCAGAGTGAGGGAGGTCACAGACGAGGTGGAGAGAGGCTGGGGTCGACCTCACGTGGCCTGCTGACCAGGACCTAGGGACAGTAGGGACAGCATGCCTGTCATGCCAGAGGACAGAGGACAGATCTCATGTGGCCTCAGGCTGAGTCAGCTGGGAGCCTCCTGGAATGCCACACGCTGTCCCTGTCCCCAGGACCCTGACACATTATGCTGAATCAGAGCTGTGCAGGGCATAGGCAGCAGCAGCAGGACAGAGAACGGGGTGGGGGTGGCCTGGGTGGGGAACACAGGGGGGCCGCGAAGCCAGGGAAACTGACCTCGCTCAGAGGTGGGAAGAATGGCAGTGTGGGCCACCCCCAGGGACCCTAGCACACCCCCAGGGACCCTAGCACACCCCCAGGGACCCTAGCACACCCCCAGGGACCCTAGCACACCCCCAGGGACCCTAGCACACCCCCAGGGACCCTAGCACACCCCCAGGGACCCTAGCACACCCCCAGGGACCCTAGCACACCCCCAGGGACCCTAGCACACCCCCAGGGACCCTAGCACACCCCCAGGGACTCCTAGCACACCCCCAGGGACCCTAGCACACCCCCAGGGACCCTAGCACACCCCCAGGGACCCTAGCACACCCCCAGGGACTCCTAGGGTCCCTTGTACCACAGCGCCCATTCTGGGGCACGAATGGCTCCTCACTGTCACTGTGGCCAGGATGTCCCCACCCTCCGCAGCTCCACGCTAGGCGCCCCTCCAGTGTGGCAGTCACGTGTCCCCAGACGTCCCACAGGACCCCCGGTAGGCGGAGTCACCCCGTCAGATGCCAGAAATTCAAGATGATATTCTTGGAGGAAGTGACAGTTAACATCCTGGTCCTGACCGGGCCATAGAAAGTTCTTGTCCCACGGTGACAGAAATCCCAGAAGTCCAACCTTCCTGACTGAGAAACCAGGAAACCGAGGCTCAGAGAGGGTGGGTGCCGCGGCCACCAGAGGACGTGTTTAGCGCTGGGTCAGGGGACAGTGCTGGACCCTGGCCAGCGGCTTCTTTAGCAAGGTCAGGACGCTGATGGCATACATCCCGGGATGACACACTAACGTCTTGGTCCTCACGCCAGCCTGGGCTCTGTATGGGAAGGTGGTGTCCCCACAAGCAGCTTCCCCCATCTGCCTCACCTCGAACTCGGCACCCACTCTCCACCAGTCCTCCCTCTTCACCACAAGGGGGCTCCCCATAACTGCAGCAGGCTGGGTTCATAACCCAGATTCCTGTCTGTACTTAGCAGGGAGGAGACTTTCTGGAGACTGGGAACAGAACACGCCCACCCTCAGCCCCCACAATGGGTACATCGTTTCACTTTGACCCCCCAGGAGTCTGCTGGATAATGTGGGGGGAGTGAGGGGTGTGGGGGGCACGGGGGATGTGGGGACGAGTGTGGGGGTACTGAATCAGCAGCCGGGGTCCATCTGTCTCTCTTTTTAAAAAGTTGTTTATTTATTTGTACTGTATTTTATGTGCACTGGTGTTTTGCCTGCTGGGGAGGCAGAGACAGGTGGATCTCTGAGTTCAAGCCTGGTCTACAGAGTGAGTTCCAGGACAGCCAGGGCTACACAGAGAAACCCTGTCCTGGAAAATCAAACCACCGTCGCACACAGAACACATAGTTTCCCATGTTAGCCATGTCTCGCTCGGCAGCCCCTGGCTTGCTTGTCCTTACGTCTGTCCCCACCGTCACCCGACAGCCAAGCTCTGTCCCATGTCACACACTGCACCCTCTCCCGCCCCACCACCCAGCTTCCTGTCCCTGAGTCTGACAATTTCTGTGCCGCTTCGGGAGCAGACCCGGGTTCGTCGCTCTGTGTCCGCTCCGTGAGTGTCCGGATTGTGCCGCCGAGCACCGTGCGCTCGGGGCCTCTCCATAAACAGTTGTCACCGTGGCTTTTTTTTCTTTTGACCGTGATGTAACCAGTGGGATCTGTTGGTGGATACTTGGCTCTGCTTTCTGGCTTCTAGGAACCATGTTGCTATGGATACGAGTCCCTGCCTCTGGGACCGTAGATTGCTTGGCACCTTTTTCTGGTCTTGATACCTACTTCCCTCTCCAGCCCCTCAACCGTCTGCCCAGGCCTCTACCGACACCAGGTAATGGTGACTGAGACTCGGAACACAATGGTGCCCAAGCTTCCGCTCACCCCCACCCCACTAGCCACACAGCTGTGGGAAGACTGGAGAAGGTCACACTTCAGTAGCTGCACCTGGGGTGTGAAGCCTCAGGGGCTTGTGTGACCAGGGAGCTGTCAGCCCCTTACAGCCACCAGCCTGGCTATGGGCTCCCTTCCCAGAATCTACTGGGGAACCAGTCATGGGGGTTTTTTCCCAAATAAGTGCTCAGTTCTTGGTGGGTGTCCCCACCCTGCTCCCACCAGACAGGGTTTCTCTGTGTAGCCCTGGCTGTCTGGGAACTCGCTCTGTAGACCAGGCTGACCTTGAACGCACAGAGATTTACCTGCTCCTGCCTTTTGAATGCGGGGTGTGAAGGCATGAATGACCATGCCCCTTGCATGACCGTTGCCCAGCTTTTCTCCCGTGGCTTGTAGATGATGCTAAACTCCAGATCCTTCTGCTTCTGCTTCCCCGCTGCTGGGATGGCTGGTGTGAGACAGTGTTTGGTTTACTCTGGGGTCCTGTGCTTGCTGGGGGAGCCCCGGCTCTCTACCCATGGAGCATCAGCCCCAGCCAGACCCTGTGTCTTCTTCAGGCAGTGGTCCAGCCCTGCTGAGGACGCATCCTCTGTGAATTAGCTTTCTGATGCTAGAATTAAAGGTCAATAAAATGAGTAAGAAAATGAAAGGCAGTCTCGAGGCACGAGGCCTAAGGAACTTTGCCCCATCCGTTTCTGTGCCTGGTGAGTCTGTCCCTCCCCCTCCCCTCCCCGTGGACATCACAGCTGGGAGCCAGGACACCTGCGGCTGTGGGAACCACTCAATCCACCAGATCAACAGGATGTGAAAAAATGACAATTGAGAGCTGTGGGCTGTCCTCAGTGGGCAGAGGGTGCCCTCCTAGTATGAGGAGCCCTGGGTTCCACCCCAGCACAGCAGAAACCCGGGCAGCTCAGGGTCATCCTCCACTGCACGGGAGTTCAAATCCAGCCTGGGCCACATGAGACCCTGTCTCAGAAGAAAACCATATGGACAGATGTCACCATGGCAGGCAGACTTCTCAATCTGTGTGGCAGCATCTGGGACCCTAGTGCTGAGCAAAGGCCCAGGCTCCCCACCCCGCAGCCAGCTGTGCACAAAGCAGACTTCCTTGTTGAAACCTGGCAACCTTCCTGTGCCTGTAGCTTTGGGTAACCCAGGTTTGACTGCCGGTTTCTCCCCCTTCCTTCATTGCAGTGGGTAGAGAGATCCCTTATCCTGCTGGAGGCCTTGGTTCCCTCCCCAGAGCCATGTAAACCGTGTCTTAGAGCACACGCCTGTTATCCCTGCATGGGGGGGCCGGGAGCAGGAGGATCAGGGGTTCATTGGATGGTTAACCCCGACTACACGAGACCCTATCTCAGAAATGCACAGTCGGGCAGACAGGCCTTGGCTTGCAGGACCATTGTTTCTGAGATCTCAGTAGCACGGCTGGTTGGTCTTTGTAAGCAGTATGGGGAGCTCAGCACGGAGTGGGTAGGTTGGAGATTGGGTCCAGCACCCTGCAGAACCCAGGATGCCCACAGAGAATGACCGGGCCCACTGTCCACAGTGCCAAGAGAAAGGTCAGCCTGGTTATAGGGCAGAGATGTTCTTATTCTTGTTACTCTGTGTGCAGTGATGCACACACTCATTTGCATGTGCAGAGGTGAGAAAGACACAGGAGTCCTGCTCCCTCACCCTCCAGCCCAGGCTGTCCTGGAACTCACTCTGTAGACCAGGCTGGCCTTGAACTCACAGAGATCCCCCTGCCTCTGCCTCCCAAGTGCTGGGATTAAAGGCGTGCGCCACCACCGCCTGGCAAGCCGGGGTGTCTCACTGAACCTGGAACCTCTGTACCCACAACACTAGGGCCACAGTCTGCTTTTGTTTCTTGTGTGGAGTGTGGTGCAGGCTCCGATGAATACAGTGCCACACCTGTAGAGATCATTGGCCAAGTCCAAGGAGCCACGCCTCACCTACCCTGTGGGTCCCAAGAGTGGAGCACGGGTTCTTGTGTTGGCGGCAAGCGCCTTTAGTAGCTGAGGCGTGTCTCCAGTCCCACATCTGGATTCTGGCTGGGCGCGGTGCTCAGCAAGTCTCATTCCCCAAACCATCTTTTCTCGTTTGTCTCTTTCTTTGAGACAGGGTCTCGCGTAGCACAGGCTATCCTCCTGTAGCACAGGCTACCTCAGCATACTGAAGGCTGACCTTGAGTCCTGATCCTCCTGCTCCCACCTGGGATGATGGGTGAGCAAGGCAGGACTGGTTTATACAATAATGCTGGGCCTGGAACTCTGGGCCTCTTGCGTGCTGGGCAAGCCGGCACTCTACAAACTGATCGAGGACCCCAAAATATTGTTTTTATGTTTCATCATTAAATTATGAAATACATGGAGTTTTTCTCCTTCAAGGATACTCTCTGGTGGGCTCCACACAGGCTGAGAGTCTCAAATTGTGATCAGCATGAAGCCCGGACGTGGCCACCAGGGGGCAGCACATGCCGCCACTGGCCCCGCTCCCGCCAGGTCCCTGCAGCCCGCAGTCTAGACGCTGGCTGGGCGGAATTCCTCTGCCCTGAAGTCAGCCGGCCCTGTCATCCGTCCCAGCCTGCTGTCTGGCCAGGGCCTTGGGTCCCGCCATGTATGGGCTCAGTAGGGTTGGGGAGCATTCCGGGAGAGTTCAGGACGGGTGCCCGCCTTCTGCTCGTCTCTGGAGGGGGGATGTGGCCGGGTTGACCTGCAGGCTCCCTCACTAGCTACAGAGCTGGGGGCAGGCTTTGCATTTCTGTCCTGACTTCGGAAGCAGGTATTTGTGGGCAGCCTGACCGACCAGAAACCGAGTCTGGGAGTCACATCCTACAGTCACCTTAGGGCCTGAGCCATGCAAAAGGGAAGGAAAAAGAAGATAGTGCTTGGTTTGAGGGGGCGGGCTGGGATGCAGCCTCATAGTGACTGAGGCCAATTGTGTGCTCCCAACCCCAGCGCTGTGAAATCAGAAACAATGAAAGAAAGGAAAACGTTGACTTTTTTTTTTTTTTTCTGGTTTTTTTTTGAGACAGGGTTTCTCTGTAGCTTTGGAGCCTGTCCTGGAACTAGCTCTTGTAGACCAGGCTGACCTCGAACTCACAGAGATCCACCTGCCTCTACAGGGATTAAAGGCGTGCGCTATCACTGCCCAGTACGTTGATTTTTCTTTTCTGGTCCTAGAGGTGAACACGGATCTTGCATTAGGAACCAATACTGCCCTCCCCTCCGCCAACTGAGGAGGATTCTGGGCGGGGGGTTTCCACCTGACCACGCCCCCAGCCCTCTTTGTCTCTGAGACAAAGTATTACTTTGTAGCACAGTGGGAACTTGGGTTTCCCCTCCCTCCGCCTCCAATGCGCTTGGGTGCCATAAACTGGACCTGGGAGTCAGAGCATTTGTGTAAGAGGGACATCAGGCTGTAGCACCTGAGTCAGGGTGTCCTTTGTGTCCTCCTGTCCTCCCGTCTGTGAACTGTCCCTGTGCGGGAGGCAGAGGCAGACAGCCCAGGCTGTGGCCCTTGGCCAGATGGGGCAAAGGGCCAAGCTCACAGGTGCCAGCCTAAGGAGTCTGTCCCTGAAGACTTGTGGGAGCACCACAGGGTCAAAAATTCCTCAAGAGGGCTCTGCTAAGTTTCAGGGAGCCCAGGGGTCTCCCTACCTCTCTTCGCTTCCTAGTCATGTCAAAGGGGAGCCAGGCCTGCAGGTACACACTTGTGGCTGGAACACTAGAGACAAGGAGGCAGGAGGGCCTTAGCTCAGGATTGGTCTTAGCTACGTGGGGACCTGAGGGCCAGCCTGGGCTATGTAGAACCGTGACATCATCATCATCACCACCACCATCATCAAACAGCAGACTCCAATAAGATTCGTCTCCCTCTGTGGTCCTCTTAGCCTGGCTTTGGAAGGGCCAGGGTCCTGGGAGGCTCACCCACCGTGTCATACCCAGACTATCAACAGCGGGGTGGGGGGAAGCCGTTCACAGATGCTGCTTGCACCCCATGGAGTATTACTGAGCCATGAGCAGGAAGCTCTGATAACAACACAGCCACCGTGAAGTTAGGGACACAGTGTTGGGGCGGGGAACATTTTTTTTGGGGGGTATGATGGAATGTTCTGGGACCAGAGCTTGCACAATGTAGGGAATGTACTTAAATACCACTGGTTTGTGCGCCTTCAAATGGTTCAGTTTGAACTCTGCAAACTAAAACCCAAACCGAAACAAACAAAAAACTTGTGTTTGGGGTTGGCCGGGGCCAGGCCTCCTGACCTGGTGGCTGAGTCGCCGGAGGGACTCTGAGTTCTGACCCTCCCTGGGGCAACAGCGCCCAGCCCTGTAGGTGTGGCCCGGAGCCAGCGTCCACCAGCCCAAGAGCGTGGGGACGGCTTCAAAGCCCTCGCTGGTGCACCTGGTCCGCCACACGTGAGCCAGCTGTCGCTGGATTAATGCACCTGCGTCACCCAAGGGGCGAGTCACAGGTCGCGCCGGGGCTGCGAGGTACCGGCAGGCGCAGCTGCATCCCGGGTGCGTGTGCATCGGGAAACTGCTAAGGCTTCAGATGCTGGGTCCTGGGGGAAGGCGAATCTCGGGCGGGTTGGGGGACGGGGGAGGACCGGGAGTCACCTGGTCCAGCTAGGGGCTGATCGAAATTTGCTGAGTCACTGGGGACTCCGGGTTTTTCCGGCTCAGGCTCCACCTCCGGGCACCCGAAGAACGAATTTGCCCTTTGCCAGGTGCTTGTCACGCACGGGTGGCAACAGAAAGGCTCCCCCACCGCCCCCTCCAACTCACAGCCACTGCTGCAGCTCCTGGAGCCCGGCCGGCCTGCCCACTCCCTTCCCGCTTGTGGGTGACATTTGAAAGGAAGAAGTGAGCTCTGAGAGCGATCCGGGGATTCCCCGCGCACCCCAAGGCTGCCTTGACTTTCCTGGTGACTCTTCGGCTCACCTGAGCTCAGTTCTCAGCACCCAAGTCCGGGGTTGGGGGTGCAGAACCGCCTGGGACCCTTGGGGTCTCTGAAGGTGTCACACTCATGTGCACAAAGACACACAGTCTTTAGAGTGTGGCCGGAGGTCAGAACCAGTTCCCCCTCCCCCACCATGTGGGTCTCTTCCTTAGGGTTGTCAGGCTCGGCCACAGTGGCCCTGGCCCTCTCAGCCACCTCACGGGTCCAATCCCAGAACCAGCGTTTTAAATTCAGGTTTGGGGGCTGGGGATCTAACAGACCCAGGATTGCAGGGCTTGATTTCCATGAAGCCACCTCCCCAACCCATAGATTTGTGTTTCTAGGGCAGGGTCTGGTGTATACCCCAATATGGACCATACTTGCTGCAATCCCCCTGCCTCAGCGTCTTAAGTTCTAGGAAGGCAGGGAGGGGGAGCACTCTGCTCACCTTCTAGAACTTCCTCATGCCTAAAACGTTTGTAGCACACCCTTGAAAGATTCATGGCGGTGCAACCCTGTCAGGTCCTCTGGTGGGGGGTCTGTTGGGGTTCCTCTAGTGGGGTCACACCCCAAAGACCCCACAGTCAAAAGAATGGGCCCCCATCCCATGTCTCTGCAGCCACCTTCAGGGCGAATTGGAGCCACATAGTGAGTTCCAGACTAGTCACCCTGCGTAGCCCTGGGAGTTCCTGTCCTGGAACTGGCTCTGTAGACCAGGCTGGCCTCAAACTCAGAGATCCTCCTGTCTCTGCGTCTCGAGTGCTGGGATGGATGGCTGGGTCACCAGGTCCCACTTCGGGCAGCCTTATCGAGATAGTTCATGTGCTCTTACATCAGTGTTGCTGATTTCCAAATATTCCAACACCCCAAAGTAAGGCCCGCCCCACAGTCTGTCACCCACTGCCAGCCCCAGCTCTCCGAAATCCACTTCCTGTCTCTGCTTTCCCCGGTGCACAAGATTTCCTGTCATGGAGCCCACGTGGTGTGACTCTTGTGTCTGATTCTGTTGCCTCCAATGTCCTCAAGACTCTCCATGCTGTGGCAGGAGCTGGATGGCATTTTTTTATTTATTTATTTATTTATTTATTTATTTATTTATTTATTTATTTATTTATTATATACACAGTATTCAGCCTCCATGCCTGCAGGCCAGAAGAGGGCACCAGATCTCATTACAGATGGTTGTGAGCCACCATGTGGTTGCTGGAATTGAACTCAGGACCTCTGGGAGAGCAGCCCGTGCTCTTAACCTCTGAGCCATCTCTCCAGCCCCCCTGGATGGCATTTTTAATAGCCAAGATAGATGTGCCGTCATGCCCAGTGTGGTGTCCCCATCCTAACCATGGGCTTCACCACAAGGGGGCGGAGCCTTTTGAGAAGATGCATGAATGTGGGACCCCAGGATTGGTGGCCATCATCATACTTAAACAACCATACAACCAGACTCCCTCCTCCCCCCAAAAAAGTCAAAAGGCCATGCCAGGGGGTAGCCATGAAAGAGAAACCACTTTCCCGGGAAGGTGATACATTTTGCCACACACCGGGTGGACAACCGACCTGGGCTAAACATGGAAAACTCAGATGGCTGCTGGTGCCTTACCCAGGCCACCGCGTGGGCTGATAACCCTAAACTTGCGTTCCCACAGGAACGTTGTGTTCCCAAGGAGGGCCACGTCATCAGAGGGCCAAGGTTAGCAGAGGAAAAAGAAATAAGGTCCCTGACTTGAGAAAATTCCAGAGGGCCGGAGTCCAGTCACAGCCACCTTGGGCTCTGGCCCCTTTTCCCAACACAGGGGACAGGCCCTTTGACCGCCAGGCCAGGACCCTTGCAAACTGCCCAGCTGTACCTGTGCCCTCCAGGGAGACCGGTTTGTTTTGATCTCTACTTGACGTAATCTGATGTTCTTTCTTCCTTCTCAAGGGACCTGATTAGTATGCAAAAGATTGTTGTAGTGAAGGCAGGCCAGACACACACCCAGAGCCACCTCCCCGTGACCCAGTGGGGCCCAGCCTGCCATCTTGCCTCTTGCATTGTGGACTGTAACTCTGTACCACGGATTTTCGTTTCCAAGAGGCCTTTAGCCGTCAGCCATCGGCTGTCCTGTCTGCTGTCCCCATCGCCCGGTTACACCAGCTGGAACGATCAGAACAGCCCCAACAGAAGTGGTGAAGGCTGGATTCCTTAGGTCACCAGACAGCCACAAGCACCTGTGGAGTACTCGCTGGCTCTGTTGCCTCTTCCTGGCAGGAATCTGTTACAGCTTCCCTGGGCCAGCGGTTGTCGGGGATGGGAATGGTGATGGGTCCCAGGTCACAGCTCCCTATCTGGGCCTCTGGGTTTGGATGTCCTGGCAAGCCGTGGCATTCTAGGCCTCTGTTTGCAGGGCCTCGGAGCGCCTGTCACACCTACTGTGGTGTGAACACCGCTAGGTCTCACCCAGCCCCTGGTCTGCACGGCTCTCCTTGACTTGCCTTCTGCACCCAGCAAAGGGGCAGGCAAGTCTTCCTTTCTCTTTTTCTTTTCTAAGTTTTTGTTAGGGTTTGTGACAGGGTGTTACTCCAGTCCTCTCTCTGTGTGTGTGCGTGCCTGTGTGCGTGTGTGTCCACAGCACGGGCGGTTTGGTAGCCCATCCTATTCCACTGAGCTAGGGTCTCACTGACCCCAGAGCTCGGGCCAGCAAGTCACAGCCATCCTGTCTCCTCCCACAGTGTGTGTGGGGGGTGTCAAGCATATACAGCCAGACTTACCTTTGTGTAGTCACTGGGGATTTGACCTCAGGTCCTCATGTTTGAACAACAGTGCACTGACCCCTGAGCCATTTTGCTAGCTCTTTACTTGGTCCTTCTTTTTTTTTTGTTTTTTTTGTTTTTGTTTTTGTTTTTCGAGACAGGGTTTCTCTGTGGTTTTGGAGCCCGTCCTGGAACTAGCTCTTGTAGACCAGGCTGGTCTCGAACTCACAGAGATCCACCTGCCTCTGCCTCCCGAGTGCTGGAATTAAAGGCGTGCGCCACCACCGCCCGGCTACTTGGTCCTTCTTGACTCCAACCTAGGGGCCAAGCCAGTCACCACAGAGGAGACCACCTCATTAGGGTTTCACACGAAGTTTGGGGGTTCTGTATTTGGAGGCTGTACGCCCACAGGAAGTCCACGGTGTGCATGGTTGTGGTATGGGGAGGCCCATGCTGTCCTCGTGTGACATTTGCTAGGCTGCAGACTTTGACACCCAGGATGCAGAGACTTTAATTGGGCTTTAATTGTTCCTGTACGTCCTTCGCCGCAGATCGGTGACTTAGGGGAGGAGACTGAGCATGCGTGGGCTCCAGCACTGAACTGTCTCTGCTGGCCGTCTGCTGCAAGGAAGAATATCTCCTGTCTCATTCATGCTCAGATATGCAGATATTTGCATAACATTTATGCTCTGATTGTCTCCAGTGTGTCGGGGGTTATTCCTGTGTTGACTTAGATTTCTGTCCTGCCTGGTTTCCGCAATCATTAAGTTCCAAAGAATCACACAGAGGTCTACATTAATTATAAACTGATTGGCCTAGTAGCTCAGGCTTCTTACTAACTCTTATAATGTACATTAGCCCATAATTTTTGTCTGTGTTAGCCACGTGGCTTGGTACCTTTGTCAGTTAGGCAGTTACATCTTGCTTCCTCTGTGTCTGGGTGACTACTGCAGACTGAATCTTTCCTCTTCCCAGAATTCTCATTGCCCCGCCCCTACTCTTGCCTGGTTGCCCTGCCTCTACTTCCTGCCTGGCTACTGACCAATCAGTGTTTATTTAAAATACAAGTAAGAGGGTACAGACCATTGTCCTACAGCAGTCTGACCTTGTGGATTTTGTTTTGCTGTGATGAGGATGGACTTACAACCTCTCATATCCTAAGAAAGAGTACCACCCTGGTCATGCCCCCAACCCCTCACTGGGGATTTTAGGCGGGGCTCCACCCAGACCACCATGCCCCCAGCCCTTCACTAGGGATTCTAGGTAGGGCTCCATCCCTGACCACAGCCCCAGTATTGTCATTTTTATGAACTCTTTTACTGTCTGGCATGTCTCCTGTGCCAGCCCTGGAGGACACTTAGTTATTGACAGGCTTCAGTCTCATGCACTATGAAGTGTCTACACGGATGGATACACACACATGTATGCCATTTTTCACAGTAAAGCCAACATCTCTGGCTGCAGCATCTCCTCTGTGTCAACCCTGTGTGTTAGATCTTCCCACGTAGACAGACAGGCCTATGGTGGTATGTCACTGGGTGTGCTGTGTTCTCAAGGATGAAGCATAATTTTTATTTGATTTATGTTTTTGTTTTTCAAGGCAGAGTTTGTCTGTGTAGTCCTGGCTGTCCTGGAACTCGCTCTGCAGACCAGGCTGGCCTCGAACTCAGAGTTCCTTCTGCGTCTGCCTCCTGAGTGCAGGGATTTAAGGCATGCGCCATCACTTGGGTGTTTGGTTTCTTCTTGAGACAGGGCTTCTCTAAGTAGCCCAGCTGAGGTTGGAAGTCGATCCTTTTGCTTTAGCCTCTGTGTTGGGATCACAGACTGGATGCACTGCTGGGCTGGTTATGACTGAACCTGAGGTGCCCAGAGGGTGCTGGGCACCAGCCACACGTGGAGGTCCTTCCGTTCATGAACTTTCTTTCTCACTGCCTGTTGCAAGTGTGGAAAGGGACCACTGACAATCTAAGAGTATATGTCTGTGTGCTTGTGTGTGAGGGGCATGTGTTTGTGTGTGTGTGTGATTATGCATGTGTGTATGAGGTCTGTGTTTTGTGTGAAGGTGGCACTCAGAAGACAAGCTGTGTGGGAGACAGAGCTCTTCACTATGTGGGTCCACGGGTAAGCTCAGGGAGCCAGGCTTGGCAGCAAGCCCCTTCATCCACTGAGCCCTCTTGCTGCACTCTCCTGTGTCAGGATGGTCACTCAGACTGTCAGCCCAGCAGGAGTGACCCTGCCAGGTGACTACTGGGAAAACACACCCAGGATATGGAACCCCACAATGGCTGCCGTTTGGGGAGCAAGGGCAGCTGGGCTTGAGTTCAAGTCTCCTGACTGATTGGCCAGCTGGGACTGCTGAGTGTCCCCAACACTTGTCACCTGGGCCCTGGGAGTCCTCTCTGTGTTTAGAAAACATCATGAAGAGGGTCGGGACAGCGGGGGGAACACCGCAGAGGCCGTGTGAAGCTGTGACGACACATGCATGTGTGTGCATGGTGTGTGTGCATGGCGGTGTGTGTGCATGGCATATGCGTGTGTGCGCGTGTTCATGTGTGTGCATGGTATGTGTGCATGGCATATATGCGTGTTCATGGTGTGTGTGCATGGCATATGCATGTGTGCTCATGGTATGTCTGCATGGCATATGCGTGTGTGTGCGTGTTCATGTGTGTGCATGGCATATACATGTGTGTTCACGGTGTGTGTGATGTGTGCATATATGTGTGAGTGGTATGTGCATGGTATATTCGTGTGTGTGTGTATGTGTGTGTGAGCATGGTGTCTGAATGTGTGTGCATGGTGTGTACATGCCTGCACATGCTGGTGTTACAATGCACATTCTCCCATTAGAGCTGTTCCAAGTCCAGCCTGACGGTCAGGGTAGGGCCCCAGTGAGGGGCTGTGGGCGTGGTCAGGGTGGAGCCCCGCCTAGAATCCCCAGTGAGGGGCTGTGGGCGTGGTCAGGGTGGAGCCCCGCCTAGAATCCCCAGTGAGGGGCTGGTGGCGCGGTCAGGGAAAGATTTTGTTAGCAGGACAGGCTCTGGCTTCCACCTATCACTGGTTAGTAAAAACATCCCTGCTGACCTGTCCTGAGGCTTCTCACCTGTGAGGTGACACCAAAGCTTTCAGGTTTTTCTACTCTTTGGGCCTTGGTTACTTTGCCGAATATGTGAATTGTATCCGTGCTGTGAAGATGTGTGGGGACAACAAGTATCCTGGGGCTTTGCATGTGGCCAGGTCCTGTCCTCCTTGGGCTGTGGCACCCCGCGTGGACCCTCAGCCGTGGGCCTGGGTCAGGTGGTGGCCTAGGCTGTGGCAGCCCTGGGGCCCATCGCTGGAGCCTGTGGGCGGGGCTCTGTCCGGCAGTCCCTCTGCAGGGGGAGCACGTATGCGTGACAGACAGACATGAGCAACTGCGTGTCGCTGCGAGTGCACACGGCAGTTCGTTTTCCAGAAGCCTTCCAGATGCATCCTAGAGGTCAAGTGAACATAAATCAGAGACGCTGTCGCTGCCTGCAGCCTGACAGCCTGCAGTCGGCTGTTGCCCTACTTCAGCAAGATCAAGCGATTTTGCACAGAGGCTCAGGCACCCCACCCCCACCCCACCCCCTTACCAGAAGAGGGTCCTGGGCTGAGGTGAACCCGGAGGGCTGCAGGGCCACACAGCTTCACACCCATGACACAGACAGAAGGGAAACCGGCTGTCTCCGTGAGTAACCACAGGGCTCCTAGGGCCCCCAGTTCCACCCCGAAGTGTACCCTCTCCAGGACAGGGAGAGAGGCTTGCACACGTGCGTTCACAGGGGTGTGATTCACGAACTGGAAGGCTGAAACAACATGTCTGTGTGTGGGATATTGCTCAGCCGTGTAAAGGGAGGGACGTTCTGACGCCTGCCCCTGCGTGGTGGCCCTGGAGGGGACATGCAAGGTGGGGGCCACACCTGTCACCTGGTGTCCAGGATGCAGGGGCAGGAGGATCAGGAGCTCAGAGTCATCCTCAGCTACATGGTGAATCCAGGCCAGCCTGGGCTACAGGAGACCCTGTCTCGAAAGCCAAAGTTAATTTTTCTGAACCGAGCATCCCACACTTAGGAGGTTGGTGCAGAAAGGTTGCTGTGATTTTGAGGCCAGCCCATCTGTCCATGAGAGTTGAGTCTTTTTATTGACGTTTATTTCACTGTTTGTGAATTGAAGCACTCTTTGGTCTAAGGTAGCTTGGACTTACTCTGTAGCCCAGGCTGGCCTCCAACTCCTGGTAACCCCCCTGCCTCGGCTTCCCAGTGCTCGGATATCAGGTATATGCCACCACACCTGGCTTAGTTGAGTCTGCTCATGAAGATGAGGCCTGTTTGGGGGTTATGGAATGTTCTGGGATTAGTCAAAAGTTGTTCAGTTCTGCCAAGGTGCTTTGTATGGCACCTGGGGAGGCGGGCATGAACGGCATGTAGTCCCACATCGATGAGGCTGCCTTCTTTTATATTATGTGGCCCCATTTCTGAGGCTCCATGGGCAGAGGCCCTAGGCTCCATCCCTAGCACCACAGAAACTAGGCATGGGCGTGGCACCTGTGACCCAGCACTCCTGAGGTGGAGACAGGAGGACATCCTCAGCCACACAGTGTGTTTTGGACCAGCCTGGGCTACACGACGCCCTATCACGCACGAGGGAGTGTGGCTACTCTGGGTTCTGTGAATCGGGTGCCCAGCCCCGAAAGTCCTGAGAAGACAGGGAGTACGGTCAGGGGATTACCCAGGGCTCCCCGAGCTGCCCAGACCCAGGCTGTGACTGATGGGAAGAAAAGGAGAAGCGGGGACTCTGTTTTCAGATCCTTCCAGGAGGCAACAGAGTGACATTTTGGAGTCTGGGCTCTTGACTGGGAGGGGAGCAAGTGGGAGGAACCCTGGAAATGTCACCCAGGGCACATGTGAGCCCCGCTCCCACCCACTGCAAGCCAGGAGCTTCCCCAGGGCAGCGTCCACAAGCACTCACACAAACCACACCAGACACACGAGTGCACACGCACACTCACACACATCTACTCACATGTGCATATATGTGTATACACAGACACATGTACTCACATGCGCAGACACACGCACACACATGTACTCACATGCGCAGACACACGCACACACATGTACTCACATGCGCAGACACACGCACACACAGACGCATGTACTCACGTATGCACACACAGACACATGTACTCACATGTGCGCACACACAGACACGTACTCACGTGTGCACACACACATAGACACATGTACTCACATGCGCAGGCACACGCACACACAGACACATGTACTCACATGCACAGACACATGTACTCACATGCACGTGCACACACATGTGCAGACACACACGCACACACATACGAGCTCACACATACACGCATGTCCCCAGGTTTTACCCAGGTTGCTTAGGGCCACAGCACTAGTGGGCTATTTGCCTCCACCTGGTCATGCACAGTGGGTCAGCACAGCAGAGTCTTGGTGGTGAAGAAGCCAGAGGCCCCAGGGTCCTGGAATCTTCTCGTCCGTTGTTTGAGGAGGAGCAAGGAACCTGGCACGGTGGTGCCCGTCTGTCACTGGGACCATGGGGGAGGGGAGGCTCTTAGATCCCAGCCCAGCTCGGGGTCCGCATGAGACCCGGGGTCAGATCACGGACTCGGCCGGGTGGACTGCTGTGACCAGCCTGCCCTGGCAAAGGGTCTTTCTGCCCAGCATTTCCCTGGTATCTGCTTCCTTCCCCGGTCGTCACCTCCTAAACCCTGTGTTTGTTAGGTCAGCTGCCTGGAAGCTTGCTTGCGTGAGGTAACTCTCACTTCCTCTTCCGTGCTTGCCGGCTTTTCTACAGTAGGATAGCTTTATTCTTAAGCCCAGGCTCGTTTCAAACTCACAGCCATCCTCCTGCCTCAGCTTCTGAAGTGCTGGAATGGCAGGCGGGAGCTGCATGCAGGACACTGCTTACTTTCCTGAACAATCACCACAGACCACAGAGGAGCAGAGATGAGGCAACTTTGCCACAGTTGGGGCGAACTCTGTGTCTCTTGTGAGTGGTTGTAACGCCTGGCTCGGTTTTCCTTTTCACATGGTCCCAAGTGTGTGATTAGCGAATTAAACTGTGTCAGAGGTCTGTGTGAGCTGGAGACAGCATCGTGGATGTGGGGTTCTGAGCTATCTGAGATTCCAAGGAATCGAGGGTCTCGGGATGCATTTGAGGACTAAGCAGATCTACTGCACCAGTGGGGATTATAACACTAACATCCTGGTGCATTGGAGCTGCAAGAGATGGGCAGTGTGTGTGCACACACGTGTGCAGATGCACACATCTGGAGGTCGGAGAATGTCGACCTCACCCCCTCTCTGACACCCTGAGTCAGGGTACCTCACTGAATCTGAACCTGGCCTGGCCTCCTGCGAGGCTCCCATCCCTGAGTCCTGCAGCTTTGACTCGACAGCCATGCCTGCTGTGTGGGGCCTCTCTGATCTGCATGCTTCATGCACTCACTGAACCATCTCCCCAGGAAGTGCTCATCTTTCATGCTGGTGACTGGGACACAGATTTGTTCACCTTTAAAATGTGCAGGTGCCAGTGGAGAGGCGGTGGCGCACGCCTTTAATCCCACCAATTGGGTGGGGGGCAGAGGCAGGCGAATCTCTGTGAGTTCGAGGCCATCCTGGTCTACAAGAGCTAGTTCCAGGACAGGCTCTACAAGACAGCCAGGGCTACACCAGAAAATAAAATTATATATATTATGGTGATGTAAGATTCGGTGCTCAGAGCTGGGTGGTGGTGGCGCACGCCTTTAATCCCAGCACTCGGGAGGCAGAGGCAGGCAGATCTCTGTGAGTTCGAGGCCAGCCTGGTCTACAAGAGCTAGTTCCAGGACAGGAACCAAAAAGCTACAGAGAAACCCTGTCTCGAAAATAAAAAATAAAAAAGATAAATAAATAAAAAGATTCGGTGCTCAGGAGGTGGGAGCAGGAACTCAACAGTTTAGGGTCGCTCTTAGCACCCTGCCGAAGACCTGGGGGTGTGGGATGAAAAGCTGCCTCTAAAGTATGGTGGCCAATGTCCCAGAGACTCAGCAGCAAGTGCCGGATTCTGTGGAATTTCGGACACCTAAGCGATGTCCACAGACACACGTGTGGCTGTCTCTACTGAGGAAGCTGTGACGGAGTGAATGGAGGTTGGGAAAAACACTCAGCACTCTGAGGGGCCCAGTATGGTCCAGGGAGATGCATCTAGACCTCAGGCCTCCTCCAAAGTCAGGGCTGCTAGCTCCACAGTCTCCCACTGTGAGTGGAAAAACCCCTGCTGGTTTGTGGAACATCTACTGTGTTTGAAGGAAGAGGGGCTAGGGTGGCTGGCAGGGACCACAAGGGCACAGCCTCTGGGCACGTGAGCCACCGGCCCAACCTGGACAGGAAGTCAGGCCTGGGTTGACCTCATCGGGACAGCCCACTGCAGAAGGAACATTGAGGGTAGGGATGGACCCACTGGCTATGAACTACCCAGTCTCACCAAGTACCCTAGCTTGCATCGTCATGAAAGTTGCCAGCTGAGGCCTGAGATGGAGGGACAGGACCTGTTTCCCTTGGTGTCTGTCCCCTCTCTATTCACCCAGCTGCTCAGGAGATGGGGGCAGGAGGGTTCTGGGCTGCAGAGAGGGTTCAAAGCCAGCCCAGGGACCGAGCTCGGTCACCCAGGTAACACAGAGCTGAGGATGTGGGCATAGGAGGACCCTTAGAATTTGCTGGCTGCTCAACCTAATCCACTGTTTGAATGGACAAGGGGACGGCCGGCAAGGAGTGACCCAGGGATGTTCTCTGGGATCAGTGTGCATGTGCCAGCTGGGACCGCGGAGCAAGTCCCTGTTTCTAAACAAGAAATGAGAAGATTGCTGGAGAGGTGGCCAGTAGTACGGGCCCCTGGTACCCTGGCAAAGGAGCTGGGTTCAAGTCCCAGCACCCACAGAGCGGCTCACAGCTGCCTGTAGCTCCTTCTTGCCTCCACAGGCACCCACATACCCTTGACATACTGAGATACTCAAACATACATCTTTTTCCCCCCCAAGTCAGGGTTCCTCTGTGTATCCCTGACTATTCTGGAACTCACTCTGTAGACCAGGCTGACCTCGAACTCACAGAGATCCACCTGCCTCTGCCTCCCGAGCACTGGGATTACAAGCGTGTGACACCACCGCCCGGCTATTCATACATTTTAAGAAAATAATTTTAAAAAGAAAAAGTAAATGGGGCATGGGGATATGATCAGGAGTGAGGAGTTTTTCCATGCTGGTTTGCTGTCTCTGGGTTCCATTCCCAATACCGTGTGTGTGTGTGTGTGTGTGTGTGTGTGTGTGTGTGTGTCCCAGCCCTTTGCCAGACAGCTGGCCCACAGTCTGCCCTCCCGCTAATGCTGTCTCGTGCCCCATTTCCCTTCCTGTTGGCCCAGCCTGCTCTGGCATCAGATTCCTGCTCTCCAGCCCCCAGTCACCTGTCAGCAGTTTGTCCCCAGTCACAGGGCTTAACCTAAGGTCTGGTTCTCCACCCTCCCGGCACGTGGCTCACATCAAAGAAACCGAAGCTGGAACATAGCAACCCTCCCAAATGTTCCGTGTAATCACCCCGACTTTTGTTTTCCTTCATCTGGTGCATGCACCTCTGTGCACTTCGACCTTGCCTAGGGGCTTGCATGCCCTGACATGGGATAACACAAATTGGAAGGCAAAATGAGGGTTTTAGCAGTGTCCCTATCTGCGGGGGGAAGCCACTTCTCTTTAATCTCACTAAGTTATTTGTTTGCCTTGTTTTCTTTGCTCATGTGGTCTAGGCTGGGCTGGACCTCATGACCTCACCCAGTTGCTCTGCAGGGCCAGTGACTCTGAACCCCCAAACTGGAGACAGAGGTGGGGTTCTGAGTCTTGTCTGTGACTGGTAATATCTCCACCAAAACTTTCTTTTTAAAAACAGCATTGGAGGCAGTGGTGGCGCACGCCTTTAACCCCAGCACTCGGGAGGCAGAGGCAGGTGGATCTCTGTGAGTTCAAAGCCAGCCTGGTCTACAGAGTGAGTTCCAGGACAGCCAGGGCTCATAGGATAACTGTCAGCAGTTTGTCCCCAGTCTCATTCAGTCCCTTGTATTTTTTAGTAACTGGTGCCATGTCTTTTCGGCTGTCTAACTTACTTGTATACAGTTTTACCGATCTCCCCCCCACCCCCAGACAGGGTTTCTCTGTGTACCCCTGGTTGTCCTGGAACTTGCTCTATAGACCAGGCTGGCCTCAAACTCACAGAGATCCGCCTGCCTCTGCCTCCCAAACTGCTGGGATTAAAGGTGTGACCACCACTGCCCAGCTATACCAATCTTTTTTGAAAAATTATTTCATGTATATTTTGTCTGCGCATCTGTCTGGGCACCAAGTGTGTGCAGTGCCCTCAGATGCCATAAAGGGGCGTCGGGTCCCTGGAACTGGAGTCACAGAGGATTGTGAACCCCATGTGGGTACAGGGAACTGGTGCATTAACCGCTGAGTGTCTCTCCAGCCCTGTCCATTCTAAAGAACGTTTGCTGTGTGTGTGTGCGTGTGTTGGGGAGGTGTGCATGGGCGGGCTCAGCTGTACCAGTGAAGTCCATGTTTTCTGAGGCAGGGCCACTGAGTCAGGAACTCAGACCAGGGAACTCCAGGGACCATCCTGTATTTGAGCCCCAGCTCCAGCCACAGGCATGCCCCCCTGTGCTTGTGTAGCACTGGGGTTTGAACCCCCGGCTGCTCACCCACACAGCAAGCATTTTACCCGCTGAGCTCCTTGCGCCTTTGTCTCTCTACTTATTGTAGTATTAAGCTCTGAACCCAGGGTCTCGCTCGTGTTGGACAAGGCCTCGCTGGGCTACAGCTTGTGAGTCTGTGAGGGGCCCAGAAGGGACTTCCATGTGCAGAGCAGGAGCAGCCACTGAGTTCCAGCTTATAGAACGTGCTGGGCATGGGGAGCCCTGTAAACATCCACACAGAGAACACGCAAGCCTGGGAACGCATGTCACCTCCCGCAGCAGGGGCTGCAACACTGAACCGGGGACTGCCCTAAATCACAGAGTCCTCCTCAGGGGGACACACAGGGGCTGGAGGCAGAGAGACTCGGAGACTCTGTGCTGATGGCTCTGACAAGAGCAGAAGGGGCCACAAGCCCTCTAGACAGCGCACCAGACAGGAACCACTGTTGCCCGGGGAAGCTGTGCCAGGCTCTGGTCCCCAGCACCCTAACTACAGTGCGGTTGTGTAAGAGCCAAGAGGACTGAGGGAGGTTTCAGAGGGACGTGTAGGAGTCTGTCAAGCCCCCAGGACAGCCCTGTCATTTCTCCAAGCCAACCTCCCTCCTTTCCGCTCAGGAGCTACAGGCTCATGAGACAAGCGCCGCACTGTGCCCTGGCGCGGGTCCAGGGTGACAGCATTTCCTTAGTGCCGGGAAACACAGAGTGGTTAACAGGAGCCACCGGGCTCTGTGTCCTGGCCCAGCCCCCATTCCCAAGCTTACAAACGCTCACATGATCAGGGCCACCCTCTCCACACACACACAGCCCGAGGGGATCAAAGGCCGCCACCCGCCACCCCTCCAGGGCCAGATGGGTACACAGTGGTCCTTTCTGTCCAGCTCCTGTCTCTGAGGTGGCAGACCCATCCGTGGCTGGGTCACCCTTGGTCATCACCAGTCATTCTGGGGCTCCGTGCTGGCAGTGGGGACCTGCCTGGCCAATCTGCTTCTGCCTCTTGTGGACATTTTACTCATGCCCTATTCTTTCTAAAAATAGCCACACAGGGACCCATTTAGTGTGTGAACAAAGCGATCACGGCTGCGGCGGGTCACAAGATGCTGTTTTTCATCTGGGTCACTGGTTTCCCTTGGAAATAGGTCCCCCGAGTGTCCTCACATGGCCAACCCCATGCCCTGCTTCCATGTGACCAAGTGATCCCGAGACGCTGCAGATTCGGCCTCCCCCCCCCCCCCAGGGATGGCTCGCCAGGGAGCCCCAACAGTGCTTCCCCGTGGGTGACATTCAGGTGCCTGCCCCTGTCCACGGTCTGTGTCTTTGTCCTCTCTCGTGTCTGGTGCGATGCGAGAGCTTCTGGGAATGGGGAGGTGGTGAGGGTTCCATGGCTGCACAGAGGAGCTGTCCGCCAGGGCTCTGTCTCCGTCGGCTACTCTACGGGACCTGCTCCACTCCATACCAGGAGGTCCCTGACTGTCGGCCACAGGTCCCCAGAGTTCCCCGAGGGCCATGGTCACCCCCTGTGGGAGCCCCTAGCTCTGGACCCACTGAAGGAGCCTGGGTCAGGAGAAGCCACTTCCCCTCCTGCCTGAAGGAGCCGTGCCGACAGTGTTGCACAACTAAATTAGAAAAACATTCTAGTTCCACACGGGCGAAGAGGGGAGACATTACAGCTGCCGCAGAAGGCAGTAAACAAAACAAGAAAGTTTATTACATGACCCAGAACCTTGAAATCATCTCTAGGTGCCCCAATCCTGGGCTCTTTGTGCAAGAGGCAGGCAGTCATTGCCAAGGTCCTGCTGTATATAGTTGGTGTGCAATTGTATCAAGACGCTTGTGTATACAGTGGTGTGCAGTCATTGCCTAGACCCTTGTATATAGAGTTGGCTTGCAGTTGTCATTGGGACCCTGTGTATACAGTGGTGTGCAGTCGTGACTGAGGCCTGTGTATACAGTGGTGTGCAGTCATGGCTCAGGCCTGTGTATACAGTGGTGTGCAGTCGAGGCTGAGACCTGTGTGTACAGTGGTGTGCAGTCGTTTCTGAGGCCTATGTATACAGTGGTGTGCAGTCATTTCTGAGGCCTATGTATACAGTGGTGTGCAGTCATGACTGATGCCTGTGTATTCAGTGGTGTGCAGTCGTGGCTGAGGCCTGTGTATACAGTGATGTGCAGTCGTTTCTGAGGCCTGTGTATATAGTGGTGCCCCATGGGCCGCGCGGGTGCAGGGACCTGAGCCCGGCTCTCTGCCGGTTTGTTTGGCTCCTGATCCGGGCTCTGAACCTCACGTGCTGGGAGTGGACAGAGGTCTGCGCTGCCTCCTGGACACCCGCTCGCTGTTTTGTTGTGTTTTATGTCTGTTTTCCACTTATTTCCTAACTTTTTTTTTTTTTTTTTGGCAGGCAGGACAAGAAAACGGGGAGGGAAAATTAGCCATATTCCTGGATGTTGACAGGAGACAGAAGCGAGACAGGAGCAAGAGCCTGCCACCTGCTATAGGAGGCTGAGAAGGAGCAGAGTTCCAGGCCAGACTGGGCAGTTCAGGGAAGGTGTGATCAAAGCAGAAAGTAAAAGGAAGACGGGGCGTGGTCAGGGTGCGGCCCCGCCCAGAATCCCCAGTGAGGGTCTGGTCTGGCCTGGCAGCCCGGCCCCTTACAATCCACTCAGCTGGTTGTTCCCAGGTCCCCCCAGTCTAATCCAAATTTTTTCTTTTTTAAAGATTTATTTATTTATGTGTACAGTGGTCTGCCTGCATGTACACCTGCAGGCCAGAAGAGGAAACCAGATGTTATTACAGATGGTTGGGAGCCCCCATGTGGGTGCTGGGAATTGAACTCAGGACCTCTGGAAGGGTAGCCAGTGCTCTTAACCTCTGAGCCATCTTTTCCATTTCTAATTTTTCTTTCTAAATTAGATAGAATCCAGCTTTTTTTTTTTTTTTTTATAAGCAGAGTCTCATGTAGCCCAGGCTGGCCTCTAAATTGGTCACCAAGCTTGACTTCTGTGCTGCAGGGTGCAACTGGGTCCCACCCAGCTCCATTCTTCTCTCCCTCACACGTGGGTGGGGTAGCACTAGGCACCTGGAAGCCCCTGGGACCACACCATCCCGGGGCTGTGATCTTAAAGAATCCCTTAGTCCCTTCTGGGATCCTTTTCTGGGAGGTGACAGGCACAGACTCATAGCCAGAGCCAGTTCCCTTCTGCGGCGAGGGAGGCCGCCTTTTTCGGCTTCTTCCCCCACCTGGCAGGTCCCCCCCTCCTGCATTCCCCACATTCCCGTCTCCTGAGTCAGGAGTCTGAGCGGCCGGGGCTTTCTCAGCAGGAGAAGACGGGAGGGGCGCCCGTGCTTTCCCGGCCCAGGGCAGTGGCCGCGTCCCAACTATGAGAGCTATGCCTGGCATCCACAGGTTCCCCGGCATTTTTGGGTCTGAATGTCATTGTTTCCTAAGGTAGATGGCGGGGTGAGGGGTGGGGGGAGGTGGAGAAGAAACTGATCGTGGCCTCTGGGCTCTGACGTGGAGCCGTACTGGCCTGGACAGGGGGTCCAGCAGTTAGCGCAGCGGAGTCCCAGGTCAGGCGGCTCAGGCGGCAGGGGCAGTCGGGTCCCGGTGAGTTCCAGCCAGCACCACACAGGACATTACTCAGGTTCACTCAGCTTCTTGATTTGATTCTCATTTCGTTTTTCTTAATTTTTTAAACTTTATTTTATTTTTATTTTTGGTTGTTTTTCTTTTGAGTCTTGGTCTCACTGATGACCCCAGGCCGGCCTCAGCGTTGGAGCGACAGATGGGCAGAGTTGCTTGTGGCTGGGGCTGACTGTCATACTGAAGCCCTGGGGTCCATGCCAGCAGGGTCATTTTCAGCTCTAGCTGACTTGAAGCATGCCTGGGTTACCTGAGACCTGGAAAGAGAGGGAAAGAAACTGTGAGGTGCCTCCGTGGAGGAGCTTGCTGCCACGCCTGGCGACCAGAGTCCAGTCAGGACCCACATGAGCGGAGAGAACAGACTAGGGAGTCTGAGCTAGGTCCTTTGAGCTCACACACGTGCACACAGAAAAATAAATACACGTGAAGACATCTAAGATCCAAGATTTCTTTCTTTCTTTTTTTTTTTTTTTTTTTTTGGTTTTTCGAGACAGGGTTTCTCTGTGGTTTTGGAGCCTATTCTGGAACTAGCTCTTGTAGACCAGGCTGGTCTCGAACTCACAGAGATCCGCCTGCCTCTGCCTCCCGAGTGCTGGGATCGAAGGCGTGCGCCGCCACCACGGCCCGGTTTAAGATTTATTTCTTGTGTACACAGTGTTCTGCCTATGTACACCTGCCCTCCAGAAGAGGGCGCCAGATCTCATTACAGATGCTTGTGAGCCACCATGTGGTTGCTGAGAATCAAACTCAGGTCCTCTGGAAGAGCAGCCACTGAGCCATCTCACCAACCCTGACTTTTATATTTTAATTTGCTTAAAAGTCAAGCATGGTGGGCACACCTGTCCCCTCAGCCTCAGAAGGGATGTCACCATGGGCTCAAGGCTGGCCCAGGCTCCAGACTGAGGCAGTCTCTACAAATGCACACACGCAAACCGGCCTCGCAAGCCAACAGTGCATGCAAAGGAATCCAAGCTGCTTAGGAAGCCGAGGCCAGAGGATTACTCCAACACAGAAATTTCCACCACTCTAGAATATTCCCTCAGTATATTATTGTTATTGTTATTATTATTATTATTAATTTGATCCATGGTTTCATGTAGCCCAGGTTTGCCTCAAACTCCTTATGTAGACAAGGATGACCTTGAACTTCTGATCCTTCTGCTCCTGTTTGTTCCTAACGACTTGGATGACAGGCGTGCAACTCCTTGTCCCATGCTGGAGATGTACCAGGGCTTTGTGCACGCTGGGTGAGCTCTCCACCAGCTAAGCCAGGAGCACTATGCTGGCTGAGCCCCCATGCTCATACCCTGGCCGGAAACTTTTTATCATATTACCCCTCCCCCCCGTCTAGCACGTGTTTCCATTCTCTGTCCCCAAACAGTGACCTCATTATCTGACTGTGGCTGTGAAAGGTGACAGTCTGCAGATATTTTCCTCCTCAGAAAGAGGTCACAGGTGTGGGGCTCCTGTCTCAGAGGTGCAGGAGGACAAACAGGGACCTGTCACCCCATCTCAGAACAACTCTTCTCTGGGTAGACAAGGTGAGACTCGAATCCAGGGCACAGGGAAGAGGGGGAACCTCCGTCTTCCCAGAGCTGTGGCAGGACCCGGTCCCTGGCGGTGACCTCATCACGCTTTGGGACTCTGCCTCAAAGATATGCATCTGGGCTTCTGGGGAAGAAGATTGTATTGATCCATATGCAGTCAGTAGGTTCACAGAAAGAACATGTAGCCCAGGCTGGCCCTGATTGCTAATCCTCCTGCCTCCACCTCCCCACAGGTATAGGCACTGCTGTGGCTTCAGTTATATAGGTGAGCTCATTTGACACCTGAGTTCTGAGCACTCTCTGGTACTCCCCTCCCCCAGCTACAGGCCCCTGCCCACTGGGCTGCACCTGGGCCCTGAATTTTCCAGGTACCCCTGGAGGGCGCGTGTAGGCGTGTAGGTGACACCTGTGTCCCCATGGCCTCTGGACAGGAGGGGAGGAGCCCTAGGCTGTAATGGTTTCTCAACAGAGTGCAGCAAACCAGCCTTGCCACATTCGCAGGTCGCCCTGGTCCTGGCCGCCTCTGCCCATGCTGTGTGTGTGTTTGACTCTTGACCTGGATCTGGACGCAATGGCCACAGCTGCTCAGCGTCCCTGGAACCCTCCCCCTCCACAGATCTCCTGGCTCCCCTTGGTGTTCAGAGAGGGACGAGGTCATCATATTCTTTCTCTTACTATTTATGTCTGTGGGGACCAAGTCTCATGTAGCACAGGCTAGCCTTAAACTATCTGTTTAGCTGAGGGTAGTCTTGAATTCTTGATCCCCTGCTAAGTGTGCTCCACTATGGCCAGTCTCTGTGGTGCTCTGATGGGACCCAGGGCCCCCTGTGTGCTGGACGAGCACCCCTATCCGCTGAGCCACAAGCACTGTGCTGGCAGGGTCCGTCCCCTTAGTGTTGATGAAACTAAACTTGGGTATCGGCAGCATTGATCCTGAAGTTCTGGGAGCTGTGGAGTCACCAGAGTTCGCGTGTTTTCATTTTACCTACAGACCTGCTGGGGTCACAGGGTTCTCCTGATAAGGGAGACACCTCGCTCCAGGGGACAAATGCGGTGTCACCAGGGCGCAAGGCCCTGGAGCCAGGTCAGGGCGCTCTGTGCCAGCAGGACCCATGCCCCGGCTGCCCTGTTGACCCTCCCCAACCACACTGAGGCCCTGAGGCCCTCTGCCACTTGCCTGGGCCGCCCGTGAGCCTGTCACCAGTGGGGAATGCAGATCAGAGCGTGGTCAGGTTCCACCGTTTTGCTCTGTCCAGGCCGTGTGCTCTCTGAGAATGCCTGTGAGTCTGTAACTGAAAGCAAAATATCGCAGCAAGCACATGCTGTTGTCCTAACTACAGAGCTGAGGCAGGGGTATTGGGGCATCCCCGCCCGGTTGGGGGTAGTGACAGCCTGGTGAGGCCTGTTCCCAAAACAAACACAAAACGGGAGCTGGAGATGAAGTGCGCATGTGCGCATGCGTGCACAGCAGCCTGCGTGGGGAGCCCAGGCAGCTTCAGGAAATCTGCCCTCCCGTCTGCCCTGTGGGTCCGAGGGCTTGGCGCCAGCACCCTTACCCACGAGTCATCTCTACCCCGTGCCTCTGTCTTTGGTGGAGTGTTACTCACCCATGAGAAAGAACGAAGGCCCAAGTAGGTGAATCGGGCTGATGACACGCGGGAGAAAGGCCAGGCCATTTACAGCGTGAGATTCCCGTCCTACGACTTTCGACCCCAGTACCATACACAGTGAGGAAGTCGGTGACAGGAACGGCCCGTGTCCTGGTGGTGGTTACATGGCCGTGTGCACTTTTAGAGCTTCTGTGTGTGGAGGACCCTTAACAGAAGTCATGTCATTAAATGGAATCCTTAAGAAGGCTCACTGTAGCAAGGTGGGGGTGCACGCCTTTAACCCATGCACTCAAGAGGCGGAGGCAGGCGGATCTCTGAGTTCGAGGCCAGCCTGGTCTACAGGGCGAGTTCCAGGAGAGCCAGGGCTACACAGAGAAACCCTGGCTAGGGAGGGGTTTGCTGTCATGGCCGCTCCTTTTTCCTTAATGTTTTTATTGACTTTAGGCAGTGATCGTTTGGTTGGCTGGGGTTTTAGGTAGCCAAGGCTGACCTTGTACTCACTACGTAGTCCAGGATAACCTTAAATTCCTGATCCTTTGCCTCTACCTCCTGAGTGCTGGGGTGGAGACGCGTGCCTGCATGCCTCCCCTCAGGCCTTTCTGTGCAACCAGCTCCCGCCAGCCTCCCTGGCTTCCTCAGGGTTGCACTGTGTCTCTTTGGTCACAAGCGCCACCTCCACCATGCTCATTTACACACTTGTTTGTTGTTTGTTTATTTTCGAGACAGGGTTTCTCTGTGTAGCCCTGGCTGTCCTGGATCTTGCTCTGTAGACCAGGCTGGCCTCGAACTCACAGAGATCTGCCAGCCTCTGTTGCCTGAGTATGCCACTGCTGCCCAGACTATGTATGCATGCATGCATGCATGCATGCATGTATGTATGTATGTATGTATGATGTATGTATATGTGTATGTATGATGTATGTATATGTGTATGTGTGCATGTATGTACGTATCTATGATGTATGTATGTGTGGGTTTTGCAGCAGGGTCTCACTATGCACCTGTGACTGTCCTGGAACTAGCCATGTAGACCAGGTTGGCCTCTGGATCTAGTGTTGGGGTGAAAGGTGTGCATCTCCACACCTGGGCCTCTTCTTTGAGTTCCTGTGTGTCTGTCAGTGCGGGCCGAGGGACTCATGTCTCCCCCTCTGCCTCCCATGGCCACACTTTTCTAAGGTTGAGGAATTTACCCCTGTCTTGCCCAGCTGTCTGTTAGTCTCGCGCCTTTGGAATCTCAGTTGAACAGGGGGACTGGGGGCTGGGGTCGGATGGGTTATATGAGGCCAGGGATGTGACAGCCACACAGAACCATCCCTGGAGCCCATGCATCTGGCTGATATCTCTGTGCACCCCTAGGAAGAGGCTCCCCAAGAGACCCCAACTTCTGGGACCTCTTCTCCTCCTTCCCTCTTAGCACCACGTAGGCCACCTCCAAGGGCCTCAGCAGGGTCGGTGACCAGGGACACAGGGTCTCTTGTAGTCCATGGACCCAAAAAGGGAGTAACTAGGCCCTTGGGTTCCAGGTAACACCAGGGACATATGTGGCTGTCATGGGGGGAGCTCCTGACATGGAGCCGGCGGAGGCTGAGCATCGTGAATAGTTTCCACGAGCCTCTGTCTCCTCCGAGCCTGGCTGCCATGCCCCAGCACACCGAAGGTGTAATTATATTTCACCCACGAGGACAGCTAAAACCTAACCCTGCCTTCCCGACCTTTGAGTCCTTGTTCTAGCAGCTCTCCCAGGGCTGTTCTGAAAGGCCATCACCCCAAGTCACCCCATGTGATGTCTCGAGTTCTCGAGGGCCGCCAGGAGCCCGGTGTTGCAGTCACCAAGGCCACAGCCAGGAGCTCTGCGGGCTCCTGTCCACCCCCCGGGCTGCCACGTGCCGAGCCTTGTGGCCAGCTGCCTGTAAGGAACGAGCCCGGCTGACTCAGCAGCCTGCATGTTTGGCTGTTGTTGACTTACTCCTCGTGTGTGGGGGGAGCATGACTGGGCAGTGAGTCAGGGACGGACTGGTGACACATACTTCTGCCAGGACAACAGGGGACAGCCTGCAGAGGTGCAGCGGGCAGCTGTGTACCAGGAGAAGCATGGAGCACAAAACGTGTCCAGATGTGTTTGCGAGTAAATGCAGTCATGCACACACCGAGATCACAGATGTGTCCAGATGTGTTTGCGGGTAAACGCAGTCATGCACATACCGAGATACACAGAGGTGTGTGTGTGTGTGCGCGCGCGTGTGTGAGCAGTATCAGCCGAGAATCCCCCAGAGAGGGGCTGGGGGTGGGGCTCCTGAGTGGAGCCCCGACTTAGCATGCACAAAGCCAAGCAAGCACACAAGCCCATGCTGTCCGTGCGCCAGCCTCCAGAGATCCCCGTGCACACACAGCACACACCTGAAGACTGGGCACACTGATCTCCACACACACCCTCACTCAGACACATTCTTACATGTATGTGCACACACATGTGCTGAGCCGGACCGTCCCCAACTTCTACTTCCCAGCCCTCTGCTCCCCAGCTTCCCGAGAAAACACACAGCTAGGCCTTGCTGTACTCAACTTGCTCTGTACTCAACTATATTTAGATCATGAGAAATCTCAGGTTGGAGTCCGTGCAGTTTCCATGTCCTGCCTTGAAAGTCCTGAGGAAGGATTTCTCTGCAGCCACAGGAGTGGTGCTGGATATCTGCCCACACCCCGGGCAGGGCCAGGGATGATGATGATGACGGCGATGATGATGATTAATTGAAATCAGATTAAAAACATTGTTAAACTGGATGTGGTAGCCTGTCAACCCAGACCGTAAGAAACTGAGGCAGGAGAATGGCCAAGAGTTCAGGCCAGCGGGCTGGAGAGATGGCTCAGCGGTTAAGAGCACTGCCTGCTCTTCCAAAGGTCCTGAGTTCAATTCCCAGCAACCACATGGTGGCTCACAACCATCTGTAATGAGGTCTGGTGCCCTCTTCTGGCCTTCAGGCATACAATCAGACAGAATACTGTATAAATAATAAATAAATAAATATTTAAAAAAAAAAAAAAAAGAGTTCAGGCCAGCATATATGGAGACTATCTCAGAACAAAACAAACAAAAATCACTGTCTGTTTATGTCTAGCTGTAACAAAAAACCCATAAATCAATTCCATTGAGCATTGCCTAATGTGACATTTGATAAAACTATCGGCAAGGTCTGACAACAGGGCTCAGCTGGGAAAGGTGATTGCAGCCAAGACTGACAACCTGTGTTCAATCCCAGAGAAACCACACGCTGTCTCCTTCCTCAGTGTGGATACTCTAACACGAGCAAAAGAACTCACACATACAAACAGGTGTGCATACACAGATATTTTTAAACAATAGAATGTTAGGGGCCTTAACCAGGCAGTGGTGGCGCACACCTTTAATCCCAGCACTCGGGAGGCAGAGGAAGGCGAGTCTCTGTGAGCTCGAGGCCAGCTCGGGACAGTCTTCAGCTGAATTATCATCAGCCCCAGCCTGGGCCATGCCGGTCACAAGTCTCAGGACCCGTTCAAGTGAATGAACGACTATGTGAGAGGCTGGAGTCACCAGACCCGGATTCTATCCCCTACCATGTGTGGCGTGGGCCAGTGACTGCTGGCCTCTACCACACCACCCGCAGGGATGGACTGTCCTCTGAGGAGTTGGCGGAGCCGCGGCGTCAAGTCCCACAGGTCTGATCAGCAGGTTCACACCCACCCGTCTTTGCTTTCAGCTCTCTGGACGGTGGGGTCCAGGCTGATGGCTGATGATGTCAGGGACTAACAACGTTGCCCAGGCCCGGAAGCTGGTGGAGCAGCTGCGCATTGAAGCCGGGATCGAGCGCATCAAGGTGAGCGGGCCGGGGCGGAGGGAAACCCGGGGTGGCTCCTCCGCGTGGGTTCTGGCTGTGTGACCTTGGGACACTCACAGGGCTCTCTGAAGTGCTCAGCAGGAGGAGACAGCCGTTGCGTGTGGCTGAGAAACGCCAAGTGCTGCATTGGCTGTGGCTCGGATTCCTGGCGCATTTTCTTACCCGTGGCCCTCTTCTCCGCGCAGTGCTGTCTTTCTCTTTGGTGACCATGAGGAGAGCAGGAACCACAGACAACTGATTCATGGTTTTCATTTCTTGCTTTTTGTTTTGCTTTGTTTTAGTTTTGATTTTTCGAGACAGGGTTTCTCTGTGTAGCCCTCGTTGTTCAGGAACTCGTTCTGAGATCCGCCTGCCTCTGCCTCCCGAGTTCTGGGATTAAAGGTGTGCGCCACCACCGCCCGGTCTTTTTTTTTTTTTTTTTTAAGATTTATTTATTATGTATACAGTGTTCTGGGCACCAGATCTCCTCATAATAGATGTCTGTGAACCACCATACCACCATGTGGTTACTGGGAATTCCTCTCAGGACCTCCGGAAGAGCAGTCAGTGCTCTTAACCTCTGAGCCATCTCTCCAAGCCCCAGATTTTCATCTTTTTTTTTTTAGTTTTTTTTTTTTTTGGTTTTTTTAGAGACAGGGTTTCCCTGTAGCTTTGGAGCCTGTCCTGGAACTAGCTCTTGTATACCAGGCTGGTCTCGAACTCACAGAGATCCGCCTGCCTCTGCCTCCCAAGTGCTGGGATTAAAGGCATGTGCCACCACTGCCCATGTCAGATTTTCATTTCTTGCAATAAGTCTGGTTTGTGTACTTTAAAAGAGCTGAAGCGTGGTCAGGGTGGAGCCCTGCCTATAATCCCCCAGTGAGGGGCTGGGGCGTGGTCAGGGTGGAGCGCCCCCCCCCCCAGAATCCCCAGTGAGGGGCTGGGGCGTGGTCTGAGGACTTCAGGCTTTCCTATCAAGAGGTCGCCTGATGCCCCATGCCCAGCACCACCAAACCTTAGTATTTGACTAATCAACATGGTCCCATACAGATTCATTCAGATCTTCATTCACTGGGCCCCAGGGGCTTTCAGTCGGGGATGATCTGAGCTCGTTTCTGGAGATATGTGGTCACAAATGGGCTTGATACCACGTGACCCCCAGCTCTCCGGCCAGGCTGGGCTGAGGACACCTCAGAGGAGGCCCGTGGGCCCCAGCTGAAGGTCTCTGGCAGACCTGGGCAGTCAAAGCATTCCTTGGGGCGGGGCACAGAACAAGGTCCTTGTTGAAGCAGTTTTGTGTCTGAGCTGGTGCCAACCCCCAGCCCGAGCGGAGGGCGCTCTGTGATTCATCAGGGCCTTTTTGAAGTCGGGAGGAGCCCCCCCACCAGCAGCCAGTCTAGTCTGCGGGTGGCATGGGGTGTTATTAGCCTGGTCACCCTCACAGGCACTCTGGGCTTCTGCACCTCTTGCGAAGTCACCATCGGAACCATAGAGGCCTGGGAGGACTCTGGAAGGGGACCTGAGTGCCCTGCTCCCAAACCAGCTATTTCGAGGTCTCTCAGGCTATTCATGGGGTCATAGAGGATGAATTTCCAAGTAGGAGTCTACGTCCGAATGTTCAAGGGCAGCAGCCCACAGGCTCTGAGAGGCGATTGTCCCTGTCCCCAGGGCCCGGCAGCTTGGCCGAGCCAGGTTCCCAGTGTCTCCAACACACGAAGGTAACTAGGGGTTTCAACTAAGTGGCCTGGAAGATGGCTGTGGTAGTGAACGCTTGTCACTCCAGATTCAGAGGAGCTCCAGACCAACCCGGGCAACAAAGTGAGACCCCATCTCTGTAACAAAAGACCTGTGGGTGACTTAGCATAGGGTGTTTAGCTGAGTTGGCAGGGTGCAGCAGACAACGGTGGTGCACGACTGTGGTCATCCTTAGCTACAGGTAGCCCCTCATGCCGGGCGCGGCCAGAGAGCAGGGGGCGTGGCCAGAGCGCAGGGGGCGTGACCAGCGAGTGACAGCAGCCAATTTTCTTTTTCTTTTTTTTTTTTTTTTTTTTCGAGACAGGGTTTCTCTGTGGCTTTTTTGGAGCCTGTCCTGGAACTAACTCTGTAGACCAGGCTGGTCTCGAACTCACAGAGATCCGCCTGCCTCTGCCTCCCGAGTGCTGGGATTAAAGGTGTGCGCCACCATCGCCCGGCGGCAGCCAATTTTCTGAGGAGGATGTCACAGGTGAGCTGATGCCTGGGCTGCAGCTGAGGGGTCAGTGAGACACCGGAAAGCTGTGACAGAGGGACCCCAGGGGCCAGTTGGGGTGTGAGGCATCAGACTGACCTGGTCAGATGACAGGCAAGGCTTTTCGTAGGCATCTATCTTGAGTGGGGTGGGAGTGGATCTAATGCGGTAGGAATCCAGGCACTGCTTACTTAAATGCTAGCAACTTGTGCTGAAGAGCGTTCAAAGTCCCGTTCCTCTCTTTGCTTCTTTTGCATGTGGGGGATGGAACCCAGAGGTTCACAGGAACTGGAACATTGGACCTCTAAGCCACGCCCCCAGCCCCTCACGGGGGGGATTCTAGGCGGGGCTCCACCCTGACCACGCCCCCAGCCCCTCACTGGGCGGATTCTAGGCAGGAGGTCCACCCTGACCATGCCCTCAGTCCCTTTTAGTAGTATCTTTTTATTTTATTTTATTTTTGTTTTTTTTCGAGACAGGGTTTCTCGGTGTAGCTTTGGAATCTGTCCTGGAACTCTCTGTAGACCAGGTTGGCCTCGAACTCACAAAGAACCACCTGCCTCTGCCTCCCAAATGTTGGTATTAAAGGCGTGCGCCACCACTGCCCAGCCTGTGAGTGGTATCTTGTGTGTGCACAGTGTTTCTTACACATCCCCATTGTCTACTTTCAAGACCATAAGCCTACTCAAAGCCTGTTTCAGGAGGCATCGCTTTCCCCATCTCCATCCCCTAGCCACCATGTAGCCACAGGAGTCCTCACTACGTGGCCTTCTGAGTCTGATTCTATCACCAAGCACAATGTCCTCGAGTCCTCCTTGATGCAGCCCATGTCAGTCAGTGCAGTGGCTGCGGAGGGCGGCTCTCCTGTCTGACCTCCCTTTTCTCCTGTGCCACACAGGTCTCCAAAGCCTCGTCAGAACTGATGAATTACTGCGAGCAGCATGCCAGGAGCGACCCCTTGCTGGTCGGTGTGCCAGCCTCTGAAAACCCGTTCAAAGACAAAAAGCCCTGCATAATTCTCTAGCACTCTCTCTCTCTCTTGCTCTCTCTCTCTGTGCCCTTCCTGCCCTCCCACATATTGTCCAGTTTTTACTGTGAGAAAAATATCTGAGTTTCTCACACTTTGATTTCTGAAGAAACAGAAACCAACTAAGCATATCCTCCTGAATAAGGTGGGCTTTGCTACCCCACCGTGGGCCTCTGCCCGCCCAGATGTTAGCCGCCCCCACCCCTCCTGTCAAGCACCGCTGGGAACCTGAGTGATGGGACTGTGTTATAAAACTCCCCTTAGCTGGCGCTGGGGATATGGCTCAACGGGTGAGATGCATGTCTTACCAGCACGAGGACCTGAGTTCTGATCCCACACACAAAGCCCAAGTGCAGGGGTCATGCCTGCGCCCCAGCCCTGGGGGACAGAAGGAAGGATCCCTAGGGCACTGAACTCCAGTGAGGGACCTTGCCTCAGAACTAGAGGAATATAGCCAGCATCCACAAGGCACCCTGTGCTGCCCGGTGTCCCTCCTGAGTGTGGTCCTGTCATATCCGCGGTGATGTCCTTTCTCTGGGGACCCAGCCCCTTTTAGGAACAGACTTCTAGGCCCCCACACAGAGCGAGCCATTGCTGGTATGACTGAGTGGGTGGTTTGTTTTCTCCTAAGCCTGAGACCCATGTGGTCACTGGCAGCTCCTTCCCCATTTTCCCGTTCCCAAGGCCGTGTGAGGGCAGAATTCTTTTGAAGTGATTGAGAAAGAGTCACAGAGATGGGGTCCTGTATCCCACATGGGGGTGGTGACTGTGACTCCGGATCCCCCTTCCCCCTCCTTGGATCAAATCACTTTCCAACTGGCTGGAACAGGAGACCCTCAGTGTGAGGACTGCCGACCAGCTCTGCATTCCACCCTCACCGAAAGATCCTAGGCGGGACTCCACCCTGACCACGCCCCCAGTCCCTCACTGGGGAATTCTAGGCGGGGCTCTACCCTGACCACGCCCCTAGCGAATCACTGGGGATTCTAGGCGGGGCTCCGTCTTGACTAAGCCCCAGACCACGCTCCCAGCCCCCTCACTAGGGGATTTTAGGCAAGATCTCCACTTTTTATTTTGTGAGAATAGTCTGTCATCCAGGCCGGCCCGGAACTGGAGATCTTCCTGCCTCTGCCTCCAGAGTACATGTATGACTGGCCTCTGCTCCTTGCCTGGCATAGAGTTGGATTCATAGAGACCCGGCCTATGTAGGTAGCAGTGACAGCGGCAGGTTGCAGGAGGAAAGGCTTGGCCGTGCCAACCCTTGCAGGCATCGTCAGCATCAGGATGGCCAGGGATTCAGGAGTGTCCCGCGGTCTCAGGCCCTCGTGGGAAGACCAGTGCAGGCGCAGACAGCAGAAATGAAGCCAGTCCAGTTCTGTCCTGTGGCCCTGGTGAAAATCAGCTTCTAAGAACCTGAACCAGGCTGGTCCCTGGACAGTTGCCCTAGTTGCCCCGGGGAAAATAAATGAGTCTTACTCAACCCACCTCACCTTCCAGCCCCTCTGGGCACAACCTACCTCCAGGTAAGGTGGCACAGCACCCAACTCATTCTGGTGGGGTGAGGGAAAGGGGAGACATTGCGGGTGCTAAAAGGGGACCTCGTCCCCCCTCCCTGGGCTGGCTCCCAGAGGACACAGACTGAAGGTCAGTCCCCTCCTTTGCATCGACTCCTCATTACTGGTCAAGGAAGATAGGAGCTTTGGGAAGACCCTGACTCCCTAAACCCGTGTTGGGATCAGAAAAGCCACTGTGTCTCCCCAAAACTATAGCCACCTTACATTAGGGTGTGAACCAGAGCCCCGGGGTGTATGTACCCAGCCTCGCTGGCAAGGAGAGAGAAAAGCGGGAACACTCTCCTGGTGTGCCAGAACCTCGCTCGGGCTTCCGTCCCCCGCTTGCTGAAGCCAGGCATGGGCACGCTGCAGAGGCAGAGGCAGGAGGAGCCGCTCACTCATTCTTTGCTATATAATGAACTCGAGGCTAGCCTGGGCTACATGAGACCATGTCTCAAAGAGGGGAAATTCAACTCACTCTTCCACTATCCCCGCACCCCAGCCTCCCTCGGGCGAGGCTGCTAGCAGCAGATGCCATGGCCAGTCCATGTGTGGTCACAGCGAGTTTTCCTTCCTCCACTCTGGGAAGAGAAGCTCAAATTACCATCTATTCCCGAATAAACCTCCCACTGCAGGCCAAGGGCAAAGTGACCTCTTGCTTCCTGGGGGGGAAAGGTGGACCTTGGGCCCCACAATAGTCTCCATGTCCCGTCTTAACCACCAGAGCCCTGCCTCAGCTTGGAGAAGCCTGGACACAAGGGACCATCAGGAGCTGGGCTGTGGTGGTGCAGGCCTTTACCCTAGCACTCAGGAGGCAGAGGCAGGGGGATCTCTGTGAGTTCAAGGCCAGCCTGGTCTACAGAGCAAGTCCCAGGTCACCCAGGGCTATAGACATGGTCTAGAAAAAGGTAATGACACAAACAGTGAGATCTGCTTTAGCTTGAGCGACCGAGGAGGGACTTCCAACCCAAGCAGAAGCCGCCAAACTGTCCCTTGTCCTGAACAGAAGCCATACGCACCCTCTCTGAGTGTCTGGGACACAACGGCCAGACAGGAGATCACACAGCATTTCCCATTTCCTGCGCCCCACTCCAGACCCAGCTCCCACCCCACTTTCCACCTGCATTGTGACATTGGTTGGTTTTCATTTCTGATTTTAAGAAACTCTGTTGTGCCACAGCCACTGTCCGTGTGGCACGCGGGCCACGGCAGTGTGATTGCTGCAGAATAAAAGCCCCGTCTTCTCTACCCTGACTCTGGACTCTGTTTCTCTCCCCAGCCAGGATAGCCAGGTGATGGGAGAGACAGCGGCCAACCATCCACATCCCCTTCCTTCAGGGATGAGCTTCATCCCTGGCGGATCACAGATCTGCACATGGAAGTGTTTCATTGTTAGACAAGAGTCTTATGTAGCCCAGGCTGGCCCCGAACTTATTTTAGAGCAAAGGCTAGCCCTGAGCTCTGAGCCTGGATGACAGGTGTGGTTGCCCTTGCCTGCTTCATGCAGCTCTGCAGGTGGAAGCCAGGGCTTGCTTTTCTGCTCACGCTGGGTGAGTGCCCCACTCACTGAGCTTCTCCCAGCCTTTCGGTTTTATTCTGAGACTGGCACACTGTATACCTGCTTAGAGTTGCCCAGTAAATGGCTCAGAACATGGCTTTGTGAAAGAAAACTCACATCATACGTACAAAGGCCCTGGGTTACATCCCAGCACCGTAAAAACAAACAAACAAACAAATAAATGAATGCCCTTTTATTCCTAAGCAGTTGAGGGGTCAGAGGTTCACCACGGCATCTCTTACCTACACTTCAGGCCTGCAGTGCAGTTCCAGGGGATACCCCCTTCTACTCCATCACAGCATCTAGAGCGCCTGTATCCTTTCATCCCTTGGCTTGTAGGACCATCCTCCTCCAGAGGCAGCCGGGCATGGTCTCCAGTCTTTCACCCACCTGCCTCCCTCCGAGGACCTGATGGATGACACAGGATGATCCCCTGCTCAGGGTCCTCAGCTTAATTTATTTGCAAAGTTTCTCTGCTCTGGTAGAAGACATGTTGCAGGCCTAGAGGTGCAAATGAGGAGGTCTTTGGGGCTGGCTCCCAGGGAAGCCTAGCGCGAGGCAGACAATTATCTGCTGTTGCTCACATTCAGCCTTGTGACCCGAGGTTCACGGGTGAACCCGGGACAGCGAGGTGGGAAGGGAGAGCAGGCTGGAAGAGTTTATGTTGTTGACTCTCTCAACCACTTAATGTGGCCTGTGGTTGCCTCTGAGGGGCCGTGGCCTTGTGAACTCACCTGGATGGCGTTCTCAGGGTCCAGCCAAAGAGGAGGGAGGATCGATTTCCTGGCTCCCACTCTGCTTTGTTTAAGCAATGAGGCTCCCCTGTCAGGATGTCACACTGTGACATCAGCCACGACCCCCCCCCCCCGCCCCCAGTCAGCCATCCCAGACTGGTGAAGTGGACAGGAATTGCAGGAAGTTTGGAGGGGGGGGAGGCAACCTCATGCTAGAAAGACTAAGGACAAAGAGAACAGGGCTCATTTCCAGAAGGGTCTGATGTATGAGACAAAGACAGCAGCACCACTGAGCCAAGCGAGCGTGCTGGTGAGTCACCGGCCACACACCCACGGACGCATACTCTCTCCAAAACAACTTCTCAGAGATTCTAAGGGTTCTAAATGGCTTTGTTTGGGTTTTCCGATGACAGAGGGGGACCACAGCCACATGAAGGAATGAGACACAGAAGCAGCACTTGGGAGACTGAGGCAGAAGGATCTGGAGTTCCAGACTAGCCTGGGCTACAGAATGGGACCCTGGTGCTGGAGAGATGGCTTAGTGATCAGAACATTGATTGCTTTTGCAGAGGACCCAGGTTCAATTCCCAGCACAACACAGTGGCTCACAACCACCTGCAACTCCAGTCCCAGTGGATCTGACGCCCTCTTCTGGCCACCCTGGGCACTGCATGCACCTGGTATGCAGACAGACATATATACAGAAAAGACCCATCCACATGAAATGAATAAAATTAAGTCGGGCGGTGGTAGCGCATGCCTTTAATCCTAGAACTCTGGAGGCAGAGGCCTGTGGATCTCTGTTGAGTTCAAGACCAGTCTGGTCTACAGAGTGACTTCCAGGACAGCCAGGGCTATACAGAGAAACCCTGTCTTGTCTCAAAAAAACAATAAACAAGCAAACAAACAAATAAAAATTTTAAAAGGAAGAATGGAACCCTGTCTAGATGGATGGGTAGATAATAAAGAGATAGATGTTGGATAGACCATAGGCAGGTGCATAGCAGAAGATGGATGGATAAATATGGATAACAGAAAAACGTAACGATAGATGGCAGATGGATCAATAGGGAGGCAAAGTCTTACCCCATGTCAGCCCGACTAGGTGACTTTAGAGCTGTAGTGAAGGTGGCACTGGGATGCTGTAGCCCCCGCGTCTGGAGAAAGTTCAGCCTTGCCTCAACTCCCACCGATTCCTCAGTCCACAGCTCTGCTCACCCAGGAGAAATAAAATCACACATGGCATCAACTCCTGGCAAAACAAAGTCTTGGGAGGAAAGTCAGGCATTTTCCCATGACCTCAGAATTCAGGAATTAGTGTGTTGAAGACTTCCAGGCCAGCCTGGGCTTCACAGTTAGACCCCCATGTCAAAAAACAAACGATTCAACAAATGAACGAATATGGGAAGAAATGGTCAGGGCAGGAGGGATGGCCGAGAAGATCACAGCTCTTGATATTCTCGCCGAAGATCTGGATTTGGTTCTCAGCACCCACGTGAGGGCTCACAACTGCCTATGATGCCAGTTCCAGGGGACCCGATGCCCCCTTCTGGCCTCTGTGCATACTACACTCACATATACATACACGCAGACACACAAGTACTACATATAACTAAAAGCAAGATTAATCTTATTTTTTTCTTTTTCTTTTTTTTAAAGAAAGAAAGGATTGTTCTGAGCTGCTCTGGTCCTGAGACAAAAGCTGGAAGCATCTCAGGCATTCAGCCACAGGTGAATAGAGAAAGAGCACATGCTCATACCATAGGGTGCCACTCAGCCACGGAAAGGGACATGGCGCTGGTACAGGGTGACTCAGGGAAACTCTGTGCTGAGTGAAACAAACTTGACATAGAGAGAAACCATGGGAGTCTACAGAAAGCAGGTGAGCCTTGGATGAGGGCTGTGGTCACCAGGCAACAGCTCCAAAGATGCCCACGTCTGAACGGAAGAGCCTGGAGCTCAATGGCCTTGTGTAGAATCAAAGAACCTTGTTCAAAGGTCCTGAGCATTCTAAATTCTCCAGGACCGGACAGAGATGGCTCAGAGGTTTAGAGTATTTGTTGCTCTTGCAGAGGACCCAGAAGCCACCTGGAACTCCAGCTCCAGGGAGATCCAGCGCCCTCTTCCGGCCTCTGTGAGCACGGAAGGCACATGGTGCACAGACAGACAAGCAACACACACACATTAAAGACACAGAGAGGGAGAGAGTCAAGTGTGTATCACCGAGATAGGACACACACGGACCAAAGACAGCTTCCATCCAGAACAGCTTTGCAAACCAATGATGCTTTAAAATCTTCAAACTTATTTTCCTGAAGGCATTTTATCTATCTATATCTATCTGTCATCTATCTATCTATATCTATCTATCTATCTATTTATCTATCTATCTATCTATCATCTATCAATCTATCTATCTATCATCTGTCTATCTATCAATCATCTGTCTATCATCTATCTGTCTATCTATCATCTATCTACTATCTATCTATCTATCTATCTATCTATCTATCTATCTATCTGTTTTTATTTTGAGACAGAACCTCTCTGTCTAACCCTGGCTATTCTAGGACTTACTGTAGCTCAGGCTGGCCTCAACCCTCCTGCCTCTGCAGTACAAGGAATACGGTCCATGCAGAGCTACATCTCACATGGTCCAGCGTGTCCCTTGGAATTCCTCACAGGCGCATAGGCTACTCAGGCAGCTGGCCCACAAGGCAGTTCCACCCCCGTGTCATGGCCAATGCATCGACAGTTGTGTCACCAGAGTCCCAACCGCGAGGCAGCAGTGTTCCTCTCGTGCACCCTGCACACCAAGAGTGGTGCAGAGAGGGTGTCCAGTGCCATGGATGAAGACCTCACAAGAACTCAGTGGGGTAAGGGCTTGCATGCAAGCATACAGACCTGAGCCTGAATCCCCAACACCCGAGTTAAAGGCCAGACATAGTGATACACAGGGAGAGCTAGGGGATGGAGAAAAGGAATCCTGGGGCTCACTGATCAGCAGTCTAGCAATCAGTGAGCTCTGGAGAGGTGGAGAGACTGAGGAACACAGCTGCTCTCAGCCTCTGGCCTCCACACGGAACACACGTGGCAAAGGGAGCTATGAGCCATGCAGCCCCACCCCCTGCCTCTGAATATCTACTCGAGGAGGGCATGATGGCCTCCACAATTGGATTGGAATAAGACCCCCCCAGAACAAGTAAAAGCTTTCCCCCAAATCTGACAATATCCATTCGTCATCAAGTTGTCTCTTGGAAGGTCGGAAGGGCTGTAGATGGTGGCTCCTGAGCCGGTTTTTCCAGTTCTCCAGTTCCTCTCTGAGAGGAGGGGTGGGCTCCTACAGGGAGCTTTAAGAAAATTACACTCCAGCCGGGCAATGGTGGCACACGCCTTTAATCCCAGCACTCGGGAGGCAGAGGCAGGCGGATCTCTTTGAGTTTGAGACCAGCCTGGTCTACAGAGCTAGTTCCAGGACAGGCTCCAAAGCCACAGAGAAACCCTGTCTCGAAAAAACCAAAAAAAAAAAAAAAAAAGAAAGAAAATTGCACTCCACAGGCCTGTGTGTCTTGAAGGACACTCACAAAACCCAGGCTCAGGATGGTGACATGAGGCCACCCCTATACCCAAGCAAGACGACATTGGTGAGTTATCACCCATGCCCATATGGGCTGTCAGGTTGCCTGGTCCCCAAATGCTCCCGTAAGTAGCCCCAATATGCTGATTTGGTCTCTACACAAATGAGCAAATAAATAATGTAATAAGCTGGGCGGTGGTGGCACAGCCTTTAACCCCAGCACTCAGCAGAGGCAGGCGGATCTCTGAGTTTGAGGCCAGCCTGGTCTACAGACTGAGTTCCAGGACAGCCAGGGCTACACAGCAAGACTCTGTCTCAACAAAAACAAAAACGTAATTAAAAGAAAAAAACTTTTTGAGACAATTTCTCACTCTGATTTGCTGGCTGACTCTGAACTCACTACATAGACTGGCGTGGCCTGGAACCACCTGGGGTCTTCTTGCTTCTGTCCCCTTACATCCTGGGATTAAAATCATGTGCCACTAATAAACAATAAATAAGTGTAGTAAAAGTCCTTTTAAGGAAACAGATGTCCTAGGATCAGCAATACCAAGTCCCCTGACTCTGACAAAGACCTCCCCAACACAGCAGGCAACTGTCACCCTTTTCATTGCCAACGACATGCTATCAAACATCACCCGGAAGTGAGGCTCACTGAGGGATGGTCTGGATCTGGCCCACCTATGGGTGTTGTTGTTCTTTCTGCGGGTTGGAAAGGAAACATGAGACGCACGGGGGTCCCACGTGGGTAAACTTTAATGGGGGGGGGTGACGACAAGTGAGGGACCGGGGTGAAGAGACGAAAAAGGGGGCGAGTTAAGGCGTCCCCCGTTTTTAAGGGGGATCCAGGTGCGTTGGGAAAATGCCCTGCGCATGCGTGGCTTTTTGTCGAATTGGGAATTGTAGTCCGGTGGGATGCTGTATCCTCTGCTGCCTCTGGGAATTGTAGTCCGGTGATCCTTCTGCGCACGTGCGATTTTTTTTCACCAACCCCCCAAAAGGAACAACAGGTGTGTCCTTCAGGGAGCCTCCGGGTTATACTAACAGACATGGAGAGATCCAGCCCACTACCAGCGGAGTCATTCCCTAAGCAGGTTGGCCCTGAGCTCTATAAGAAAGGACAAACTCAGCTGAGGACCCTGCTGGCAAGCCTTGTTCTCTGACTGGATGGTTGCTTCAACTTCTGTTGCCTTAAGAACCCTGCAGTGGGCCGGGAGGGAGAGGCGCACACCTTTAATCCCGGCACTGGGGGGCAGAGGCAGGCGGATCTCTGTGAGATTGAGGTCAGCTTGGTCTACAAGAGTGAGTTTTAGGACAGACTTCAAAACTACAGAGAAACCCTGTCTGGAAAAACAAACAAACAGACAGACAGACAAGCAGAACCCTGCAGTGATGGACTGGAACCCGGAACCAAATAAACCCTTCCTCTGTCTGCTGCCTTTTCTCGGGGTCATTTATCACAGTGGCAGCAAGGGAATTAATACACTGGCCAAGGATACAGGCTGATGAGGAAGGTCCAAAGAGATGAGAAAAAACCCTTCCTGTTGAAGGGCAGGGTCATGTGGGCAGGGGTGTGTGGGGGCCGGGTGTCCTTGGGCGGGTTCCGCTCTCTGCAGGACACACGGGGCCCTCACCTCGGAGCCAGTGGGGTGTGCTGTGGAAAGAGTGAGGGAACGCTGCTCTGGCTGAGGGCCTGAGAATGCACCCACTCACTTTTGCCGGAATTTATCATTCTGGGAAGAACTCCAACTTATAGGTGGCAAAAAAACTCTCCCTTGTTCATGTCAGGCTATACCAGGCCAGCAGCGTGTGTGAGGTGTGAGCCGGGCCTGCCAACAGGTGTCTAGGGTTGGAACCCGTCTCTTCTTACCTCACCGACTGAGCAACCCTGACCTTTCTTCTCGCCCAAAGAAAATCTCACCCATTAGGGGTACAGCCTTTAAGGATTTGTTTGGGTTTTTTGTTGTTGTTTGTTTTGGTTTTTGGTTTTTTTGTACCTCAAGGGATGGATGGTCTTGTGCATGCAATGTGGGGTAACTCTACCCCAGACCACGCCCACAGCCCCTCACTAGAGATTCTAGGCGGGGCTCCACCCTGACCACGCCCTCAGCCCCCTCACTGGTTGATTCTAGGCGGGGCTCCACTGACCACGCCCCAACCCCTTCACTGGGGATTCTAGGCGGGGCTCCACCCTGACCACGCCCCCAGCCCCCTCACTGGGGGATTCTAGGCGGGGCTCCACTGACCACGCCCCAGCCCGTTACTGGGGGATTCCAGGTGGGCTCCTCTCTTGGCAGGTGCCCTCTGTGGTCACAGACACTGGATTATCATTTCCCGGAGCTTGAGTGAGTGCTTGTAATAAAAACTGTGTCCTCTCTTGCAGTGACCAGTACGGTTCACTGTGTTGAACACGGTGACCCCGCCCCCCATCATCTTTCACCTCCCTCCACCCTGCTGGCTCACTGTCCTCACAATGGTCCTGAGGTGGAGGCAGGAGGACAAGGAATCTGAGGTCATCCTCAGATTCAGAGTGAGTTTGAGGCCAGCCTGTTTGAGGTGGACCAGAGCTGACTTCCGCATCTGGCTTCCTCTACACTTCCGGTCGTTTTCTCTGAAGATGCGCGGTCTGGGGCCCTGCCAGGGCTGCGCAAGGTGCTGGTTTCCTTTCTCCGAAGCCCCTGCCCTGGTGGGGATGGCAGCGGGCCTTGGCGCCACAAACTCCCTCCCGTCCTGCTTCCGGGAGCCAGGCTCTTTGCAGCTGAGGAGCAACTTCAGGGGTCTGGGTACACCCACGATCTGGGGGCTGCTCAGGAGCCAGGCTAGGGACATTCTCAAAAGGCAGGGCAGATTAGCCAAGGAGCCTCCTGGGATTACAGGTGTGTGCTGCTGCACCCGGCTTTTTATGTGGGTGCTGGGGTCCGAACTCACAAAGCAGTGGCTTTACGGATTCAGCCATATTGCTGCCCTCCCCAGATTGTTATTTTCATGGGATCATGGTGGTGCCCTTGTCATCCAGGCACCCTGGAGGTAGAAGCAGGAGGCTGGCCACAAGTTCCAGAGTACACACGCGCTCTAGCCGCCCCCCCCCCAGCAAAACTGTCTCGAAATAAAGCGAACCGGCAGTTCTGCGCATGAACACTGAGGACAGGTCCGCCACCACTTACGGCAGAGTGAGCTGGTGGCCACGGGCCTCTGCTAAGCAAGACCGCATGGCTACAGAATGACCAGGACAGCCCTGTCATATGGTGTAGGTCACCACCAAGGGCCATCCAGGAGCATGTGCTGGCCTGTGTGTCACCAGTCATGAGACCCTAGGAGCCAATTCCTGGGCCTCAGCTTCCTGCTCTGTGATATGGGCTTGATCCCATCAGCCTCACAGATTAGTGAAGCTGGGGAACCCCAAATGATCCCTTCCTAGCAGCTTCAGGTCTAGGTACTTGGGCACTGGAACTCAGCTGCACTTCCTAACTGCATCCTGCCTAAGCCTCTGGCTCAGTCCTCCACGTGAGTCCTATCCTAAGAGAGTCACTGACAAAATCAGGTCATATCCTGAAAAGAGGCCCAGAGAGGTGAAGAAAATATCAAGATACAGCATTTAGAAGTAGGGTGGGTGGAGATAAAATTATATCTCCCCTGCCCCATCCCCCAACTTCCTCTATGCCTCAGTTTACCCTCACCATGCAGCCCACCTATAGGGACAAGGTATCCCCAAGTCAAAGGAGATGTTGGGCATTCTTAACAACCCCAGAATTAGGTGAAAGGTTAGAGCCAGGGGAGCCCCGCCCTGTCCTGGAGGCGGATTTTGGGTGTGGGGTGTCACAGATTCCTGGAGGCTGGAAGGCCTTGCTCACTGGGATCCTGGGCCTGCCCCTCCCCCCCCAGAGAACAGCATGATGTCCCCTCCCTGAGGCTGGCAGCAGGGCAGTGGGGCTGTGAGACCAACCTCGGGTCAGCTGGCTAGGAGAGGAGGAGGAGGAGGAGTCATCAGCTAGGCTGGGTGGAGGAATCCCCAAAGAAGCTAAAAATAGCCATGGGAAGTACTACGTGTCTCCAAATAGAAAGAACCAGCCTGGCCCAGCAGAAGGCCAGGGCAGGCTGGAGAGAGGTGCCTAGGGGAACCTTCCACCAAGGCTCTCCCCCACCCTCTCCCTCCTCCAGTCCTTCACAGCCCTCCTCCCAGAGCCGGCTATCCCCAAGCCTGCACAGAGTTTAGGCACCTCAGAAAATGAAGCAAACCTCCTCCCTTCCCCCAGGTCCTGGCTGGCCTCAAGACTGCTGACCTGGGAACTGGGAGGGCCCAAGCCGCCCGGTCTAAAAGTAGCTCTCACCTCCTCCCAGGCTATATTTAGAGTCAGCAGGAGCCAGTGGGCACACCCACCCGACCAGGCCAGCCAGGCATTCTGGCTCCCATGTGGGCAGGGCCTCAGGCCACAGCAGAGGACAGCAATCAAGAGCAGTCAACACTGGGTTACAGGTTTGACACCGGTTGTGGTGTGTGGAGCCCTGTCCCCCAAAGACCCTCTCTGAGCCAACTTGTGCAGAATGCAGGATGGGAGGGAGGGGCCGGCTTGCAGAGAGCATTAGTGTGGTCCTTTGTAGCCCAGGCTGACCTCAAACTCACTGGGTAGCCAGCCGAGGATGGCCTTGAACTCCTAACCCTTCTCACTCTCCCAAGTGCTTGTGCCACTTCCCCGGGTTATGTGGGGTGCTTGGACGGAAACCCGGGCCCTGTACACTGAACTTCAACCTCAACCCTGGCTTTTTGTTTCCTTTTGTTTTGTGTTTTTGAGACAGGGTCCCCTGTGTAGCTCCAGGTGGTTTCAAGCTCAGAGCAATTCTCCTGTCTCAGCCTCCTGAGCTGTTTGCGTGAGAGTCATGCATCACTATGCCAGCAGGTTTATGTTTGCTGAGGGTGGAACCCAGATTTCTTCAGCCAGGAAGGCGCTGTACTCACGGAGCCCGGCCCAGTCTCACCTGCTTTGGAATAAAGATACTTCCAGCCGGAAATAAGTCTGGATCAGGTGCCAAGACCCCAGTCTGCAACTCTGTTGCACAGAGATGAGCTGCTAAGGCAGGCAGGACAAGCCTCGTTTTTCCCCATATGTAAAATAAGGATCACATAGCATAAGGCCAGACCCATCTTACTTACTCAAATGCACAAAAGCACACACAAAAACACAATGGCAAACCCAGGGACACTTTTTATTTCTTTTCCATGAGCCCGGCCTGCGCAGAATCAAACGTAGGGCTGATGTCATCCGAGCCCGGGTCCAGCGTGGCCCACGCAAGCCGGCGCCACCGCCACTGGCGTTCTCGGCCAGGGAATCCCCGCCCGGGTGGAAACCCGTGACGCCCTCGCAGATCTTCCGGCTCCTGGCGCGGCGGGCGTGGCCACTGGCCGGGGCGTGGCCTCGTTCTCTAACAGCTGCAAAGCGGGTGCCCCGTGCCTGCATGCCCGGGGTGAGTGCAAGCACCCGTGGGTTTGTGGCATCCCCGAAACTCCCACGGGCTGTGATCCCGCGTGGAATGCACTGTGGAATTAGAGTCTATGCACCCGCAGGCTGTGCGAGACCCGAACCATGGTTCAGTCGATACTAAGCCCTGAGTACCGCCCTCAGTCAGTACCACCACATAAACTGAGCCCGGTGCGTGCCTGTCGTCGTCGTCCCAGCACACGGGTACTGGGCAGGAGGGTTAGAAGTTCAAGGTCATCCTAAGCTGTACAGTGAGTTTGAGGCCATCTTGGTCTAAGTGAGACCTTTCCAAGACCTAGTCTGATTTTTCAAGACCTTCAAGGGGGCAAGAATGGAGAGGAGGTCCCCCAAAGTATTCCCTCCCCTGACTGGATACGTGCGTGCACACACCCTGCAGGTGCTCCAGGCCTGTGGGCGTGGGGCCACCACTATGACTGGCAAGCTGTTCACTGTCTCCCCACCAGTCTGGGATCTAATTACGGTCCGGGTGAGACGGACTGGCTGGAAAGATGAACACATCCCAGTATGTCTGCAGCCTGTCTGGGTCTCCCTGGCCCTTCAGAGTCCGTTTCCCGGGCTGTGGGGGAGAGGAGAGAGTGGGTGCGGCTGGAACGACCTTGGTGTGGTCACTTGGAAGGGGGACCTTTCGTTTCTGTGTGGATCCTAGAAGGCGGGGCATCGCTGCCTGACCTGGGCTCTTCATCCACTGAGGGTGCATGTCCCCGGCAGGCAGATGGAAGGAGCTCAGCATGTTCTTATTGATAGGAGAAAGCCAGAACCGGCTCCCACAAGTTAGTCCTCTGTTACCCACATATACTCAGTGACACCTGTGCATCCTGCCCAAAATAAATAGAATTAAAACCATTTTTGTTTTTTTTTTTTTGTTTTTTTGTTTTTTTTTGGTTTTTCGAGACAGGGTTTCTCTGTGGCTTTGGAGCCTGTCCTGGAACTAGCTCTGTAGACCAGGCTGGTCTCGAACTCACAGAGATCCACCTGCCTCTGCCTCCCGGGTGCTGGGATTAAAGGCGTGCACCACCACCGCCCGGCTTAATTAAAACCATTTTTAAGGAGAAAGGAAGACAAGATATACTTCTGGGTATGTGGATGGATGCCCCAACTGCATCCTCTCAACTCCACGCTGGAACTCAGCCTCCTCCTCCCTCAGGGTCTCACTGCTGTCCTCCCAGCAGGGTCCCTGCTAGTGGGAGAGGGAGACACTCCCCTCCTGGGGCCTTGTTTTCCCACTGTGAAATGAGAGGCTTCTGAGGGTGGCTGGATGTCAGTTTCCCAAGACAATGATTGACCCCTAGCCGACTCTGCCACCACCATCCCCGCCCATGCTGGTTGTTCTTTTCTGGAATGTTCTGCAAGCAAAGGAAATCTCAAATCATGAAAATACTTGTAGGGGTATGGGACTGACCACACCCTAGATGTCCCTCCAAACCCAGATCTGGGTGCCCCAGTGGCCTTGGAGGGAAGACCAGGGGAACTGTGAGCCAGGAAGGTGAGGGATGGAGCATTGGAGAAGATGGAGCCTTGCGTGTCCCCGGCTCTAATTTCTGCCAGGGAGAGAGTTGAAGTGTAGGTAGGTGCTTACGTGCGCAGACTGTTCGTTCCAGAGATTTTTTTTTCTTGTTTGTGATGTACAAGTGCCGGTGCATAATTACTGTGCATTTACAAACCGAAGTGTCTGTGTGTTCTGTACCGGTGCATTTAACAAATATGTACCGGGTGCTGATAAGTCACCCAGAACTGGGGGACCTACTAGTTTCTCCCACATATACAGACGTCTCTGCCCGGGACCCACAGTTAGTGTACAGCTAGGGGTGGCGTGCACACTTGGGCATCGGCTTTAGGGTGCGTGCGTAGCCTTCCCACCCTGTGGACCCTAGAGTGTACACACGCAGGTCCGGCCTCTGTGTTTCTTGTGCAGACCTGCTCAGGCTGAGCACGGTGCCTCTTGGATGCCAGCCTTCCAGCCCCACCCATCTCCGAGAGTGCCCCGGGCCAGGTGGGGCTGGGCAGGCCCCGGAAACCTCTCCCAGCTGCTGTGCCCAGTTTCAGGGAAGCCAAGGACTGGCACCTTGCCCACGGAGACTGTTTGCCCTTGCACTTGCCTCTGGGGCTTCCTGGAAGAAGCCTGGAGGCCCAACCCCCACCCCACAGCCCAGCGTGCCCGACCCGTGGGGAAGCGGCGCCTCATTTCCAGCCACATCTCCAAGAGTAAGGTGCACCCCTCAAAGTTAGAACCAGACTCAAGCAAGGCAGTGCTCTCCAACGACAGAACCCGGAAGTAAAAACACTACCGTTGTTTTTATTTTCCTAAACTCAAGGGCGGCCTGCCTGTGCAAAGGCCACGTATGCTTCCTGCGCTACGCCCCAGCCAGATGGGACATTTAAACTTAGGGACATCTGTAACTCGTGTCCTGGGTATTGCACGTGGTGCACACACTGGGAGTTTCACACAAGAGCGCTGGCTAAGGCAGGGATTTTTGGCGATGTAGGAGGCTCTGCAGGTGGCTGTCTGGTTCTGCCATGCCCAGAAACAGAGCTTCTAGCTGTGTGTCTGCTCTCTACTGGTGTTTGTATGTGTGGGTCCTGCACACCGTGTGTAGCCGGTCAGTGAATGCACACAGTAGGAGCCGAGTGTGGCATATGGGTGGCTGCACACAGTAGGCTTCACGTGCACACCGAGGGCTCTGCATGCCCTCAAGTCATACACAACAGGCGAGTGTGTACACACAGACAATGGGGCTGCACATACTAGACGCTGAATGTGCTCAGGGACTGCGCACAGTAGGTTCTGCAATGCTCAGGGGGCCATGCACGGTTTTTTCAGGAAGCAGAAGCTGAACACAGTAGACTGTACACGAACGGGGTGGGGGGAGGAGGCGGGCAGTACAAGGCTTTATCACTTTAGACATCCTCAGGAGTTAAACACAGCAGGCTCGGCAAGCATTCAGGGGCTGCACTCAGTAGGCCCTGCATTTGTTCAGGGGTTGCACAAAGTAGATTTTTGCATTCCGAATGCACTCAGGAGCGGCACACAGTAGATTATGCACGAGTAGTGGGATTGCACACAGTAGGCTTTGCACTTTAGCTGCCTAGGGGCCTGAACATAGTAGGTTGTGCATTACACTCAGAGGCTGCACACAGGTTCTGCACAAACTCAGAGACTCCACACAGTAGGCTCTCCAGGATGGCCCCGGGGCAAGCCAAGCCGCTGGGGCTGCGGCACGCGGCCCAAGGCTGTTCCCTGCGCTGGCTCCCTGCCCGGCCATGAGCGCCAGGCGGCCCAGGGAAGGCGCCGCTCACAAAGGGAGGGTCTGTGCGGACGCCCCGCCCTCCCGCCGCCTGGACGGACCCCCCACCCCCGCGGGCCGCAGACACCCGGCCTGGCGGGCACCAGAGCGAGGCTGGCACCGGCGCTCTCTGGAGGAGGTCGGCGGCGTGCACCTAGGGCGCACGCGAGACGGGCTCTGGAGAGGGTCGGGGTGACCCCAGGTTGGGGAGCTAAGCGCCTGCACAATCGCCCACTAGCACTGTGACTCCAGCAACCGCCTCTGTCTCCAATTATCCAATTTAAGGACCAGGGAACCCGGGACTCCTGCCTGCTGGGGAGGGAGGGAGGGAGGGACGTCTAGGGTCTGGGTCAGAGACCCACTCCACCCCCAGAATGTCTGGTGAGAGGGTGGGGTGGCTACAAGCTGTAATGAGCGTTCTGGAAGCAACTCGTTTTTTTGCTGAGCTCTCAGCAACCCACGGAGTTCACCTTAACCGTGGGAGGGCCCTTGCACTTTCCCTTTTATGGGTGGGGAAACTGAGTCACAGCTGGCTGGACTCTCCTGGCTCTAGTAACCCATCAGTGTGCGGCAAGAGTCAACTGGCCTTCTTCTCCTGTAGGGGTGCTGAGCTCTGCCGCCTTGGAGCCAGCAGAGAATGGCGCGCCTGCTGTGTACACGAATTCATAAACGTCACTCCCACGCACTCTACGCCGGGTGATCTCAAATTTGGCCTCTTAGGTGCATGCGTGCATGCGTGCGTGCTCGGGCCTGGAGCGCGCACTCCACAAGAACACTAAAGGTCTTGGTTTCTGCCCCCGGAAGCTGCTGTCTCCACCCACTCCCAGGGTCCTGGGAACCGCAGAGTCGGAGAGGGGGTGGGGTGGGAACAGTGTAGGAAAAGAATAGGGACAGCAGAGAGAGGAAACCCTCCTGTGGGTTCTGCAGATGTGGATTGGTGGGGGAGACCAAGCCTTTTCGGTCCCCGGTGGAGGAGCCATTTCCAGGTTGTAGGCCGTGGGTTTGGGGGAGAGATTGCTTTGGGTATTTGGAAGGAATCCTGGGTTGTCAGGGTCTCTGGGGAGACTGATACGGCTTTGGGCTGGAAGGTGTTTCCCAGTTTGAGGAACCCCAGTTGACCCAAATCTATCTCTCTGATCTCTTCTGCTTCTTGCTCCAGGGCTGGGTAACTCCTAGGGACCGGATGAACAATGAGGCCCCTGCAGTGGTGGGGTGCTAGGAGAGAATTGATCTCCTCTGTGGACCGGGTGGAGCCCAGGATGACGTTTCCAGAGCTGAGGGCGGGAAGAAAGTTCTGAACTGTCTGGGGCGCAGTGACACACAGCCTTGGGATCTCAGGATCTGCAGGGACTTTCAGGCCTGTCTGACGACAGCGTGGGAGACGGGTTTAGAGGGTGAAGGGGCTTGTGGCCAAGCTTGAGCACCTGAGTTCAATCCCAGGACTCACAGCGAACCAACTCCCCAAAGTTGTCTTCTGACCTCCACATGCAAAAAATAAATAGAATATATTTCTTAAGAAAAAAATAAAAAGCTAGTTTATGACGGCACAAGTGTGCTGTGCCAGCATTGGGGATCTCTGTGAGTTCGAGGCCAACCTGATCTACACAGCAGGTTCCAGGTCGGCCAGGGCTACACAGAGAAACCCTGTCTCAAACACAAAATGAGGGGCTGGAGAGAAGGCTCCACGGTTAAAATCAGCTCCCGGCACCCATATGGCAGCTCACAACCAGAGCACCAGGAACACGAGTGGTGGGCCTGAGGATCACATTCTAGAAAGGTTTAATTGGTCCTGAGACTCCCATCATCGGAAGCCCTGGGCTAAGGCCCGCCCCCTTTCTAGCCACGCCCCCGCAGCCCTTTTGCGCTGAAAAAGGCATATTGAATCGTGATACTTCTGGCCTCTTTGCTAACTGCACATCCCAGAAGGGCAGGAAAGGGCAGAGTCACATAAAACAGATGCAGGTCACATCAAAGAAGGGTTTGACGCATAGGTGACTTTCTGTGTTCCAGCCTCAGGACAGACTGTTTTGTCCCTCGGGGATTCATGTTAGCCTGCAGCTTGTTGTGTCCTTGCCAAGTCTTGTGAACTTAGCTTAGGGAACCCTGTCCTGTGGAGGTGACCAGTCACAGGACCTTGGGCAGGTGGCTCCACCTTCTTGAATCGCTTCTCTGTGAAATAGGGACACTAATCCTGATGCCTATCTCCTGGGGACGTCCTGAGCAGTCGGCTAATTAAAATTGAATAGGCTAGTTGGGCTGGGGGCGTGGTCAGGGTGGAGCCCCACACAGAATACCCCCAGTGAGGAGCTGGGGGCGTGGTCAGGGTGGAACCCTGACTCGAATCGGGGCCAGGGGCGTGGTCAGGGTGGAGCCCCGCCTAGAATCCCCCAGTGAGGGGCTGGGGGCGTGGTCAGGGTGGATCCCTGCCTAGAAGGTTCCGGGATGGTCTGGAGGCGTGGCCAGTGAGTGGACCCACCCCCACCCCTACCGCCTGGACGCCCCCAGTGAGGGTCAGGGTGGAGCCCAGGGAGCAGATCATTTTCAGACCCTGAATTCCTCTCCCTTCCACCCCTAGCACCACCCTCACCTCGGACCCTTCACCATGCAAGAACAAAATCAAATATAAAAGCAGCTGTGTCGTATTCTTTCACCCAGCATCGCTGTGTATTCGATCCGCCCTGCACCTGCCCCAGCCTGCTCCTTCAGTACAGCTGAACGGGCGCACAGAGCCCTCATCACCTGTGCCTGGAAAGAGGGGCTTCAGGGAAAGAGCTAGAACCTCGTTGCTACTGAGGTGTCACCAGGGGTCTGTCCACCAAGGCTGAGTTTCAAGGGATGCCGGCCAGGGTGAACACACACCTGTTTTACCTGCACGTCACGCAGGAGAGCCAGCTCAGAGAGATGGAGCAACTCGGTCAAGAGGAACAGGAAGTGCCCAGGTGCAGGGGTTTGTGTTCCTATAACCGAGTCCGGGGACTGCGTGTGCAAGCGTGCGTGTGCGTGTGTGCCACGCCCATCTGCCTGCAGCCCGCATTGCCAAGTTTTTCCTGCTTAACCTCCAAGGAACACACCCACGTTTCCTGGCACACGATGGTATCCCTAAGGGGACCAGCAGCCCAGAGCAGGACCGTAGCTCGGTGACCTGGGACAGCTTCTCTCTATTGACTGAGGATGGCTCAGTCTCCCCTCAGCTGCCTAAAGTTTTCCTCTCTTCCACCCATAATTCCAGACTCCAAGCCAGGTTGTGGCTTCTCTTCTTTTTCTGGGAGCCAATGAGGCTGGGGCAGTTTTGAGCGTGGAATGAAGACCCTGGGCTGGTATGGCAGAATCAGGGGGCCAGGTATTCAAAGTGATTCCACACCAGGAAGACTTCAGAACCTTCAGGTCCTGGCTTGAGAGCGCAGTAACTCCTCCCTCAACTCACTCCTGCTGGTCGGGGCCTGTCAGTCTTGTGGACACCTGGGTAGGGAACCCAAGAAGCCACCAGGTCAGGGAAGGGACAGCAGGTTCCAGGTCCAAAGAATAGAGCAACATAGACTTGCTAGGGGCCACTGTCTGCAGGCAAGACTGTGTCCCCCGCCCCAATATTCCCACGCCAGGGAAGCCTCACCCTGTGACCCCCTGGCTCTCTGTCCCTCAGGTGCCATCTCAGGGCCCCATCTCCCTCCTACCCCTTCAATCTGTTTACTTCTCCACCCAAATGCTTCTGGGTGCCCCTGCCATGGTGACCTTCCTCCCCCCAGGTGTAATTCAAAGACTGTTGAATCTATAGCCTAACTCCTAGTCCTCCCCACCTACCTGCATCTCCCCAAACCCGTGACTACCCTGGGCCCCTCGCGCCAGGGCTCTTGTCGTGACCTCTCATCCCGGACACTCTGCTCCCAGGTAGCCTTCCCCTCCCCCATCCTCGGGGGACTCCCCTCCTGCTGCTCCCCCGCCCTGCGCGTGACCCCCAGGGCGCCCCTGGGGATTTCCTCCACCCACCAAGTGCTCGGTGGAAAGGTCGCGGCTGCTGGGAACGGGTAAACTGAGGCCGACAGGGTAAAAGAGCCCTGGGAGGAGCCGTACGGTTTCGGTTTGGAGTGAGATGCAGAGCGTGATAAGGGTTCCAGGGTGTTTTCCTACCGTTGATTTTAGTTCAGGGGAGAATGAAAAAAAATATATTCTTTCCCTTTTGTGCATCCACAGGGCCCATCCCAGGAAGGAGAGCTTTGGTGCGTCGCAGGGGAGGTCGGGGATCCCCCCACAAGGACCCTTGGTGTGTGACCTCAGGTGCCCTCACAACCTCCCTGGTCTCTGGGCAGTGGCGGTCGGCTGGGAGGGGTATTGCAGCCACTTCCCGGTGAGTAGAGACCCAGGGCCTGGGCTCCAGCACAGCGGGTAACAGGCGGGGCGGGCTGGGCCGCCAGGTTTCGTAATAAACCCGCCTCTTAATTGCTGTGATGCAGCAGGACTTGGGTGGTGGCGCCTGCAGCAGAGCAGAGGTGTCTAGAGCTGCCGAGCTCAGAGCTCCTGACAAGGCTGGGTGGCCGTGGGGCGACATAGGGGGGCACCTGGAGGGACCGGTGGAAGGGGGGAAACACAACAAGAACCCCGGAGGCTTAACAAGTTTATTTGAAAGTCTCTGTACTAGAAACTTTTAAAGAATAAGCAAGCAAGCGACCTGTCTTGCTCAGCACAATAACAAAATAGATTTGTATCAGAGTAGCAGAGTCCCGGGCTCGTCCGGGCTCCCGCGGCGACGGTCGCCGCTCTCCTTGTGCACAGTTCACTGTCCTGCAGGGTCGGACACCTCGCCGACCCTGTGGCGTCGAATCCAGACCCTCCGCGCTCCTGGCTGAGGCTGCATGCAGAGGCTGGGCTGCAGGATTCCCAGGCCTGGACTCCAAGGTTCAGTCTCTTCCGGCCCGGGGTCCCCTTCTTCCTGTCTCGGCGACCACCTGTGGTGCTGCTCCGGGTTCCACCGCGCCTGGGCGGGCAGGCGCACACTCCCCTCTCCTCTCGGTATCAGTGACTCCGCCCCTCCCGGAAGGTCTCACGGGTAGGGAGGCTTTTGAGGGATTGTTCTTGGGGATGAGGGAGGGTCAAATATGTATTTTATTTAACTTTTTTTAGGGGACAGCAACTCAACAGCTGCTTTAGATGTTTGGAGAGGGCCTCAGCGTTCTTCTAAAGAGATATAGGGGACCCATTGGTTATTTCCCCTGCTCTCTTCACAATAACTGGCCACCTCCACCAAGCCTTGGCTTTTCCAGGTATCTGTGTGACAGTTCTGTGAAGGGGGACAAAAAGGAAGGGTTTAGTGGGAGCTCTAGGAGTTTGGTACGGAGCCTCCCTCCAGCGCCCTGGGGCCCCTTTGGGGAACAAACAGGCTGGCTCAAAATAGCTGCCAGGGTGACGAGGCAGCCCACGGGACATGCCGAGCATGGCTGGGCAGTGAGCTGGTGACCGACTAGCCAGCCCAGTTATGTTGACAAACTCGGTACCTAGGTGCCCGGGGCGGGCGGGGTCGGGCAATGAGCACACACACACACACACACACACACACACACACACACACGGCTTACCGTGACCAGAAGACAGTGCAGGTCCCTGGCCTCAGTGGTGCCCAGTGTCTCTGCCGGTTCTCCCAGGAGCTGCGCCAGCCTCTGCATGCCGGATACCCTGACGATGTCAATGTCATTGTCACAGCAGAACGACTGGATCAGGGTGAAGTGGATCTGCAAGGCGATGTCATCCTCCTCCTCTTCATCTATGGCGAGGAGGCACAAGACCACGCTGTCAGGGTCCCTGCAGGAGAGAGGGGGTGTCAGGGGGAGGCTAGACACGGAGGGGATGGCACCGTGCACGAGCTCGGGGACCACAGGCGGGAGAGAAGTGACAAGACCCACGGTGCACCAGGAGTGTGCAAAAACAAGTCCCCCCTCCCCCCCAGCTGCACGGTTGCCAGGGAGGCCGACTATGCAAATGCTGATGGCAGTGGGGGAGGGGGCGCAGGGTTCAGAGTTAATGGGGTTGCCTTGTCAAAACAAAAGCCACAAAACCTCAAACTTGCAATGTCAGGGTTCTGCAGCGAGTCTCCCCCCCAAAAAAAAGAAATCTCAGAGAAATGTCACCCTCCACTCCCCAATACCGAGAGCACTGGGAAAGCCCCCTAAGACCCGTGCCCTACAGGGGTGTTGGGAGCGCGCGTGCATCAGAGGGGCGCCCCCACCCACGCGCGAACAAGGGGGGTGCTGACTCACACATTCATCAGTTTAGCCGCCTCGTACACCCCCACGGTGAGGCGATCCTGACGCTGCGCGGCCACCAGCAGCTGCTCCACCGCGGCGGTCACTGCCTGCATCCTAAGAGGTCAAGGGAGAGGAGGCGATTAGCCGATGACAGCCGGCCGACCTCAGGCGGCGGGTGGTGAGACCTCGGGCCCCGTACTCACTTCTGAGCCGCGTTGTCGCTCGCCACCAGCTCTTCCAGCGTCATGGTGCAGTCACACTCCACAGCGGACCCTCACGAAAGATCCCCAAGGGCAAAAATTATGCGTCCAGATCCGACTCAAGAGGAAAAATACCTTCCCGGGCGATCAGAAAATCCAAGGTCTTCCAAAGGCAGTGGGACTTCCCTTCCCAAGAAAAAGGCAAGAGAAGAAAAAAAAGAAGATTGCAAAAATCCTCACGAAAATTAATCCAAGAGTCCCGAGGGTGAGCGCAGGTCCAAGGCTGCTGCGGAGTAAAAGCGCGGCCGCCGGGAGCCACGTATATAGACTCTCCGAGTGGGGCGTGGCCTCGAGGGACCTGTGCCGCTCTCCCATTGGTGGGTACACAAAGAGACGAGTGGCCTGTGCTGCGATTGGCTGGTAGTGTGGAAAGGGCGGCGCTCAAGCGCGGGCTGCCCCACGTGGGGACTTGGGCTGGGAGGAGCGCGTACCCGGGAAGCCGCGAGTGCCAGAAAAGCGAGAAAGAAAAAAAAAAAAAACCACACACACAGACCCAAAAAAACAGAAGTTTCTCTCCTGATTTCCCGGCAGCCGCGCTACGCAGGCCGCGCGCGGGGTTTCCAGCGCGCGAGGCTGGCCTGGACTTTCGGGGAGGGCTGTCTGGAATCCCCTCCCAGTCCCGGGGAGAGTCCCCAGCCTTTCCCAGGCTCAGCCCAGGGAAAGGCTGTGCAGGCGCCCGGGACCTCGGTCTGCAGCCCTAATCTTCCCAGGATGGAGACTTTTTGTGGGTGGGGAGGTCCTGCCCATCTTCGGAGACCCCAGACCTTGAGTAACCGAACTTCTCGCGTGAATGCAATCCCGGCCTTGGAGGGTTGTACAGTGTTCTAAATCAGTAAGCGCTTTAGTAACTTCGAGGACGCTGGGATTCTCACCGCAAAGTGAGAAATACCAAGGCACCCACCACCGCCACTGCGACGGTGCTTCTAGAACGCAATGCCCGCTCCCGGGGGTTGGGGGTGGGGGTCTCACAGAAAGCTACAGCTATCCGGCGGTCTTGGCAGATAGCTTAGGGGTCTCCCCGGAGGCCACTGCTGCATAGCACCAAGGGATTGCTGGGGGCAGATCAGGAACCCTTTCCCCCTCCCGGCACCCAGAGAGTTTCAGGGTGGGGTGCGCGTGGGAGGCGCAGGTGAAGAGAGCTGCAGGCTCTGCGCTGCGGCCCCGCCTCCTGCCTGACGGTCTAGCCTCGGACCGCTTCCCTACACCTGACCTTTGTGGTGGGACCGACGCAGAGCGAAAGTCAGCTGCCCCTGGGACAAGGTGCATGGATGGCAGCCACTCTTTTGTCACTAGCATTTTTGCAGTGCGCAACATGAGCCATAGACCCTTTCCGCCACGCATTTATCTCGTCCACCATTTGGCTAGCAAAGGGACTAATAATCTGCATTACACAAAAGGGAAACTGAGGCTTCCGAGGTCGTTAGTGGCTGCTGGGGGCAGAGCGAGACAGCAAGAACACGAGGCGGGCGCGCGGGCAGACCCCGCGTGGGGCTCTCCCACGGTCCACGGGGGCTCCTGGTGACTCACACTGCGTCCCCTCCTCCGCCAGCCTGGGTAGCCTGGCCCCGGCAGCGCAGCACGGTTCCCCCGGATTCCCAGCCCCCGGGTCCAGTGACGCATCGCGCCTCCTCCGCGCCGCCCACCGAGAGCGCGAAATGTCCCTGGCGTGAGAGGCGCGCTGGCGACACCTGGCGGCCTCAAGAGGTCTCTGCGCGCGCAGCTTCCGGAAAGGGAGGGGAAGAGAACACTTGCAATAGGTTTTTGGGTTTGGTTTTGTTTTGTATTTTCCCGATGCTGGGAATGAATCCAGGGTTTCGTGATGCCAGGCATGCGCTCACCACCGATATCTGTATATACTAGATCCCAACCCGACATATGCTATACATACAATATTTTAAATATCAACCATGAAGGGCGGGAAAGATGGCAGTAGGGAAAGGAGCTCGTTGGCCGGCATGACTTTGATCCGCGGAACCCACAGGGTGGAAGAAGAGAACATCTGACCCCCATAAGTGCTCCAAGGCGTACTAGTGCCCGCACACACAAATGACTTTATTAGATGCTTGTTTGAATTGGTCTCCCTACTGTGGCTGTGGTTCCGTGGGTAGAGCACTCCCGCATGCCCGAGACCCTGGCTCCCTTCCTCTGTACCACATGATATGGTGGTACACACTTGTCATCCTGGGATTGACAATACTGGGGACGCAGAGGCAGAAGGATCAGTCAGCAGTTCAGAATCACTCAGGGCTATGCAGTAAGTCTGAGGCTAGCCTGGGCTTCGTGAGTTTCAAAGGGGGCGGGGCCGGAGAGGCAGTAGCTAAGAGCACTGGCTGCTCTTCCGGAGGACCTGGGTTTAATTTCCAGCACCCACACTGTGACTCCAGTCCCAGGGAATCTGACGCCCTCTCCTGGCCTCTAAGGCTCCAGGCAAGCACCAGGTGCATAGGCGGCACAAAACCAATAAATGTACGATTTTTTTAATTAAAAAAAAGAAAAGTCGGGCTGGAGAGATGGCTCAGTGGTTAAGAGCATTGCCTGCTCTTCCAAGGGTCCTGAGTTCAATTCCCGGCAACCACATGGTGGCTCACAACCATCTGTAAGGAGGTCTGGTGCCCTCTTCTGGCCTGCAGACATGCACACAGACAGAATATTCTATACATAATAAATAAATAAATATTTTAAAAAAAAAAGAAATATCAAGAAAAGTCAAAGTAAGAGTAGGGGACATGCGTTTAATCCCAGCAGTCAGAAGGCAGAGACAGCCTGGTCTACAGAGCGAGTTCCAGATAGCCAGGGCTACACAGAGAAACCCCGTCTTGAAAAACAAAACAAACAAAAAGCCCAGGAAGATGCCTTGAATCAGAGCTGGGCCACACCAAGACCTAGCATTTGGGTTCTAGACAGAGAAGGATTGGGAGGGGCGATCCGAGTCTATGCCCACTAAGGAGAGGCCTGTGGGATGAGCTGGGCTCTCAAAAATCAGGACCAGCATGAGGGCAGTGGAAACTGCTGGCAAAGGCCAGGCTCCCGGGAGAGGCTGTTGTGGCTGCTGTCAGGAAGCACCAGGAAGGGCCTGGGCTCCTAGAAACATCATGGTGCTTCCCTGCTTTCCCTTCTCCTTCCTGCCTTTCTTTTCCTTTTTGTTTGTTTGTTTGTTTTGAGACAGGACTCATGTAGTCCAGGATGGCCATGGGCTCCTGACATTCCTGTCAACATCACAGCTGGCTTATGCCATGCTCCAGCACCTTGGGGACACTAGGCCAGCGTTCTACCAACTGAGGCCCAGTCAGGGTCCCCCACCTTGTAAGATGACAACCAGTGTTAATGTCAACCAGCAAACTCTAGAATCACCTGGCATACAGGGCTGTGGGGTTGCTTGTAGGACACTCTTTTGCCTGCGTTAATTGATGTGGGGAGATGCCTCTTAATGTGGGGGGCACCATCCCCCAGCTGAGACCCTGGACTACAGGCCTACAGAAAGCCTGCCTGGACTCTCCCACCAGGACCGGCGGTCTCTGGGCCTGTGAGCTCCCTTACTGCTTGCCCAGGAGAGGACGAGACAGTGTGTGCACCAAGGACAACCTGTGTGCTCTCCTGTGCGTCCTTCCACATTGTGCTGGCTACAGTGCCTCACAGGCCTCACAGATCCCCCGGCTGGCCAGTGAGAGACAGGATCCCTGCTTCTGCCTCCCTTCTCCAGGGCCCGGGGCTGACAGGCTGGGGAGGACCAGCCCCCACATCGGGATGCTTCAAACTGCCTGTCACTCCAGCTCCTCTGGGCTCCGTGGGCAGTGCACTCACACACACATATACACACACAATTAAGATGTCTTTTCAGACAGGTTGTGGTGGCACAAGCCTTTAATCCCAGCACTGTGGAGGCAGGGGGATCTCTGTGAGTTCAAGGTCAGCCTGGTCTACAGAGGGCTACATAAATAAATTCTGTCTTAAAAAATTTTTTTTTTAAATTATGGGTAAGGATATGAGTCAATTGCTGAGTTCAATCCCAGGAATCATCAAATAAAAGAATCTTAAAAACCAGAAATCAGAAATAAAAGCATGGTCTTAATTCCAGGCATGAAGTGGGCAAATTCCTTCTCTAAAAGGTCATATGCCAAAAAAAAAAAAAAAAAAAAAAAAAAAAGACCATGTTTATGCAAAGGTCCTGCCACAAGGTGGGGAGCTATCAGCTGACCTTTGATACTCCTGTGGGTGATGAGGTCACGGCTTTGTCAAACGGTGCAGTCATGGTGGGCTCCCTTAAGGAGGTAGCATCTAGCCGGGCGGTGGTGGCACACGCCTTCAATCCCAGCACTCGGGAGGCAGAGCAGGCAGATCTCTGTGAGTTCGAGGCCAGCCTGGTCTACAAGAGCTAGTTCCAGGACAGGAACCAAAAGCTACAGAGATGAGTTCGAGACCAGCCTGGTCTACAAGAGCTAGTTCCAGAACAGGCTCCAAAACCACAGAGAAACCCTGTCTCGAAAAACCGAAAAAAAAAAAAAAAAAAAAAAAGCTACAGAGAAACCCTGACTTGAAAATCAAAAAAAAAAAAAAAAAAGGTAGCATCTAAATTGAGCTTGGAAAATGAAAGCGCCAAGAAGACAGAGCAACCTGTACAAAGGTCGTGCAGGCCAGAGTTTGGCGTGTTGGGAGAGCATCCAGGAGGTCTGTGTGATTAGAGCCGAGGGAGGAGGGAGGCAGAAGGGGGGCAGCAGGAGGGAGGCAGAGGCCATTCTGGGATCAGGGACTCGAACTCTGAACCAGAGGAAGGTGGCAGCCCATGGGCAGAGGCAGTCAGAGAGAGCAGAATGGGAGACAGGGAGCCCGGCCAGCCAAGTGGCTCTGGATGACCCCGCCCCCACGGAGGCCAGGAACTTGAGAGCGAGGCTCTGACGTCACGTTTTCTCACAGGGTGCAACAGGACTCTGGTCCTGTCCCCAAGGAGAATTTTCGGGGCAGTGACTCAGGCTCTCATCCTCTGAGCGGCCAGACATTTGTAAGACAGGAAACAGCCGGCAGCAGGTGGGGTTGGCGCAGGTGCGGGCGACACACAGAACAGCTGGGGGCAGGAGGCCACTGTCTCCCTACTTGTGGGGACAGGACATCTGACGGCTTCAGCTTCCCAACTCTCCCTGTCTCAATTTGGGAAGAGATTTCGGCCCTGCATCCTCAAGCGACTGGCCTGATCTCTCTGAAAGTCTGTCTGCACCGAAAATCTTTTCTCAAAATGGTTACATAGGCTGGGCTTGCAACAAAACGCCATTCACCCCACACCTTCCCCACCTCACCTGCAGGACAGTCACCAGGTAGCCCTCCTTCCCCGTAAGCTTTATTGTTTTGCTTTGAGACAGGAATTCTGGACCCAAGATAGTTTCAAATGTATAATCCTAATAATTCTGCGTCTCAGATTCTAGGTTAGGCTAGATTATAAGGAGGTCAGCCTGGGTAATAAACGGACACACTGTCTCAAAAAAAAGTGTGTGTGGTTGATGTGTGAAAGTCTTTTCTAGAAGCCCATAGTGGCTCATGGGTGGAGCACCCCCAAAAATCCCACAGGGAGGAGCTGGGAGCATGGTAGGATGGAGCCCTGCATAGAATCCCCCAGTGAGGGGGATGGGGGCGTGGTCAGGGTGGAGCCCCGCCTAGAATCCCCTAGTGAGGGACTGAGGGCGTGGCCAGGGATAAAGAACTTTTTATTATGCTCCAGGCTTTGGGTTTTATCTCCAGTAGTGGGAAAACAAAATAAGGGAGGACAAGGCTTAGTGGTTAGGTGCCGGCTGTGAAAGACTAAAGAACTGCAGCACTTGATCCACAGAACGGACCCACGTAAAGATGGAAGGAGGTGAAGTTACCCTCTGATGACCTCCACCAAGGTCATGTCAAGGGGCTC